>NC_090231.1:57513721-57872054 GCF_024489055.1 Chanodichthys erythropterus
TCTCTTCGACAAATTCCATCTTTACAACAGTGTTACGTAGAATGTGTTGTTACAGCACACTTGATTCTTGCTGGCTTGAACCAAATTGGCCCCTTTGATGGGAATGCTTCCAACAATTATTGGTGAACTGCTGTGGGAGTGGCTTCACTCCATATTGTGTTGTATGATTTGCTGTGTGGCATGGAGGACTACAGGACCAAACCTGTAAAAATAAATAACCAAATCCTTTTTTTATTCCGCCACCTGTTAACATGCAGCCAAATGACATTGTTACTTATGGCACTTAGTATGCTGTGTACCCCCCTCATGAATCACTAAAGGATGTACCGTACCCTTACCTTACCAACGCCTTCAATCCTTCCTAATTTCTCCCAGATCTGCTGCAATACCTGTGGGTGGATTTTCCCTACCTGAGGAAGTTATCTGTGTTTATGAGGCCTAGCATTGTGTTATTCAGAGGGAGCGCAGATGTTACTGTCTTCACACTTGCATCTCCTTGGTCCACGTCTGCAGGTAGCATCCTTGCCAGCTTGTATGTCATAGTAATTGTGGCAAGCAGGGCAGGGCTGAGAGCAGTGGGAATGGAGCGAATTCGGTGGCGCGAGTGTTAATGAGCATTACCTGTGCTCCACACCGGTCTCGAGTTCCACGAAGGAGCTCCGGAAGGATAAAAGGAGGACTGATGACAGTGGAAGACAAGAGAGGACCATGCTTGATCTTTATGTTGTGGTTTTGTTTTAGTACATGTGGCCGTCGTCCATGAGGAGCTTCCACTTTACTTTCATTTTGTTGTTTATGTTATTTTGTGATTAAAATTATGTTGAATGTTCGCCGGTTCCCACCTCAATCTTCCTGGGTTTCGGCACCACTTTTACAAGGTTTAGGTTCAAGGAAGAAGGATATGGGACCCTGGTCCTCTCGTTATCACTCCTCCTTTAATACTTCTGAAGGTCCTTCGTGGGATTTGAGACCGAAATTCTAAGCTTAAGTCAATGGATCGAAAAGTGTAGTGCGACTGCCCCTTTATTCTGATTTCACAACACTAGCTGGGCCAGCTCAATGTAGATTTGCTAAAAGAACCATTTGGCATGATGGTAGAAAATCGACCAATGGCATGAAATCCAAGCACTTGTGCTTCTCATCATTCAGAGGTCTAAGAGCAGTTGGTAATATGTAAATCTGGAAGTATGTTACTCCCATTTTCAAATTTGCATTTGGTGCAGTCGCACCCAAGTTTCCTGCATCAGCAATAGGGAAATAAAATTTCTGTGGCGGTGGGGGGAAATGGTCAGAAGAGAAAGTGTTTGTCAAAATTGAACTTGACCATATTACATCATGAATACCGAAATAAATTTTAAAAAGGGCATTATATTAAAATGTGTTGTTAACAGTTGAGCTCAAAAGTTTATATGCCCCTTGCAGAATCTGCAAAAATGTTAATCATTTTAACAAAATAAGAAGAATCATGAAAATTGCATTATATATTTTTTAGTACTGTCCTGAGTAAACTATTTCACATAAGAGTTGTTTACATAAAGTCCACAAGACAAAAAAAATAGCTGAATTTATAAACATGACCCCGTTCAAAAGATTACATACCCTTGATTCTTAATACTGTGTGGTTTTTACCTGGATGATCCACAACTGTTTTTTTTTTTTTGTTTTAAGATGATTGTTCATGAGTCTCTTGTTTGTCCTGAACAGTTAAACTGAGCTCTGTTCTTCAGAAAAATCCTCCAGATCCTGCAGATTCTTTAGTTTTCCAGCATCTTCTGCATATTTGAACCCTTTCCAACAGCGACTGTATAATTCTGAGATCCATCTTTTCACACTGAGGACAATTGAGGGACTCAAACACTTTTAACTATTAACAGCTATTAAAAAAGGTTCAAACATTCACTGATGCTCCAGAAAAAAAACACAGCGCATTAATAGTCAGGGATGTAAACTTTTTGAAATGGATGAACAGAATAAATTGTACTTTTTTTTGTCTTCTGGGAAACATGTAAGTAGATACTTTAGTAGGGCAGAACTAAATGAAAAAATATGTTCTTTAAACAAAATAAAAAAACAAAATCAACTTCTTATTCAAAAGTTTTCACCCCTGACTCTTAATGCATCATGTTTCCTTCTGGAGCATCAGTGAATGTTTGCAGCTTTTGTAATAGTTGTGTTTGAGTCCCTCAGTTGTCCTCAGTGTGAAAACACAGATCTCAAAATCATACAGTCACTGCTGTAAAGGGTTCAAATATGCAAAAGATGCTTGAAAACTGATGAATCTGCAGGACCTGGAGGATTTTTCTGAATAACAGAGCTCAGTTTAACTGCTCAGGACAAACGAGACTGATGAACAACCATCACAAAAACATAAAAACAGTCGTGGATCATCTAGGTAAAAACCACACAGTATTAAAAATCAAGGGTATGTAACTTTTGAATGGGGTCATTTCTATAAATTCTGCAATTTTTTTCTCTTGTGGACTTTATGTAAACAACTGTTATGTGAAATAGTTTATTCAGGACAGTACTAAATAAAAAATTACATGCAATGTTCATGATCCTTATTATTTTGTTAAAATGATTAACATTTTTACAGATTCTGCAAGGGGTATGTAAACTTTTGAGCTCAACTGTATGTGGGTTTAATTGTGGGTTTAATGTAATTTTTCACTTGTACTTGTAGAACATTAAGGCCATGTTTCAACCTAGTATTAAGATGCTTTTAGGTGATCTGGTTACAAGTGGTCAGCGCTAAATACAAATGGAAAGTGATCTAAAAAGTATTGTGATTGGATCACTGAAACCATCTACAGAGGAAGGCAAAAATGCATGTGACCACTTCAGATTTTTGTAGTGGAAACTTTATCCGTCCTGAACACATCCCAAACCACAGTAAAGCACCGCCTTCTTGCTGCCCACTCACTCTAGCATGAAAGAGTACAAAGATGTTTACATGGGTTGTAACCAGTGCCCAAGGAAGTCGACCGGAATTTGAAGTCGGCCGCGTGCCACCATCTTGTAGCAGAACTTCACTTGCGTTAGCATCCCATTGACTCCCATTCATTTTGGCGTCACTTTGACAGCGAATAACTTTACATCTGAGGCGTTTAAAGACTCCATTTGTCCATTATTTATTTCTAAATATACACGACAATGTATAAAGGGCTCCATTACCTTCTATGTTACATTATGGCCCCGTAGAAACAGTTTTTGTAAAAATAGGCTAACAATTGCGTCATAACCACTCGACTCTCTGTCGCACAGTAGAGAAATTACCGTACAGACAGGAGGAGAAGCTCGCAGGCAATAGTATGCATTAACTTAATATGGCGTACTGGCGTTACATTTTAAAATACTATACAAAATAATTAATCAGAATACTTACTCCTGCTCACTCACGCCAAAGAACTCCCCGCTCAAGCTCGCCGTCTCTGCAAGATTAACGATGGCAGTTTTCACGCACAGTTACTAGAAGATTTACATCTGTCAGACAGGTTGCTGACGTCATCAAGCTTAGTGTGAGACTGCGCGTCAGAAACGGAAGTGCTAAAAATCGCTAAAAATGGGCTTCACTTGACTCAATTGAGTTCCAATGGGGTCGCTGTGTCCATTTCTTTTACTGTCTATGGTTGTAACATGTTGCGAAAGATTTCTTGTAACTGTGCATGCGTCAAACGGCTGTGTATGCGTTCGAGTCAAATTCAAGGGTTAGTTCACCCAAAAATGAAAATTCTGTCATTTATTACTCACGCTCATGCTGTTCCACACCCGTAAGATCTTCGTTAATCTTCAGAACACAAATTAAGATATTTTTGTTGAAATCCGATGGCCTGCATAGCCAGCAATGACATTTCCTCTCTCAAGATCCATTAATGTACTAAAAACATATTTAAATCAGTTCATGTGAGTACAGTGGTTCAGTATTAATATTATAAAGAGATGAGAATATTTTTGGTGCGGCAAAAAACGAAATAACGACTTATATAGTGATGGCCGATTTCAAAACACTGCTTCAGGAAGCTTCGGAGCGTTATGAATCAGTGTATCGAATCATGATTCGAATCGCATGTCAAACTGTCAAATGGCTGAAATCACGTGACTTTGGCGCTCTGAACCGCTGATTCGACACTCTGATTCATAACGCTCCGAAGCTTCCTGAAGCAGTGTTTTGAAATCGGCCATCACTTTATAAATCGTTATTTTGTTTTTTGGCCCCCCAAAAATATTCATCAGATTTCAACTAAAATATCTTAATTTGTGTTCTGAAGATTAACAAAGGTCTTACGGGTGTGGAACAGCATGAGGGTAAGTAATAAATTACATTATTTTAATTTTTGGGTGAACTAACCCTTTAACACCAGGTGGAAACAAGCCATAAAAAGGTTAAAAGTAGTCCATACAACTTGTGCACCACACCATGCAAAATCAACGGCATGAAACAAAATAATAATCTCCATTAAACCAATAGAGCCAACCAAGTTGTAGTACTGCAAGATGGTGGCACCCTTGCTACAAATTCATACTGTTTCTTAAATTAACGAGATGACTCGCATGGACTACGTTCATAGTATTATCTTTTTTAACAGCCTGCGTTTAAGAATTGCCATTCTAAGGAAAATGCGCTGTGAGAACATTTAAAGACATGTAGAATAAACTCACAACATTAAAAACTTTTAGAAAATGCAGCGAAATTATCAATACAAAGTAGCTATCTCTGTCCCTTATGTACGAATGTGCTTTACTATATTATCAAAGTTTAAAAAGCGATTTAAAAAAGGAACAACTATAAGCACTGCACATAGAACAATACAATATTACTTACACATTTATTATACATTACTAACGCAAAACAGCTTCAATAATAGTGCCATGATACTGGAGCACAATTGTAAAAAATAAATAAATAAACCACGTTTAAACGTTTTCTATCGATTTATTAACATGAAAACAATACAAAACACTCACCTCGCTTTCTTCCTCAGACTGATGAGCCAACCGTCCGCGGAGCATCCGTAGTGACGTCACAGCACGATCGGACCAAAAAGCAAAATTAAAGTCGCGCTTTCACTCATCTTATAATATAGCCAAAATCATAATTATCTACAATCTACAACGACAAAGTCACCAAAAGGAGTATGTTTTGGATAAAAAACAAATATTTAACTATTATGGACCATGACCTACTACTATGAAAATAGTAATTTATAGTAAACACTAGTGTTTTTGAACCATACTATAATAGTGTTTACAACACTTTGTTAATGAATGCTACAGCATACTGTAGTATTAACTATAGTAAACTGACAAACTGCAATAGTAGTATACTTTAGTTTTTACGACAGTAAACTGTTTGTAGAAAAAGTAGTACAGTATAGGGTAAAGTAATTTGTTTATATTACTAATTACCACAGCAACTAGAATTACCACAACAAAAATAAATCAATTACTATTGTATGGTTTAAAATTATTATTTTTTCATGTGGAAAAAACACATACTAGTCTACAAATGCATTTTTTCGACAAATTACTGACCAGTATATATATATATATATATATATATATATATATATATATATATATATATATATATATATATATATATATATATATATATATATTCAACAAGAATAAAAAAAAAATACTCTCATAAGAGACTCTGCATTCGACGAACGACTTCTAACCGTAAGTACTGTAGTAATTACGAACTTTAAATATTGACCTAAATCAGTCAAACATTAAGCCCATTTAAATGCCAGCAGTAACGGCCAATTATCGATATAATTTATTTTAGTGCGAACATAAATGACAATGAATACACATTAGGTGTTATTCAACCGACACATTATTTGATGGAAACGCGATATATCATTTACGGTAATAAGTGTGTCACCAGTCTGACGCTCAGTGTTGCCAAGTCCCGCGGAATTCAGCTACTTTGAGCTCGTCTACTGCCCTAGGAGGAAGGGGGATTTGTTATAGCAACCCTGGCAACCCATTCCGGCATGTTTTTATTTACTACTACAAAGTCGCCGAAATAATGTACGCCTTTTGACAAAGTACGAGCTTCGCCAAGAGTCCATTATGCTGTACTTAAAAACATCCATGCTAACTGTGTGCAGACGCTGTTTCACAGATAAATTATTATGGAGAAGAGGACTGTCTACTACACAAAGTATTTTCTTGTTATTTCTGCTGTACAATCATGTTACACATGTCGTTCTGCACACTGATAGCAAATATTGTGATTAATGACTGGTTCTGTCTTTGTCTTCGAGTAAAAACATCATTAAAACGAGTTACATTTACCAGCTTGGTACACAGTATTTAATGCTGTTATTTTTTTACCCAGAATCTCACAATGATGCTTTTCCTCAGATCTATCAAGGACAAACCTTTCCCATCAAAACATTTTGTCACATTTCCCTCATGCAAAGAAGAATGCTGTATTTCTTTCACAATTTGTTTACTGTCCGTAAGTATTGTTTTTCTTTCTTTTTTTTCTTTCTTCTTTGTTTTACAAAAATTTCTCAGTGAAAGTGAATTTTTGTAACATTTTGACCTGATAGAGCTGCATTCACAAGAGGGCTGTTTGGAGGAGGCCGTGGCAGTGTTCACCAGCAGACCCTGAAGGACATTGCAGAAAATATCAGAGAACGCAAGTTCAGAAGGATCGTGGTGATGGCCGGAGCCGGCATCAGCACTCCCAGTGGAATCCCAGACTTCAGGTAAACACTGTTGTCCTCTAATGCACCTGTGAGACAGTGGCGAGGCCAGAAATCTTCAAGTGGGTGGATCTCTATTTTTTGTCTAATTATATATATATATATATATATATATATATATATATATACAGTTGCAAGAAAAAGTATGTGAACCACTTGCAGAATCTGTGAAAATGTTAATAATTTTAACAAAATAAAGGAGATAATACAAAATGCATGTTATTTTTTATTTAGTACTGTCCTGAGTAAGATATTTTACATAAAAGATGTTTACATATAATCCACAAGACAAAATGACCCCATTCATAAGTATGTGAACCATTGATTCTCAATCCTGTGTGTGGTCACCTGATGATCCACGACTGTTTTTGTGTTTTGTGATGGTTGTTCATGAGTCTCTTGTTTGTTCTGAACAGTTAATCTGAGCTCTGTTCTTCAGAAAAATCCTCCAGCTCCTGCAGATTCATCAGTTTTCCAGCATCTTTTGCATATTTGAACCCTTTGGGTTCAAACATTCACTGATGCTCCAGAAGGAAATATGATGTATTAATAGACAGAGGTTAAAACATTTGGAATTTGATGATCAAGGTAAATTGTATTTATTTTTTCTTCCGGGAAACATGCAAGTATCTTCTGTTGCTTCCGAAGGGCAGTACTAAATGAAAAAATATATATATTTAAACAAAATAAGAAAAATTTGGACATCTCATCCTGTTCAAATGTTTTAACCTCCGACTCTTAATTTATCATATTTCCTTCTGGAGCATCGGTGAATGTTTGAACCTTTTTTAATAGTTGTGTTTGAGTCCCTCAGTTGTCCTCAGTGTGAAAACGCAGATCTCAAATTATACAGTCACTGCTGGAAAGGGTTCAAATATACAAAAAATGCTGGAAAACTGATGAATCTGCAGGATCTGGAGGATTTTTCTGAAGAACAGAGCTCAGTTTAACTGCTCAGGACAAACAAGAGACTCATGAACAACCATCACAAAACATAAAAACAGTCGTGGATCATCAGGTAACCACACACAGGATTGAGAATCAGTGGTTCACAAACTTTTGGAAAGGGTCATTTGAATAAATTCAGCTATTTATTTTCTTGTGGACTATATATAAACATCTTTTATGTAAAATATCTTACTCAGGACAGTACTAAACAAAAAATAACATGCATTTTGTATGATCTCTCTTATTTTGTTAAAATTTTGCACTTTTTCACAGATTCTGCAAGTGGTTCACACTTTTTCTTGCAACTAACTAACTATATATATATATATATATATATATATATATATATATATATATATATATATATATATATATATATATATATATAAGATAATGTATGTTATTATAGGTTCTGACAAAATGATAATTGCTGCAGTCTATTTAAAAATATAAAATTTGTAAAATATGTTTGAATGAATGATTCAAGGATTCACTCATAAAGACTTTTATTGTGTAATTACTGGACGAATAAGCGTTTTTGAACGAATCTCTTGAATAAATGATTAAATTAAATTTAATAAAAAATGTAACAGTCACTTGTCGCCACCAACTGAGTGACAATATAACTGATACAATCTTTATTCGAAGCGTTACTTTCAAAAAGATTTAGGCGTGCTCAGTGTTACTGTAGACATCAGTTTATATCTGAAATATAAACTTTTATCAAAGTATATTGTTCTATATTATACCCAATAATTCGAATGTTTGTTAGACAGATATAATGTTGAAAAGATTTTTTGTGATTTTATTGATTTATATTTTGATTAACCCTAAACAAGAAACATTTAGATTAAATATAAATTATAATAAAAACAAACTGCTGAATATTTAACTGGAATGATTCACTAGAATGAATCAGACTTTCCAAAGCTACATATGAGAGACGGGACCGTTTAGATGAACCGATTCGCTAGAATGAATCTGATTTTTCACAGCTGGGGAATAGTAGCTTTTTACTGGAAAAGCTTGTGTTGAAAGCAGGGCTCTTCAAAGCTATTTAGTGTTTGGAGAGTTATTTCCAGACCAAAGTAGTGCCGCCCTGGCCCTTCTGTAGCCTCGCCACTGCTGTGAGACTTTCCTCCAATCTGATTTCTCCCACAGATCACCTGGCAGCGGTCTTTATGACAACCTTCAACAGTACAATCTACCCTACGCCGAGGCCATATTTGAAATAAATTACTTCCATCACAATCCAAACCCCTTTTTCGCTCTCGCCAAAGAACTTTATCCTGGTAATTACCGACCCAATCTGACACACTACTTCATTCGCCTGCTTCACGATAAGGGGCAGCTGCTCAGGATGTACACGCAAAACATTGACGGACTGGAACGAAGTGAGTCCGCTATCCACATGCACATGCTGGGCGTCTGTGTAAATCATTTATAAATGTCATTTACCTTTCATGGATTTCAGTGGCTGGCATTCCTCCAGAAATGCTGGTGGAGGCGCACGGAACATTTGCCACGGCCACGTGCACGGTTTGCCGGAGGGATTACCAGGGAGAGGAACTCCGGGTAATTATGGCAGCAAATGATTTCTGAAGGATCATGTGACACTGAAGACTGGAGTAATGATGCTGAGAATTCAGCTTTGATCACAGGAATAAATTACTTTTTATTATATATTCACATGGAAAACAGTTATTTTAAATTGAAATACTCCAGAATATTATTGTGTTTAATGTATTTTTAATAAATGCAGCCTTGGTGAGCAGAAGACTTTCAAAAAACAAAATAATCTTACATCGCACACACAAAGAGAAGCCCGTTGATGACTAACTGTGATGTTGGCTTGACAAAGCCTTGTCTGAAAGTTTGAACTAACTTTAAAAAGCTTTAATCGAAGATTTTACTCAAATGTTCTAGCACGTTGCTAACATTTCAGCTAGTTGCTAGCAGATTTGTTAACACATTACATTTTTAGCATGTTTGTTAGCCTGTTTCTAGCATGATTAGCACATTGTTAGCATGTTTTAGCATAAATTAAAACATTACTAGCATGTTTTAAAATGTTAGCATGATTTATCACAATGCTAGCATGTTTCTAGCATGATTTAACACATTGCTAGCATGTTTTAGCATTAATTAAAACATTACTAGCATGTTTTAAAATGCTAGCATGTTTCCAGCATGATTTAACACATTGCTGTTTAAGCATGTTGCTAGCATTATTTAACACATTACTACCATGTTTCTAACATGTTTTATCATTTTGCTAGCATGTTTCTAGCGTGATTTAACACATTGTTAACATGTTTTACAAGTTGATAGCATGATTTATCAAATTACTACCATGTTTTAGCATTTTGTTGCTAACCTGATTTAGCATGATTAGCAAATTGTTAGCATGTTTTAAAATGTTAGCATTTTTTAACACATTGCTAGCATGTTTTTAGCATGATTTAACAAATTAATGTCATTTTTCTATAATGATTTACCTCATTGCTAACATGTTTTATCATTTTGCTAGCATGTTTATAGCATGATTTAACACATTGCTACCATGTTTTAGCAAGTTGATAACATTTTAACGGATTGTTACATTAACAATGTGTTAAAATATGCCATTAACTTGTTAAAGCATTAGCACATTGCTAACACGTTTTAGCAAGTTTGCATTTTGATGTTTAGCATTTTGACATGTTACGTTAAGATTATGTTAAAAAAATGCCATCAGCTTGTTAAAATGTTAGCATGTTTGCTAACATGTTTTAGTATTTTGTTAGCATGATTTAACAAATTGCTATCATGTTACTGTCATAGTTTAGCTCATTGATCATGTTTTATCATGTTGCTAACATGATGTAGCATTATTAGCACATTGCTAGCATGTTTTAGCATAATTTAGCACATTGCTATCATGTTTTAACACGTTAGCATGATTTATAGCATGAATTAGCACATTGCTGTTTTAGCATGTTGGTAGTATAATTTAACATGTTGCTAGTATTTTAGCACATTAATGGAACATTTTAACATGTTTTACAAGTTGATAGCATGATTTAGCAAAACATGTTCCTATCATGATTTAGCTCATGTTTTAGCATTTTGTTAACCTGACTTAACAAATTACTACCATGTTCCTATCATGATTTAGCTCATTGCTCATGTTTTAGCATTTTGCTAACATGATTTAGCATGATTTGCACATTGCTAGGATGTTTTAACATGTTAGCATGATTTAGCATGTTTGCTAGTTTGTTTTCTAGTTGCAAGCATTAACACATTTCTACCATGTTTCTAACATGTTTTATCATTTTGCTAACATGTTTCTAGCATGATTTAATACATTGCTACCATGTTTTAGCAAAAGCTGATAACATTTTAACACATTGTGGTTATGTGTTAGAACATGCCATCAACTTGTTAAAATGTTAGCATGTTTCTAACATGTTTTAGCATGTTGCTAGCATGATTTGTTACTATGTTTCTATCATAGTTTAGCTCATTGATCATGTTTTAACATGTTGTTAACGGGATTTAGCATGATTAGCACATTGCTAGCATGTTTTAGCATAAGCTATCGTGTTTTAACATTAGCATGATTTAGCACATTGCTAGCATGTTTCTAGCATGAATTAGCACATTGCTGTTTTAGCATGTTTGCTAGCATTATTTAACACATTGCTACCATGTTTCTTACATGATTTAAATTATTGCTCGTGTTTTAACATGTTTTGCTAACATGATTTAACATGTTGGTAGCATGATTTAACACATTGCTAACATATTTTAACATGTTGGTAGCAGCACATTGCAAGCATATTGATATCTGCATGTAGATATGTAGGTTAAATACTTCTTTAATATTTCACTGTGATTTGATCGTGGATCTTTGATTATGGTATGGCTGTGAATGAGTGAAGCTCATGCAGTGTTTGTCTCCCAACAGAATGATATCATGGAAGGAAAAATACCCAAATGCCCGACTTGTAAAGGAATCGTCAAGCCTGACATCGTGTTCTTTGGTGAGGAGCTTCCTCAGCAGTTCTTCAGCTACCTCACAGACTTCCCTGTAGCAGACTTACTCATTGTCATGGGAACATCTCTAGAGGTGAGGAAAAGCTGCTGCGTTGTGAAGATCTGTGCTCACTGAACAGTGTCAGACAAGACCATATTCTACATTTAAACTCTCCGTATTTCATGTGTCTGCGGGCCGTGTCCGGTTCGCATGGAAGCCCGTTTCCGCCACATAAGAAAAAATCATGTTCTGCTAAATCATAATTATGACATAAAAGTTGAAATCATTACATGCCAGTTTTGACTTTTTATCCCATAATCATGAGTCAATCAGTTTTTAAAAGGATAATTCACCGAAAAATGGAAATTCTTTCATCATTTTACAGAATTTTAATTTTTAAGTCATGATTTCAATTTTTTTTATCTCATAATTATGACTTTTCATCTCATAATTGACTTGATATGTCATAATTTTGAGATTTTAAGTCCTAATTTTGTCTTGGGTCATAATTTTCACCTTTTAGGTAATAAGAGTAAGAGTAATAAGAATTTTCATCTCTTAATTGACTTAGTATGTCCTGATTTCTATTTAAGTAACAACTGACTTAGTATGTCATAATTTTGATTTTTTTTAAGTCATAATTTTGATTTTTAATCTTATTTTTACGTTTTGTCATAATTTTGTCTTAAGTCATAAATTTGATTTTAAATTCATAATTTAAACTTTTCATATCATAATTGACATAGTATGTCATAATTTTCACTTTTCATTTTATAATTATGGCTTTTTAAGTCATAATTTTGTCTTGGGTCATAATTTTAATTTTGACTTTTTAAGTCATAATTTTGATTTTTCATCTCACAGTTGACTTAGTATGTCATAATTTCTATTTGAAATCACAATAGACTCAGTATGTCATGATTTAGATTTTTTTTAAGTCATAATTTTCATTTTTAATCTCATCATTTTTACTTTTTAAGTCATAATTTTGTCTTGGGTCATAATTTTCACTTTTTAAATCACAATTTTGTCTTGGGTCCTAATTTTCACTTTTTAAGTCATAATTTTGACTTTTCATCTCACAATTGACTTAGTATGTCAAAATTCATAATTTTAATTTTTTAAAATTATAATTTAGACTTTTTAAGTCATAATTTTCATCTCATAATTTACACCATAATTTTCACTTTTCATTTTAAATTTTGACTTTTTAAGTCATAATTTTGTTTTAAGTCAAAATTTTGTCTTTTTAAGTCATAATCTTGACTTTTCATCTCATAATTATGACCCAGTATGTCATAATCTCATAATTTACCTAGTATATCATAATTTCGATTTATGTCATTATTTCGACTTTTTTTTTTTTTAATTGTAATTTTAGCTCTTTAATCTCACAATTTTGACTTTTTAATCTAATAATTTCAATTTAGTATGTCACAATTTTGACCTTTTATGTCATAATTATGTTTTAGGAGAGCATGTTTTTTTTTCCTCCTTATGTGGCAGAAATGGGCTTCCGTAGGTTTGCCTGTATTTACGTAGTCTTTGGGTAGTTAACAGTATTGCAACCACTAATCAACAGCAAATTTGAGTATCGTTGAATTGTGTCTGCGCACCGTGCGCAGCAAACCTCTGCCAATCATGTCACTTTAACCCATTTCTATGGACAAAACGCTTCTGGAAAAAAGCAGAGGACGCAGACTGAGTTGCTGCAGGAAAAGTTGTCCTAAACGTGAGGATCTTTTACATTAAGCACTTCAAACAAATGCATATAGTTTAAAGCTTTGACAGAAAGGCCCGTGTGTGCTGTTTAATGCATTCGACATGTTTTTATGGTCGTATCCTTATCTATATATTCTAACCCTTTTTTACACAATGCATAGCATAAATAAATTCACTATATTTGTTCCACGTCTAGCAGTATACCATTCACAGACCATTTTCAGAAATAGTCATTGTTTTATGGAGCCTCATGACCAGCAGATGTCACTGTTGAGTCTTCTGGTTACTGGTTTTTCACAGGCCTGTGTATTTGAATCGTCAGGTGGAGCCGTTCGCCAGCCTGGCCGGTGCCGTGCGTGGTTCTGTGTCACGGCTCCTGATAAATCGAGACCTTGTGGGGCCGTTCGCCTGGGGGTCCCAACGTCACAATGACGTGGCTGAGCTGGGTGACGTAGTTAGTGGGGTAAAAAAGCTGGTGGAGCTTCTTGGCTGGAAGCAGGAATTAGAAGCCCTGATGAATGCTGGCGGAGACGAGGTGAGTTATAATCAATCATACAGTAGATGCATGCAAATTAGTCTGCTGTACTCATGAAATTTTGTATTCTATAAGAGTTATGGAGAAATACATTTTTTATGCTCCTCTTGCAGCAGCATCTATCATTTTTCATATATCTCATTTGCCAGAATGTTCTTCATGACCTTTATTTTAAAGACTAGTCCAGTTGACAAAACAGCTTGAAGCTTAACTTTAACTGTTTCTTTCTTTGTTAGGAAACAGTCATACATTTTTAATCTCGCTTCAAAGCCCCCAAAACTTGAGACATTTAAAGTTTTTTCTGTCCTTCTCTACAGGCTTCAGTTAACAAGGAGTGAACAACCCAATTTCATCTTGACATGAGATCTGGAGACCCAAAATGGGATTGATTGTTGGTTACCCCCCGTCGGCCCAATCATTAAGCTCTTTCTCAGTAGTGAGCATGCACAAGTGGGAGTGAGCTTCCTTTGTTGATAAGGTGTACTAATTAAACTGTAAATGCGCGAATGTTTCATAAATCTGCATGATACTGTATGTGTATCTGACATTCAGCATCTGGCTCATCATTGTGTATCAGACCTTGAGGAATAAAGGTGAATTGCACTTATTGAGTCAATTATTGTTGCGCAAAAAAGAAAAAGATTCATATAAATACTTACACTATTACATACCTTGGGTCATTATTTACCAAAAATTAGGAAACAGACATTCTTTTTAAATTTTACTATTTTTTCATATTGTTTATAATGATTTGATTGAGGAAATCTAAGAAAGTTGATATCTAACTTTAGGAGAGTATTGAATGATGTCCTGGGTCGATAAAGACCCGAAATATGTGTTTAAGGGTTAAGTACATACTGTGCTCTACAATGTAAAAATTCACAAGCACTCTTTAAAGGGGTCATGAATTGAGAAAACAAACTTTTCCTTGAGCTTTTGATATATAAGAGGTCATACTATAAGATTATCTTGTAAGTTTCTGAAAACTTGTTAGTCCAATAAAAGCTTTTATTGACACCAGGTCCAGTAAATAACTGATCCTGGAATGTGCCTGTCTATGCCATAGACAGGTGAAACTCCGCCTCCACAGAAGAAATCAACGCCTACTTCATCATTGCAACATTAGCCCCGCCCACTGGTGTGTTAGTGAGATGAAGAGCGAGTCAGGACTAAAATAACATTACCTTTCAAAGGATCCTAATGCAGGAATATGGTTATTTATTTTCAACAATGTGAATGTCTCAGTTGAGCATTATTTATGTGTATTCGGTTCATTTCACTGTGAATTCTTTGATAAATCAGTCACTTTTCAGCGCAGGCTTTGCAAACAGACTTTTACAGTATGGACTCGACAGTAATGCAACAACATGTCAGTAACTGTGTTCATTCTAATGCCTGATCTGATATTAATGATTCATGTACAGTCAGATGATCTTTGTCAGTAAATCAAACCAGTGACTAAACGCTCAACTTCACCTTGTTTCTCTTAGTAGGATGAAAGTAATCTGTTATTTAAACAGTGATTCAATTATATATAGAAAGTGATCAAAGAACGCTCCCCTTACAATCACTGGAGCTGTCAATCAAACAGCGCTAGTTTATCAGTGACTGAGTTCTGGACTCGTGCCAAAACTCCCGTTTTATTCAACGGATATCTTATTTACATCATGTTTGCACTGTTAGTTATGATAAAAGCTTTTGTTAGTGTGCAGAAATTGAGTTGCAATGACGAGATCACTGCTTTCATGAGCTCAACAACATGTCTGTGATCGGCTACAATGTTCATCACTGCAACCTTTCATGCCACAATCTAGATATAATGCCATAGATTTAAGTGTAATGCTATAATCAACACTTTACATGATTAGTTAACCTTGAGATCTGTAATAGGAAAATATCTTGCTAAAAGTTTTCGAGAGAGTAATACTTAGCTATTTCATATGCAAAGATGTCAGCCAATCACAGCAGTGGGCGCTTACACTGAAGTCACAGCAGACACGCCCCTTAAAAGTGAGCGTTCAAATCAGAGGGCTAAAATCAGGGTAGGAAAAATGCCCTGTATTTCTAAATTATGACATTTTTTGATGTAAAAGTGCACTACAG
This sequence comes from Chanodichthys erythropterus, assembly GCF_024489055.1. Classification (NCBI taxonomy): domain Eukaryota; kingdom Metazoa; phylum Chordata; class Actinopteri; order Cypriniformes; family Xenocyprididae; genus Chanodichthys; species Chanodichthys erythropterus. Next base: position 57,529,773 of record NC_090231.1, read on the forward strand.
GAAACATTATAAAATTAAAAAAAAAAAAAAATGACCCCTTTAAAATAATGAATACAATAATGTAGCTGACAATAGACCCTAGTCAGGGCAGACGCCATATTGAATTTTACAAAGGAAAGACTACAGTCTTACAATAATACATACTGTATAAAGGCGAAACTCTTATGGAATTTTGTCTACTGAAACTTTCCTTGGAGATGTTTTGTCAGCTAAACCATTGGCATGTTGTACAAATCCATTACTCGTTTTCATTCGTGTCAAAAATGATTCTATTAAAGATGCTATCAAAAATCCCTGGCTTTTTCTTGAAAAAGTTCTAGTGAGTGTACATCATTTTTATCATATTTGCTAAAAGTACTTTTCGGTAATTTAGAAGGAATAACTTTAAATGCAATACCTTTATCAAACAACCTTTAAATTAAACACATACAGTAAAGCTTGGAGACTCTGATTGAAATACTTTATCCTGAGTGAGTCAAGCACACAAGGCAACGAGTTCACTGTTCAGTTGCTTTTTAATTCCCAAAATTATATTGCATTTCCCCCCTGACAGGCAATGTCACGCCAAAAAAATGTGGTCTAAGAATATTATATATATGATCTAAAATATACTGCATGAAATCTGCAGTACATGTTTTTGAAAGGCAATTATGTGTGAAAATGCATGAATGTCATTGCATAATAATAGATAACAAAATGGTATATAATGTATAGAAAGATAGCACAAGCGAAACATTTAACAAAAAGAAATTTGATGAGCAATAGTCTTACTCTTCAGTGAAGATTTACAAAAGGATTTTGGATGTCAATATAGTGCAGGGGTTTCAAAACTGGAGTTATATAAAGGGAGTGTGGCAAGGCTAAGGGATAGTGTGTAGTCAGCAGATTGTTAAGGTCAAGTCAAAGTCAATTTTATTTATATAGCACCTTAAAACAACATGAATGCTGACCAAAGTGCTGCACAACAGACAAAAAAAAAAAAAAAAAACAACATCATACAATAAAATTTAAATACTAATAAAATATATATATATAAAAAAAAAAAAGAATATAAAACACCACCAAACAAATAAAACATAATTTAAACTAAAGGTGTTCTCGGGTTAAGCATAGGCCTGAGGGGATTTTTTTTTTTTTTTTTTTTTTTTTGAGAGATGATTTACATGTGGATAGTGTAGGGGATGATCTAATGGAAAAAAGATTTTTGGTACGATTAATAACAGCTGGGTGGAGGATCTGAGCGTTCTCTCGGGAGAGTAGGAATGAAGAAGATTTGAAATATAAGTAGGGGAAAAACCCTTAAGTGCTTAGAATACAAATACTAAAACCTTCAAATCAACTCCGAGTTGAGCAGGTAACCAATGAAGTGATGCTAACACAGGCATGGTATGTTCCCTCTTTTTTGTCCCTGTTAAAAACGTGCCACGGCATTCTGCACCTGTTGTAGGCGCCAGAGCGAGGACTGATCGATTCCAGCGTATAGAGCGTTACACTCAAAAAAATAACTCTTTGAACGAACATAAAAAAATCCTGGAAAGGATTTCCACATGATTAAGTTGCTTTATTTCAGCATTATGCAATTCTGTTATTCCAATTTAATGTACTTACGTTGGGTCAACTTAATTTATTAAGGTTGATTCAACTTATTCACTATGGCTAGGCACAGCTTAATTTAACAGTGTCAGCCCAACTAATTTGCAATGTTTTGGAAAATAAATAAAAAAACAACAAATTAAATTGTTTTCATATACATTGATTTTTACAATTAATTCTTCTTGTTTAATTTTGTGATTTACATAATTTTTGTGATGTTCTGTGTTAGAAATCTAGATGTGATACTGGATTCATCCAAAATTGCCTTAACCAAAAACATTGTAAAGCCTAAATTGATCATAAGTCCATTGGTGGCAATGGTTTTACAATCAACATAGGCTTACAATGCTTTTGGGAAATGCAACCGAGAGCACTACCACAGTGATTACTTTCTTATTAAAGTCATTTGTAAGTTTGTTAGCAGGTCCTCAACCCAAGCACAAGTGCAACAATTCACCACAATGGTAACCCTAAAACTATTAATTAACAGAAACTTTTAAATACCAACATAATAGAACAGTAAACATTAAAAAGTTTTTCCATTTTCTCATCTTGCTAAAAACTGCTTAAAATAACACTTTATTTCAACATTTACACTCCTAGTTCAGTCCCTTTTGCAAAGCATGATCCTGTTTGATTGAGTCCTGGTTGGGTTTACTTGATTGAAACATCAAGTTAAATAAAAGAGTAATTGTTTCAAGTCAATTTAACATGAATCAATCACATTTAAACCAGAAACCTGATCCAATGGTGCTGGATCAAAATAAATTATTTAAATAAACTGAACAGCATCAAAAAATCTGGTTGAGATGAATGCATGGATAACAGTCTCCAAATCACTAAAACAATTTTTAAGCTTGCAAAGTCCCCTAAGCTGCAGAAAACTGGCTCTAACTACAGGATTGATTTGTTTGTCAAATTCAAATTTAGGATCAAGGGTAACTCCCAGATTTTCAACTTTATCATGAATGTTTTTCTAGAAGGGGGCCCAAGGCCAAACAACATAACTCCAGTCTTTTTCTGATTTAGTTTAAGGAAACTGTTGTCCATCCAAGCCTTGATGTCCTCTAAACAAGCTAGCAAAGAGGACACTGAATCAGTACCTGATTTTAGAGGAAAATAGAGCTGAGTATCATCTGCTTAAAAAATAATATGAAACTTTATTGGACTCAAAAAATAAAACGAAGGGAGAAAATGAGATTGGACCCAGAATAGAGCCCTGGGGCACCCCACAAGTGACGGAACCGAGCTTGATGAAAATTTCTCAATTTCCACTGATAAACTCCTATGTTATGCAAAAGAAACCTCTTCTGGATGATACAAGACCCCACTGCCAAACTCATGCTTATTATGCAGCTGCTAGAGAATAATTGAACACAAAATATTACTTTTATTACCTCAAGATGACTCGCAGTACCTGCTTGAGAAGTCGGTTATCAGTTGTAGCAGTTGTTGTTGTTGTGGAATAACAGACCACTAGATGGCGCAATTGAAGAATTAGTATTGAGTTTTGCAGGGAACTGTGTAAAATATATATGAATGTGTCAAGGTTTTGTTCTGTTTTGTCTTTGTTTTCATTGCATTCACCTTCTGTTTGCTCACCCACATGTTTCTTTGTATTTCCATGTGTTTGGATTGAAAGACTATTTCCTGGAATTATCCTTCTTCGTGTGCTTCATTGATACAGCCGTTCCGTGACACCATGGTCCTGCACTAAGCATAGACAAGTTTGTGAAAGGACTTCCAGTGCCAGGTAAATGTAAATGAATCTACTTCAAATACAAATAGTATGGGTTATTTTCTCATCCAGTTTTTTGAGGAGGCACTGCCTCCCTTGCCTCCTCAGAGGAAAACCCCCTAATTTTTAGTGGTGTCCAAAAGAATAGTGAACATTATCGGGCACATTCATTCAATCCCACAATGCACTGCAAAAACAAGCGTACAGCTGATGCCGCTAGAGAAATCTCTTGCACTTTCAGGGTTGCGTTGAAAGAATTCCTGTGTCTCGGATGATGATGGCGTCCGTAGCTTTTCCAGCACACTTAATGTCCAAATTTGCTTCAATTTCATTCACTCCATCAAGTGGACAATATTAGTGTAATAGTGAATGTGGGTATAGGGCAGGGCTAACAAAGCTCTCGCCCTGATCAAACACACCTGAACGAGCTATAATTAAGGTCTTCAGGATTACTAAGATGTGTTTGAAATCGCCCCCTATACCCTCATTCACTATACCCTACATTAATTCACTAATATAGTCCACTTGAAGTTCACCCAAAAATTCTCATTCTCCAACTCAAGTTGTTTCAAACCTGTATAAATTTCTTTCTTCTGCTGTACACAAAGGAAGATATTTGGAAGAATGTTTGTATCCAAGCAGATCTCGCCCCCCGTTGACTACCACAGTAGGAAAAAAAATACTATGGTAGTCAATGGGATTGAATGAGTGCACTCGATAATGTCCACTACAAATGGCTGTCCCCTTAAATAGTAAAATAAAAAAAAGTAGTCCATTTTTAGTCTTGCACTAATCTGTAGGCTATCGCCAAAAATGACGGAAGGCCTGTTTTAAGTTGTTTCAGCTGCCATGAGGCTAAAATCCATCAGAACGCGCCGGCGCATTCGCCGGCCAGAGGGATAAAAATGTAGCCAATTTAGCTTCATATTTATATTTAAATATTGGGCAATAGCCTAATATATATATATATATATATATATATATATATATATATATATATATATATATATATTTTTTTTTTTTTTTTTTTTTAATGTCACCTATGTTGATTATGAAAAGTGAATAGCATGACGGATGCACAATGTGGGGAGAAATGCAGTGGGTTAGACATGAGTTTGACCACTTCATTAAGTTTTGTTTTATAGTAAGTTAATTTCGTTTTGTAGAAGTTGTATTTTAATTTCAAACAGTGTTTCATCATCCAATTGCTTATATTTAATAAATAGAAAGAAAACCCAAGAACGTCGGTTGTGGAGTGGATTGAAGTGTGTAACAAACGAACCCATGTTTCCGCGGCCTTTGAATAAGGCTGAAGCAATAGACGTCTTTCTGTTTTTATTAAATTTCTTTATTACTTTATTACATGTCTTTATTACTTAATTAATTGATAAGATATTTTTGGTCTAACAATATATTTTAGCTGGTCTAAATTCTAAGTTAGACACAAATTTGCGTATATAAGGTTCCCTTCTAGACAAGCACGTAAATTGCTGTTTCGGCTGCAAATTTTCAGTAATTTCGATCGGTGCATCAAATGATGTATAGGCCTAAACTAAATTCATGTAGTTACAGTAAAAGAATAAAGAAATAACGTGACTTATTGGCTACGTTTGGAAAAGAACTTCAGACATTCGGGTAGCTGACCATTAGCAGAGCTGGCGATGGGGTAAATATGTTTGGGCAATATGTAATAATATAAATAACAATAATAATGTCTCAGCAAAAGACCGAACATATTTATTTGTCTCGGCACACATCCGCTAACAGTAGCACAGCGCATCAAAGCTTGCTGTTGTCTAGGCTACCTTACAAATGGAAACAACAGTGATGAATTTTTCCTCCTTTTGTGGTAATTTATCACTATTTTCTATGATCTTCTGCTTGCATTTTTGGGCTTCAGTTGGATGCTTTATTTTCATCTTTAGTCAATTGAGTTCAGTTCTAAAAAAAAAAGCAAAGGCTATAAAGTAGTCTAGCCTACATAGGTGAATCTGCGACGGGGCCCATCATAGAGTGGGGGCCCCCACGCACCGCGGGGGCTGCGGGGGTGTCCCGTACGCCACTGAATGTATTCTCATTCATACATTTAAGTGTCCAAATACTGTTCAGTGTACTCGCATACTTTTCTAAACATTTAGCCCTGTACATTTTCCAGTATTGTAACCATTCTTTATGTTGATTTACTTTATCTCAATACCACAACTTAAGTTTCTGGCCCTGCGTACATATAGACGTGTCATTTCTGCAGTGAAAAATAGCAATTCACTGTCTGGCTTTGGTTTGACATGCAACGCCTTGAATGACAGTTTTGACATTTTTCGATTGAAAGAAAAAGAAAAGCTCTGTGCTTGTCGCATTCATACACGGCCATAAATTGACACACAATGAGGAAAATAGTTGCAGGCTGATAATGACTTTTTCAGAAGCCGAGGACTCATTGTCTGTTTTGTCTGTTGAGAAGGTGAACGGCTCGGTTCATTGTGTCAGTGTCTGAGCATGCCAAGTGACAAACACTGTCTAATTCAGTTTGGCCTGCTGGCTAGTCTGTTGCTCGGTACTATACAAGGTCTGAAGCAAAACACTGCCCTCAATTATCTGACAATACAAGATGTCTAATGACAGAATCTCGAGAGGTTAAACAGAAATCAAGCAGTATTTTGGACGCACCAATGGGGACATACAATAGACCCGTTCACACCAAGTACGATGATGATATCTATAAAGTTCTATATAGCTCTAAAATCATTCTAAATATAAATGAATAGCAGAGTCCACACCACAACAATAATGATAATGATACAGAGGAACAATATCATTGGGAATCCATTCTAATTTAAAGGCTCGAGCATTTAAAATGGCAGACAACACTGCACAGAATTTAATCACCGAGATCCAGAAAATTCCCCTATTTTTAAAGGGTTAGTTCACCCAAAAATGAAAATAATGTCATTTATTTCTCACCCTCATGTCGTTCCACACCCGTAAGACCTTTGTTAATCTTCAGAACACAAATTAAGATATTTTTTGTTGAAATCCGATGGCTCCTGCATAGCCAGCAATGACATTTCCTTTCTCAAGATCCATAAAGTTACTAAAAAATATATTTTTGGTGCACCAAAAAAACAAAATAAAGACTTATATAGTGATGGCCGATTTCAAAACAACACACCAAGCCGTCAATCGGGCTCACGATTTTCGTTGAACGGACGATCAAAACTATAAAAAGTCCCATACACTTTCATTGAGGGGGTCAAAACTTTTATACACTAACTCATAGAGTATTTAAGTTCATCCACCAAAAACCTATCACTAGCAAAGCCTAGCAACTACCTTAAACATGTTAACAATGTGCTAATTCATGCTAGCAATGAAACATGTTAGCAACATGTTAATTTGTGATCACAATGTGATAAAACATGCTAACATCTTAAAACATACTAATTCATGTTAGCAATGTGTTAAAAATGCTAATTTATGGTAGCAACATGCTAATTCATACTAACAATAGGTGTGTCCCAATTCGCATACTTGTGCACTATTCTATGACGTTTTTAAGTATAAATAATGCGAGTAGTGCGTTCACACTGAAAATTCCAAAAAGAAAAAGTGCACTTTAAATACCCGGATGATGCACTAAATTAACGAAAAAAACGAAGTGTGGAATGTTGGACACTTTGTGCACTCAACTGCGTGGTCCATCTCAACCACTTTAGTGCTTTAGTGCTGCGATTATAGGAATAACGTCCGCTACAGATGCATCAGAGGATCTGATCTTGCGGTTTCTGTTTGCGTCATCACAACATTTCGGCCGTATTGTTTCGGTGATAAAAGTCTTTCGGCCGAAAATACTCTTTTGGGCCATTTTCGGCCAAAAATTTTCGGTGGCCGAATATCCGGTGCATCCCTACTAGCAACATGTTAATTCATGTTAACAATGTGTTAAAAATGATAATACATGCTAGCAATGTTAAAACATGCTAGCAAAATGCTAATTCATGTTAGCAATGTGTTAAAAATGTTAATTAATGCTAACAATGTTAAAACATGCTAGCAAAATGCTAATTAATGTTAGCAATGTGTTAAAAATGCTAATTAATGGTAGCAACATGCTAATTCATACTAACAATGTGTTAAAACATCCTAGCAACATGCTAATTCATGTTAACAATTTGTTAAAAATGCTAATTCATGCTAGCAATGTTAAAACATGCTAGCAACATGCTAATTCGTGTTAGCAATGTGTTAAAAATGCTAATTCATGCTAGCAATATTAAAAAATGCTAGCAACAAATGCAAATTCATTTTAGCAATGTGTTAAAAATGCTAATTTATGGTGGAAAAATGCTAATTCATACTAACAATGTGTTAAAACATCCTAGCAACATGCTAGGATGTTAGCAATGTGTTAAACATGTTAATTCATGCTAGCAATGTGTTAAAACATCCTAGCAAAATGCTAATTCATGTTAGCAATGTGTTAAAAATGTTAATTCATGCTAGCAATGTTAAAACATCCGAGCAACATGCTAATACATGTTAGCAATGTGTTAAAAACATGCTAGCAACATGCTAATTCATGTTAGCAATGTGTTAAAAATTATAATACATGCTAGCAATGTTAAAACATGCTAGCAACATGCTAATTCATGTTAGCAATGTGTTAAAAATGCTTATTCATGCTAGCAACATGCTAATTACTGTGAAAAAGTGTTAAAACGTTAAAAAAATGCCAATTCATACTAACAATGTATTAAAACATCCCAGCAAACATGCTAATTCATGTTAGCAATGTGCTAAAACATGCTAGCAATGTGTTAATTAATGCTAACATGTTAATTCATGCTAAGAAACTACCTGAAACATGTTAGCAACATGCTAATACATGTATTAAAACATGCTGCAAACATGTTAGCAAATTGTAAAATAATGCTAGATGCAGGTCAAGACATGCTATCAACAATATTAAAACATGCTAAGAAGCTTATAAAACTCACAAACTTTCAGACAAGGCTTTGTCAAGCAAACTTAAAAGTTTGTCCCAACGAACTTTACTTTCTAGTTTATATTGCAAATGATTAGCAAGCGCTGCTTTGTTTACATATCTGCAGTCTCAGTTTCGGTTTCCCTTTTTGAATGACTATTGATATATGCTTATATAGACAGTTATTTCCTTACACGCCGACGCCTGTAGTCTTAGCAGTGTTCAAGCACAGCTCCTTAGCACAGACACAGCTGCCGCGAGGCGACAACACAGTCGGCTTGGTGTGTCGCGGCCTTGAAAAACCCGGTTCTCATTTGGCATCATGCTTTAAGACCCTTTTTTGGAACCTTTATTTTTAAAAGTGCAGGGTGACCATCAACTGGTTTTGATAAGACTCTCAATTAATCTCATGTTTCTGTCTACCTATTAAATTATCTATACATGCACATTTACTCAATAAAAGTAAAATTTTTGCAAGATACAGGTCAATAAGGGTTGGATAGTTGGAATGATAGTTGGAATGGTTGGAAAGGAATGGTTCTTGGTGATTCTTAATTCTCTAAGAAATGTCAGTGTCAGGCAAACATGAGAAACTGCACTTGATCATGCAGACATTTTATTTATAATTCAATAAGCGAGGGAGAAAAAGAGACTAGTGGGAATTCTGCCCAGGTGTCTGATCCTTTTTTTCACAGCGCACAGATGATGTGCTCAAAGAATAAGGCTAGTAACCAAGTATGGTAAAATCCCTGGGGCTTTTTAAGGAACTTCATTAGACACTTTCTCATGATGTTTTGGAACCTTCACAGAGAAGTTTTAACCCGTTTCAAACCTCAGTCTAGCGGTTTTATCACACATTTCGGTTTATAGTAATTGAATGAAATCCAAACTTAAAGCAGAATATTTGAACAAATTCACCAAAATCAAATGTATCAAAATATGCAATGCCACGTGAGGGCATGTACTGCTTCTGCGTTACAAAATTTCTACACTGTGGTCTTTCAATTAAAAATCTTCCTGTGAGCAATAACACCATGTAGATCTAAAATATGCAATGCATTATATATTTTGTATCAGCTTAATTTGACTGAGGCATATTTTAACAGAGCATGGCACATTTTAATATGATGCACAAATGTTCCAGGCACCGCTGAGAATGTTTGTTGTACTGAAAATAAGTCCACTATATATATATATATATATATATATATATATATATATATATATATATATATATAATATGGATGTAGTACACGGTAGGCACAAACAAATAAAGTACTGGTTCCAGTTCAGTTTATAAGTACAAATGTCTTGAGCATAAATTATGGCATTATCATGTCTTGATGAATGTCAGCAGCAGTGGGGTAGAAATCCTCGGAAGAACTTCCTGAATTCAGTGTTGAAGACGGTGTAGATAATTGGGTTCAGAGCACTGTTGACGTACCCCAGCCATGTCACTGTGCTCATCAGCTCTGGAGGGATGTGACAGGACTCACACAGGGCTCGGGTCGTGTGAACTACAAAGAAAGGCGTCCAGCAGAAGAGGAAGACGCCTGCAGGTGTAATCACACATCACATCAGGGTTACTATCATTAACTAAAAACTACAACTATTAAACAATTCTGCTAATTGAAATAAAGCTGAAATAAAATATTAAACCTGTTAACTGTCACACCCCTTTTTGAGCATCCAATATTCAAACTTAAATGGTTGTAATTCATGAATGCTTTTGGAAGAAGACACTCGGTAGATTAATGCTGAAGTGAAATCATTTTAAAAAAATGAGTGTAAAAAAAGTTATAGAAGTTTAAATTTGCTGTAAAGCAAATTAAGTGTACTAAACATTATTTTAGATATAAAAATTTTAGACTCTAAAACTGCTATAAAATTAGTCACATGCCTAACTAAGTTGTGTTCCATATTTGAAGTTGATATCACAAAAATTCAAGTTGTTTAGGCGCTATACCAAAAACACATTCTTTTGATATATTTTCCTGCCACAAAATAATACATTACTATCACAAAACAGTTGCGAAATATGGAACCTTGACTCTCAGACCTTCTGCGTTTTGTCAAGATTAGAAAACGTTTTGATTATATTTTGATGTAATTTTTGTAATTTGAAACATGAAACCACCACTAGGGGGAGGAGCCCAATAAAAGGATTTAAAGTACTGTTTCAATTGTAGTGTAACGTCCAATTTCACAATGGTTTAGAGGTTTCAAATGATACTTAATTTATGATGATTTATAAAATATGTGATAGAGGGAAAAAAGAGAATCAAGCATCCCGCTGTTTTGTTCAGTTTTCATGGACATTCAATTGTTTTCTTTAGTCACATGTCTTCCTTTGTTCAGTTTTCCTACCACGCTTTTAGTTGCTATAGTAATTCAATAATCATCACTGGCGTTTGTCCCTCATTTGCCCCTTCTATTTAAGTTGCTGTGCTTATTCACTCATTGTCTGGTCACATTTCCACATAGCGGTTGTTTATTTTACTTATCTTGTTTGTATTGCCTTCTAAGTGGATTGTTAAAGACGTTATACCTGATCTTCATCGTGTATTCCTTGCTGTTGGTGACACCCGCTAGCGACGGGTTAAACTAAACTAAATAAATAAGAAATGCTGCCTTGGCAAAAAAAAAAAAAAAAAAACGTTAACATTTTAAAATTTTAAGTTGAAGCATTGGAACTGGAAAAATAAAAAATAGAATTGAAATAAAAAATATATTAAACCTTTAAAAAAAAACTAATAAAATGACAAAAGCACATAACAAAATTACTAAAAATTTGTGCTGTTAAACCAATTAATTGCATCTAACATAAAAGTTTGTAAATATGTGTGTGTGTGTGTGTGTGTGTGTGTGTATATATATATATATATATATATATATATATATATATATATATATATATACTTACACATACACAAACACACGCATATATATACAAACTGAATATGTATATATACAAATTTTATTTATTAAATGTTTTATTAAAATTAAAGTTAACATGACAACTAAAAATACAAACATAAAAGCTAATTCATTAATAAAACTAAAATAAAACTTTATCACATATTTGTCTGTTGACTTTTCCAAGTTGTAAATAAAATAACGATTATTCATGTTTATTTCAAAGTGTTCCTATAACTGTAAAAAAAGAATTGTTGGTTTAACTTAGAAAAGTAAGTTAACTATATATCCTTATAACCTTAAAATTTTGAGTTCATTGAAATTAAAAATTTGAGTTAATACAATGAAGGTGACTGGTTTAATCAACAGAAACTCAAAATATTATGTTATCTGAAGTTGATTTGACAAATGAAAAAAATGTTGTGATAATAAAGCATGAAAATATTTTTTATTATTTGTAATTATTTGTGAAAATTGAGTGAAAATTCTTTCAAAGTAAATCCTACACCAATTATTTTTCAGTGTATTAATTACTATAAATTGCATAAATACAACTAACCCTAAACTACACCGTAACCCTACAGTAAGTACATGTAGTATTATTACTCAGTACTCAAATGTATAATTACACTGTAAAACGGACACCTTAAATAAAGTGTTGATTTGCTAATTAAGTTGTTTTTTCATTATAAGAATTCCAGCTTTCACTAACATTAAATCAAGTTTATGCTATTGCACTGGAATAAATGCTAAAATACACACTTTACTTAAGACTAGTGTGATAAGTTTTATTAACATTTAAGTTTCTGTCACAACCCTTTTTCTAGTCCAGAAGCCCTGCAATGACCACACAATAAGAACTGTTAACACAGACTTTACATAAAACTCCCTAAAAATTGTAAAGACAATGTAATATAAGTGCTTTCAATAAGCACATTTCTGCTTTTAAACACACTGGAATGCCTATAGTCGAATACTGTAAATTGAAGGAATTCAAAATGATTTTCTGTGTTAGACGACGATCTGTTAACAGGCTTTCTTCCTACTTCTGTTCTCATAAAGCAAGAAAAATGAGCAGCCGAGGCTCAAAATACTCAAGAATGACTTTAAGAGCTCTGGAAAGCTTAGGATAACCCAGAAACCTGCAAAATCGCGCTCATTAATTCTGCTTTACGCAATGCTGACATAAGAATCTCTTGCGAAAGCGACCAAACTATGTCAAATCAAATGTTATGAAGAACGTGAGAGTCAAAGCTACACATATAAATCAACCTCATGTATATTATAGATATTAATGTGCTCTTCCAGTGGCCTCTGCTCTGCTGAATTATTCAAGTATAGTAATGGTATTTCTATAAATACCCAGTAATGGAGTTAGAATAAGTTTCATCTGCATAACTTTAATAAGATGTTTCTGTGATGCAAGAAATGTTTACATCTTTGGAAAAGTTATCTCATTCCCCAATTAGCTTTAGGCCCTATGAATTAACCTCATGAGGAGGTGAAAAAGTCCACATTCCTCAACTGTGCACAGTAAAAATAGAAAATGACTTGTTACTTTAATTAGTAATTTCTGACCAGTTGGTGCAACCAGAGATCAGGTCATATTCAGTCAATGTTTTTGACTTGAAACTGTTAATTAAGATGTTACCACGTAAAGCACATTTAAGGATACCTTACAAAACTTATTAAATTGTCTGAATATGATATATTGTCTAACAAAACATGACAAATTTCAGGATGTCCTGAAAATATAGTGGGGTAAGTTGCGCCACTTTTTACTTAAAGGGACAGTTCATCCAAAAATGAAAATTCCATCATTATTTACTTACGTTTATGTCACTCCAAACTTGTTTCACTTTCTTTCTTCTGTGGAACACAAAAGATGAAAAATCTCTGGGTTTTTAAAGTAAACGGGGTCCAATGTTGGCTAACATTCATCAAAATATGTTCTGCAGAACAGAAAAAGAAAGTCATATGGGTTTGGAGCAACATAGTGAGTAAATCATGACGGATTTTTCATTTTTGAGTAAACTATCAATTTAAGTTGCCTTCTAAGCAAGTAAAAATTAGATAATGTTACTAATGTAACATTATATTTCAAGGATGTTTGCTATAGAATATAATATATGGGATTATGGAAATAGAAAATATACTTGTGCCTTGATACTTCTGCACTTTAATTGTGCAGAAGTAGTGCTGAGGTTCAACTAAACACATACTGAAGTATATCTGATTGTGATAAAGTGGAACTATTGCAAGTATACTTTAGGCACACTTTAAATATCTTGCATTTAAAGACCAATTTTATTCAAATGACACACAATCCTTATTAATAGTGACATTAAAACACATTTTAGGCCTAATATTAAGAAAGGTGCATTGTGCACAAGTAGTACTCCAAATAAATGTAATTATAATTTTTATATCAGTAAGTCTAAAGCAATATGTCAGGAAATATGTTAATAGATTTGAAGTGTATTTAGTACAACATAAATGTATTTTAAATATATTACTTTTTTACTAGGGTGTGTATACTTTTTTGCTTCAGATCAAAGTTTATAGTGTTGTGATTCACCTTGTGGCAGGTTGGCTTGGTTTATGTCTTATAATGCTTTATCAAAGACTTTTTAAATCCCATATGGGAGAAATTAATGAAAAAAGAAAAAGTTCCGGAACCAGTACAGCTGAAAAAAGTGGGCGGGCACTAATGCAGTTTTCAACAACAACAACAACAATAACAATAAGAATGAAGAAAGATTTGTAAAACACAGTTCATTGCTGTACGTCTCTGTGTTAGTGAATGTTGGCTCAGAAATGAGGTTAAGGCACCAGGTGAACCATGACATCATAATTGGATAGAGGGATTTGCCTGTAGTTAATTTTATCTGTGCGGTTCAGGGAAATTCAATTCTGTGGCAATTTCATGGAAAGTTTAGAAGTTTATAACTACATTCACATACTAATTAGGCCTTTTTTGATCAAATCCCAGGAGCATTTATTAAGTCTTCTTTCATTCTGCTCACACCACATGAATTATATATAAAGTACTTTCAACTCCAACAAAACAAATATTCAGCAACATTCTAGTTATTTCAACACTTACCCACAACAACAGGTAAAACCCTCATGGCCTTTCTCTCCCTTCCATTGATCTTAGCCCTCTTCTTTCTCTGAGTTGGCTGGCCGTACTTAATGTCAGTGTAGGCCACGGTTTGAATGGGGCTGTTTTTATACTCCGGTGGGAAGGGGCAGACGGGCCGTGTGAAGTCATCAAGCTCCTCAAGGCCGGACTGGGCCAAGTCCCTCTCAATGACCCGGGGCAGAGATGCAGGCAGCGCCCCCAGTGGTGGGAGGGCGGCAGCCACCGCAGCATGCTGTAAACTGCGACAAGCCTGAATACTGTTCCTCAGTTTGGCTTTGCGTGCTTCTTCCCACTTGCGCAAGCCATAGAACATCCCAAAGTACAGTAGGAGCATGATGGGGCACGGGATGAAAAAGGAGCAGACGGACGAATATACCACGTAATTGTTGTCTTCCAGTTTGCATTCTCTGGGGTCTCTTTGAGGAACATTGTTTATTCCGAAGATGACAGGAGAAGCCACAGCCAGCGCCAACAGCCACGTGGCAGAGAGTAAGATCATTTGCCGATGGTCGACATGCTTTCTGTTGTAGTTAAGAGGTATGGACACTGCTATAAACCTGTTAACAGGATGCATATTCAACTTTACCATCTGGATACAGAGAAATAAAGACTTATAAGTGCCATGAAAACAACAAAGCAAATGTTGTAGACAGTGGTTCTCAACTGGTTTTGCTTTAAAGATGACTTATTATGCCTCTTTTAACAAGATGTAATATTAAGTCTCTGGTGTCCACAGAATGTGTCTGTGAAGTTTCAGCTCAAAATACCTCACAGATCATTTATTATACCGTGTTGTAAATGCCCATTTTTGAGTGGAAGGAAAACAGGCTGTTTTCGTGCATGTGTCTTTAAATGCAAATGAGCTTTTGCATTTCCAGAAGAGGGCGGAGCTTGTATAACTCATGCCTCGGATACTTTGCCAAAAACTAACAAAAGATCTGTTTGGTTTTGATTATCATCTCAGCAGCCCGCTCACGTGACATCGCAGTTCTTCGTCTTCATGAAAGTTAACTATCTGCATGTGTTTAAACAGTTTAAACTTCTGGTTTTCTGAGCGCACACATCTGAAGCACACGCACAGAAAGCTGGCTGTCAGATAATGCATCCTGTGAGTATCAAACTAAGTTCTCTTACACGTCGTATTGCACTTAAACTTTAAAGGTTATGCCAAAAACAGTTCACAAACACAGTCGGTTATGTCTGTGAACGTAAACAGCAGGGAAAGAAATCGCATGTGTATATTAGATCTGTGTAATAAAGTGACATATCCAGTACCTGCTGGATATGTTGTTAATATGAATCAAACAACAAAAGAAAAACAAAAAATCACTGACTGTTCTTGATTAAATAACTTTAGATGCTTTAATAAGAATACATTTCTTACTTGAATGCTGCTGTTAAATGCATAAAATGGCGGACTGTGTACTGCTCACTCAGGGGAGGAGCTAAGCTAATAGGGCAGATCGTCATCAGTCGTGGGCGGAGCTTCCTCCAATCCGGAACAGCTCATTTGCAGAGACTGTTTATGATTTATGAGGATTATAAAACAAAAATGATCAAGTGGATTTTTACCATTGTAGGCAGGTTGTTTACACACTGTGGACACACACCTGTGTTCATACACCTTATAAAAGTGAATTTTGCATAATAGGTCCCCTTTAAGACACACACTGTTCAAAATAATGTGTTGGATCCAAAAAAAAATTAATGCAACAGTTTGCATCAATCTTTTTGCGTTAAGACAGCTTTGAATGAAATTACGCACTTCAAACAAACTACATCAAGTTAGAGGAACTTAATCATTTGTAACATTGACATATTTTTATGCTGATTACTCAAAAAATTGAGTTGTAGCTCTGGAACCAATTAATATCTATTTCAGTTCAAATCCACTGCTATCATAGCACATGTTAACTTATAATACATGTAAATTTAATGAACAAGTAAGATATTACTTGTTACTAACATTAGCTCAGTCATTGCTTATAGAATCAATGTAGTGTTTACCTTCATGTAGTCACACTTTCAAGGGTGTGTTCACACTTGGCAGGTTTGGTTTGATTAGAACAAACTCTGGTGCGATTGCTCTGTTAGTGCGGTTCATTTGAACAAGTGCGAATGCTGCCATCTGAACCCTGAAACAAGCGGACCGAAACGCCTGAAAAGATGAGTCTCAGTCCACTTCTAAACAAACTCTGGTGCAGTTTGACTGAAATATGAATGCAACACGGACCAAAGACATCTACGGACATGATGTCACAAGATGTGACCATAAAAAGACAGAATGTTCCAACTGGTTCTTCTCATCGCAGTTGCGATGTTGCATATTACATATGCATCTCCTTGCAGCAGATCTTCGTTTGTGTGTGACGGAGGAATTCCTGCTGCTTTATATATTTTTATAAGTTCTTCACAAGTTCTCAGCTGGTCAAAATACCATCATATATACGCTCGGGTCACAAAATATATGTCATAAAAGACTTTTTTTCTCCAGTTAGGTTAAAATGATAGTGTGAACCCGAAGTGAACCAGGGCTAAATGTATAAATAAATTTTTTTTGGTCCAGACCAAAAAAACCAAGAGAACCGAAATACAAGTGTGGACACACCCTTAATGTCAAACAACACTAAAAGGTCTTTCCCTTCACTGACAAACAAATAAAATAATTTCAACATTTATTCTCCTCATCCAGTCCTATGTAAAGTAAGCTGGGAACTAAAAATCCACTTTCCAAAGTTATCATGACAATTTCATCAAGTTACTACAACTTACAAATAACTAAAACCCAATTAAATTGCACACAATATTAAGTTGATGTAACACATTATTGTCAACCGAACACCACCAAATATTTTTTGCAACTTAAAAGGATTAATTACATAAATAAATGAGAATTTTTAGCTTGCAACCATGCATTTAGTCCACTGAATGACTTTTTAGACTGAAGATAAGTAAACAAAAGTGTCCTTTAAATCAAGCTGGTAACCATTTATTAATGTTACCATGAGCTTCAATGGCCCAACAATATGCACAACTATTAACATGACAAGCTGAAAAGGACAATCTACTGTTTTAGTTTCACATTGTTTATATGGTTGGAGTGTTTGGTTACTAAATATATCTTGAATTTTGGTGGTTGCTCGATAGCCAATAATTCACTGTACGAAACATATTGTGGTTGCCAGGAAATCATGTTAATTTGAAACTGAACTCATATTTAAATTAGTCTGGGTCATATTTTCTTTGACTTTTTGCATAGTTTTGCTCATGGACTTGATGAGGGCATGTCACGCAGCTGGTACTGGTTTGGCATCTGCCCAATTTGGCTATGTAGCCGATGAATTTGTGCCGACACTAGACACACATCAACAACAAACGATGTTAAGCCTATTTGTTCTGTTATCCTGTGTACAATTAGATCACATGCATTTTATTATATGCATAATATCTGCTTTCAGATCAGACCTGTGGGACATTTTTGGGTCATGACTCACCAGTTGACAACCACTGGTTTAGGGAATATTGCTAACCTCAACTTTCTTTAATAAAGTCACTCAAAGTACTCTGTGTTTGCCACTGATTTGCTGGAACATGGTCTTGCGCACAATAAGAATGAAGTTCAAAACCAGCATGACCTCTTTCTGCAACCCTGTTTAGGTCAAAATAATATGCTAAAAACTGATTATGCAGTTCGCATTCTTTCTTGCAAAAATGCCTCAGGGCTCCCAAAGCAACTTCTCTCTCTTTCCTCTGGAAAAGCAATGCTATGTAATATATCAGGGTCAATATTATGTGAAATTCAAACCTGTCCACACTGATTGCACAGAGATTGAATATAGACGCTGTACAGAGCATTACATCCATGGTCATTAGTCCATCGCAAAGAGCCACATCCAATGACCAGACACCACCTTGAAACTGGAAAGACAGATTTATTATGTCAAAACGAGTATTAATGAGCATTTAGCATAAAAGGAAGAAACTGCACACTTCCTTACATCTCCATTACTACAATTCATTTCAAATGGGTAAGCAACTTTATCAAGACAGATGAGATTCGGACTGCCCTTGATTCTTTAAATGAGTCAAACTAATCTAATGAGCCTAACAAAGCAAGAACTTGACCGATTTAACATGGTGGCAATTTGAGGATAACAAGATAAGTGACCTTAAACTGCCTGAGAAAGACATTCAAAGAGGGAGTTATCTAGGAGCCTATGTAGTAACTCTTTACAATATATACATATATATATATATATATATGACCCTGGACCACAAAACCAGTCATAAGTAGCACGAGTATATTTGTAGCAATAGCCAACAATAAACTGTATGGGTCAAAATAATTGACTTTGCTTTTATGCCATATGCCAGGAAATTCATTAAAGATCATGTTCCATGAAGATATTTTGTAAATTTCCTACCGTAAATATATCCAAAATGTATTTTTTTTAATTGGATATGCATTTCTAAGGGCTTCATTTGGACAACTTTAAAGGCAATTTTCTCAATTTTTTTTTTTTTGCACTCTCAATTTCCAAAAATTGACCCCTTATGACTGGTTTTGTGGTCCAGGGTCACATATATATATATATATATATATATATATATATATATATATATATATATATATATATATATATATATATGTGTGTGTGTGTGTGTGTGTGTGTGTATAATGCATTACTAAACAATTAATTACTGTAATTTAATTACAGTTATGTTGGATGTAATTGCATTAAATGCTGACAATCAAAATTTAACGTCTAATTGTATGTTTTTAATGTAACCCTCTATCTTGAAATACTTTGGTCAGTTCAAAAATAATTTATGTAATTTTATATTATTTACTTGATAGAATTAAAAGAGTAGTTTCATGCCTATCCTTGTACTGTTCAACTGGTTGAGGTTGATATGTAATTTTTAAAGTAATTAGTAATAAGTAATGCAATATTTTTAACAGAGAGTAATCAGTACAGTAATCTAATCAGTAATCTAATCTAACCCAACACTGAATGTGTGTGTGTGTGTGTGTGTGTGTGTGTGTGTGTGTGTGTGTGTGTGTGTGTGTGTGTGTGTGTGTGCATATATCATTTATTATAATGCTATCACATCTTAAATTAATAATTAATAGCCTTTCACACTATAATATTTAAAAACTGAACAGAAATCTGACAAAAATGCTCTGGTGGTACCATGGTACAGTTAAGTTTTGACTTACTATGGTAATAAATGGTTGTACTATAATTGTACACAGTGTACTACTAAAATAATAGCCTACCAACGAAAACACTATTAACACTGAACCATTGAGGACTTCATCAAAACGTTGGCTAAATTGCAAAATGAACTTCTCATTATATCAAATATGCAGTATTTGCACGTAAAAGCTTCACTTACCTCTGCATAGACAAACAGGGGTAAAACCAAAACTGCCAGCAGCAGATCTGCCACAGCCAAACTCACAATGAAATAGTTTGTCGTTGTCTTCAGGGCTTTTTCCTTGTAAACACTGAGGCACACGAGCACATTTCCACAAATGATCACAATAATGAGCAAAACGCCGAATATGAGCGCGGGAACGTTGTGAGTAAAAAGCGCGGGCTGAAGTGTGCTGTTCCCGCTCGAGATGTTCACAGACATTGTTCCTGATCCGAGCGAGAACGGCTTCTTCAGGGAAACTTTTCATAAATGTCTCATGTTGTCCTGTCCGCTTTGGTCCATCTCTGCTCATCTTGTGCTGGTCAGGAGACGAGCCATCTATATCAGCAGCACAGCGTCAGATACACAGTGAGTAGGTCGGTCAATCTGCTGTCTGTCCTTAAATAACACATTCAGATAATCTGGGAAAGTCGCGAGGTGCATTGCATTTGATGGGAGCTGCTGTCAAAATGAAAGTTTTCGACGTTGAAAAACGCCATTGCCGCTCAAACCTGCAGGTGGTCAGTCAGTGGCGCTGCTAACTTAATTAGAGCTGGAAACAAATCTCTACACACCTACATAAAGATGAAATTCAATGGAATAAACTTTAATATCTTTATTTATAGGCTACATTTAGGCTCATTAGGTTTTTTTTTTTTTTGAAAGGTAGTTTCCGAATTCACATGATCAAATTAGCAAACAAATGTAAAAGAATGTTTTAGCCATGACATTTTAAAATTAATAAATCTTGAAACTCGTGGAGACTATAAACAAAACAGCTAAAACATTCTTCAACTCATCTTTTGTTTGCTGTAGAAGAAATAAATTATACATATGTTCACCCTTGTGGAAAAGAAGTGCGATGGGCTATTGAATGTACACTTAGTGTACTAACAAACCTTAAAAATATATTTTAAAAAACGTTCTTGCAGATAATTTAATATTAATGAAATAAAAGGCTACTAAACTGTAACTTCATCTTTTCAAAGACATTTCAATAGAAATCACATTATTTAGTTTACAAAAATAATGGTTATCAGTTCAAAAACAACAGAATCAGAAATAGATTTATTGCCAAGTATGTTTGATATAAAGATACATGAATAATATAATAATGCTAGCAGCTTTGGTCTTTAGAGTCCTTGTTAGCGCGCCCACCTCCCACGCCGAAGACGACGGTTCGAATCCCGCTTGGAGTGGGTTGAGTAGTCACATTTGGTGCCGTGACACGGATGGAAGTGAGGTTTAGGGGAATGAGTGTAACAGACATAGGCCAGTAAGAGCTGTGCATGTAAACCTCAGTGCCCTGCTCCCAGTTGCATAAACATAGCCAGTATGTTAAAGGTGCCCTAGAATTTCTTTTTAAAAGACGTAATATAAGTCTAAGGTGTCCCCTGAACGTGTCTGTGAAGTTTCAGCTCAAAATACCCCATAGATTTTTTTTATTCATTTTTTAACTGCCTATTTTGGGGCATCATTAACTATGCATGGATATATAGGTTACAGCCCCTTTAAATCTCCCGCTCCCCTGCCCTGGAGCTCGCGCTTGTCTTGAACAGCATAAAAACAGTTCACACAGCTAATATAACCCTCAAAATGGATCTTTACAAGATGTTCGTCATGCATGCTTGCGTCGGATTATGTGAGTACTGTATTTATTTGGATGTATTACATTTGATTCTGAATGAGTTTGAGGCTATGCTGCATGGCTAAAGCTAACATTACACACTGTTTGAGAGATTTATAAAGAATGAAGTTGTGTTTATGCATTATACAGAATGCAAGTGTTTAAAAATGAAAATAGCGACGGCTCTTGTCTCCGTGAATACAGTAATAAACTATGGTAACTTTAACCACATTTAACAGTACATTAGCAACATGCTAACGAAACATTAAGAAAGACAATTTACAAATATCACTAAAAATATCATGTCATCATGAATCATGTCAGTTATTATTGCTCCATCTGCCATTTTTCGCTATTGTTCTTCCTTGCTTACCTAGTCTGATGATTCAGCTGTGCACAGATCCAGACGTTCTGCCCTTGTGTAATGCCTCGATCATGGGCTGGCATATGCAAATATTGATCCCGACTGTTACGTAACAGTCGGTGTTATGTTGAGATTCGCCTGTTCTTTGGAGGTCTTTTAAACAAATTAGATTTATATAAGAAGGAGGAAACAATGGAGTTTGAGACTCACTGTATGTCATTTCCATGTACTGAACTCTTGTTATTCAACTATGCCAATATAAATTCAATATTTAATTCTAGGGCACCTTTAAGACTGTGTCTTAAGTACTAGTATGACCAACTAGTGATTAGTCATTGGCGATCAGTGTTACTTTTCGGTTTCAAATTATACCATTCTACGTTTTTATGTACTTGACTTAAAACATTTATGAACAGTCTTAAAGAAGAAAATGTGATGACTAACTTGTAAGACTAGTCTTAGCAGTTTATGCAACCGGCCCCTGGTTTCAAGAGGCGTGCTGACAACTTATGTTAGTAGCTGCGGTCTTTAGCATCCTTGTTAGCGCACCCACCTCCCACGCCGGTTTCCGGATGGGAGTGAGGTTTAGGATGATGAGTGTAACAGACGTAGGCCAGTAAGCGTTGTGCATGTAAACCTCACAAGGTCTCAAGAGGTGTGCTAACAACTGATGCTAGTGGCTGTGGTCTTTAGCTTCCTTGTTAACGCGCCCGCCTCCCACACTGGAGACGCCGGTTCAAATCCTGCTTGAATCAGGTCAAGTAGGACCGGTTACATTTGGTGCCGTGACCCTGATGGGAGTGAAGTTTAGGGGGGCGAGTGTACGGACGTGGGCCAGAAAGAGCTGTGCATTTAAACCTCACTGCCCTGACCTCAAAAGGTGTGCTAACAACTACTGTCAGCGACTGTGGTCTTTAGAGTCCTTGTTAGCGCCCAGTTCAAATCCTGCTTAGATCGGGTCGAGTAGGACTGGTTACATTTGGTGCCGTGACCCTAAAAGGAGTGAGGTTTAGAGGGGTGAGTGTACTGAATGTCATGGCACCAAATGTAACCAGTCCTACTCGACCCGATCCAAGCAGGATTTGAACTGGCATCTCCAGTGTGGGAGGTGGGCGCGCTAACAAGGACTGCAAAGACCACAGCAGCTGGCAGTAGTTGTTAGCTTGCTTAGTTGGGGACACTTGACATTTGACTTGACATTTGATATTCAACAGTGCTTTGATCTGCCTGCATTGACACTATTCTTTAAGAGCTGTGCAGCAAAAATAATGTACCAGTTATCAATGTAAAGCTGCTTTGACACAATCTACATTGTAAAAAGCGCAGTATAAATAAAGGTGACTTGACTTGACTTAGCATGCCCGCCTCCCACACTGGAGACGCCGGTTCAAATCCTGCTTGGATCGAGTCAAGTAGGACTGGTTACATTTGGTGCCGTGACCCTGATTGGAGTGAGGTTTAGGGGGGTGAGTGTACGGACGTGCGCCAGTAAGAGCTGTGCATGTAAATCTCACTGCCCTGGCCTCAAGAGGCGCTATAACAACTGATGCTAGAGGCTGCTGTCTTTAGCGTCCTTGTTAGCGCACCCGCCTCCCACACCAATTCAAATCCGGAGTGGGTCGAGTAGGACCAGTTACATTTGGTGCCGTGACCCAGATAGGAGTGAGATTTAGGGGGGTGAGTGTAGCGGACGTAGGCTAGTAAGAGCTGTGCATGTAAAACGCAGTCTCCTGGCCTCAAGAGGCACAAGTGGCTGCGGTTTTTAGCATCCTTGTTAGCGCACCCGCCTCCCATGCCGGTTCGAATCCCGTTCAGAGCGAGTCAAGTAGGACCGGTTACACCAGCAAAGTTCCAGTGATGTCCTTCAGGTGGGCCAACAACAGTCTCTCAAATGACTTCATGACCACAGATGTTAGGGCAACAGGTCTGTAGTCATTAAGTTCAGTGATTTCTGGGTTTTTTGGGATGGGGATGATGGTGGAGCATTTGAAGCAGGAAGGGACATCACACAGCTCCAGTGATCTGTTGAAGATCAGTGAGAAGATGAAGGCCAGCTAGACAGCACAGGTATTTAGACAGGCTGGTGAAACACCAATAGAACATAACGGAATTATAAAATTACACAAAAATGTACTTAAACATTTTTTATTTTATACAATATATATATATATATATATATATATATATATATATATATATATATATATATATATATATCTATATATATATATATCAGGGGTGTTTCCTCCGAGTAGGCAAGGGAGGCAGTGCCTCCTCAAAAAAAATAGGATGAGAAAATAATCCATATTACATATAAAACAACACAAATATTACAAATTATGACATTAAAAAGAGTGCAAGTCTCGCGTATTTCTTAAGGAACACTGCCCAACAGCGACACCCGTAGGTAAAGTTACACAGAGGAGTCATGCCTCCCTTTCCTCTCATAGGTATCCATAGAAAATCATCAGACCCCCGGCGTGTGGTGGGTTTTGTGGGGGGTAATTGAGAATGAATGGGGGAAAGTCACGTGAGAGGAGGCAATGTCTCCATCGCGCTATGATTGGATGTAATTGGTTATGATTGGATATGATTGGTTTGTGCGATAAATCCCGCCTCTCGTTGACGTGCGCGTTCCGCGCGTAGGTTTGACTGAACAAATGATGGTGTCAATTGGAAGACTAATCGAAAAGTAAGTAAACAGATCACCCAGTTAGATATATATCTACTTTGTTACGTCAAAATCAAACTTGAAATGGACTGAAAGCATGATGACTGCGGGGTTTTTTTAGTGTAATCAGCTTGGTGAAATTAAAAATGCAATTCGTGTCTGTGACAGACGGTGTTAATGGAGCATGACTGATGATCCAAAATATTCTAGGTTGACAATTAAAAAGAAAAACCGCAATAAACAAATAAAATATATTGTTTAAATTATTATTGCCTTTAGTTATTATTTTGGAATGAATGTAGAAATGCTTAAAACACTTGATGCTTGATGAGATTGACTTGGTTTTGATAAATAGAACATTACATTGTTAATGTAAAATTACAAAATAGAGTTGTATTTGGTTTCTTTTCTTTTTCTTTTTTTTTTTGATGTACTGTAAAGTAATGTTCATTTAACAAGGAAGATTTGTCAACTTTAAGAGTAATGCATGCACATGAATTTACAATGATTCATAAAAAATAAAAAAATGTGCCTCATTTCAGAGCAGCACTGCACGCCACTGATAATATATATATATATATATATATATATATATATATATATATATATATATATATATATATATAGTGAAATAATATTTACTCTAAAATTGCAATAAGATGAAAGCCATATGTCTAACCAAGTTGTGTTCCAAATTTGAAGTTGATGTCACAAAAATTGATGTTCCTATGAGATTCTGTTTAGGCGCTATGCCAAAAATATCCACCGAGTGACACCCACGTTCCACTGAATTTTTTTATGCGTTCTCCTGTCACAAATGAATACATTTCTGGCGCAATATCACTTCTAACACAAAACAGTCGCCAAATATGGAACCTTTCAGACCTTTCCAATGATATGCCTTTTGTCAAGATTAGAATTTTTTTTTGATTATAAAATAGTTAAAATAAATTATGTATTATGACACATGACACCACCCACAAGTGGGAGGAGTCCGCTAATATTAAGATTTAAAGTACCATTTCCATGGTAATGCAATATCCTATTTCAAAACGGTTTTGAGTTTTTAAGCTTTTGAATGATACCTAATTTGTGATGATTACTAAAATATGTGATGGGGGGGGGAAGCAATAAGAAAAGGATGGTAAGCGGCAGTGACGGTTAATGGGTTAAGTTCAACTAATTGCATTTAATAAAAATTTAAGCTATACATTTTCATTTAACTGCAAATAACAACTAACATTATATTCAGTTCACACTTATAATTTTGGTAATACTTGTTATATGCACTCTTTTTAAAAGTATCCCAAAGTCTACTTCTTTTTTTTTTCTCGCAATGGTAGAATGGCGTGAAGGTGAGTACATGATAACAACATAAACTGAACTATGTGAAGTATTCTTTCTAGTTTAATGTCTTTGTTAAGGCCACTTTTTAACTCTGTCTTGCTCCAAAGCAGGGTTAACACTGCAGCTCTAAATTCTGCTGCCAAAACCCAAGGTAAAGTATGAACAGTGTAAATCTTGGATTAGGAACTTATTAGTCAGATTTCTAGATTTCAAGTGTTCATTTGTAAACCTATGGCTTAAGCATGTAAACCCACAGTAATGCATAGTGCGGAAAACCTTTAAGAGGGTTTTTGGTTGAACATCTGCGCTATTATTCATTAACATTTAAGGTTCTCCTGAGGTTGCTTCAGTATGCAGCATATGTTTCTTCTGATCATACAGCCTGCGGCAGTACATATAAGATATTAATAGGAGTTGTTGTCACTGTAATCACGTGAAGGTCTACAGCAAGATTTTAGCTGAAAATAAAAGTCCTTTGAACCTTTTCCCCCAGGGAAAATATAGAATCCAAGCTTACGCTCTTTGTCTGAATACTGGGACTGTAAAAAAATAAATCTTGTTCTCATATTTTCACCTCCATACGCTCAGACAGAGGGTGAAAGTGTAAGGTGAGAATAGCAATCTGACAGATTGTGGGGGAAGATAAAGAAGAGGACAATTATAGCACATAGTTCATTCAGAAGGGAAATAAAGTCTCATATAACTTGTGGGTAACCCGAAGTCTTCCACAATGTTCTAATGAAAGTAATTTCCACTTTGTAATATGTTCAACAGATGGTGGTTTTAAAAAAAAAAAAAGTCAAATTATAAGTACATAGTGTACCAGTTTAACCACCATTAAACTGAAAATAAAAAAGTAAACCCTAAAATTCAATGACAAATACAGATACAAAGCAAATATCAAAGCAAATTTTAAAAATCCAAGCAAATACTGTATAATTTGATATTGACTTTTGAGAACAGCAAGTTATTGTGTTATTCTACTATATATCATGCCTTTGTTATTGTTTTCTGTCCCTCTCATAATATTGGCTTAGAATTTATTAAATCATTGTTGTTTTAATTTTTCCAGGCTTAAGGACTCACCTGGTTTCTCAAGATGGAAAACATATACAAGGTCAACCAAATATTACACTTGGATTTTATCCAAGGGCTTAAAGGTAATTTTGTGCCTTTTGAGAATATCATAGTCAAAAACCCTATAATTTGCTTTTAAATCACAGAGAAATCATCTCATATTTTATGATTTCTTAAAAATTACAGTTAAAAAGTGAACTGCATATGCTTTTTAGAACGTTCTATTTTAAGGCCCATTTACAGTACTATATACTGTAGATTTAAATATATATTATTATAAATGGATGCAGTGTAAACGTCTTCAAAATAGGTTAGTTATATACAGCCATCCATGTCTGCTGACTCTCTGGAGATTTCTTTTTCTGGGTTTTACAACAGGCCAAATTTTATTTTTCTGTACAGACTGGATTAGACAACCACTATGGTGTAGATGAGATATAAAATACAATAGAAATAAGACAAAAATTAAAATAGTAACAGTGTTATACAGTGTTATGTACATTTAAGTATAAGTAAAGGTTAAAGTTAATAAAAAAAAGTAGAAGTTCCTTAAAAGAAAGACATTTTAGACATTTCACATTACTTTGGTTAATGCAATTGCTGCATTCAATACACGTTTGATGTGCAAAATATGGTTATTTTGGCAGTCTAAGATACTCTTCTCCGCCCCTTAAATTCATTAAAAATATATAAGCCTTTATATAGCCTATATAGTGTTTCTTGAGTAAAGAAAATGCTGTACTTATTCATAGATTGATTTAGGCCACCATTGCATTGCAAACAAGCAGAGGCACTCCAAAATGCGTGCGGCACTTCATTCACTAAAGAGGCAGGGCGGAGTTATGAGGTTTGACTGACAGTCTGAAGAGCCAATGGAGTACCGAGGTTTAGTCACAAGCTCTTTTTCATAATTTTCATTGATTAAATATTTAAAGAAATAGTTTTTAAAAATAGTTTCCACCGAAATTGTAGTTCCAACATTTCTTTTCCTCAAAGCATTTCCCAATTAGTGCTGAATTAGCTAGTTATAGCTAGCTAAATTTCCACTACTAAAAATATAATTCTAGATGTATATAGAATACATCTAGAATTATGTATGGCGACAAATAGCGCCATTGCGCTTCGGGTGATCCAAGTTCGAGTCCCGGCTCGCAGACCTTTCCCGATCCCGTTCCCCTCTCTCTCTCTCCCACTTTGCGTCCTGTCTGCTTAAAAATAAAAATAAGTTAAGATTACATGATAATTTTAAGTTTGATGTATGAATTAACTTACTCAAAAAAATTCAAATTAAGAGCAATGAAAATGTATGAGTACAAAATTACTTGAACTTTGAAATTCTTAACTTAAAATATTTGATGTAACCGACTGCCTCAAATATTTTGAGTTTTGGCAACTTATTCGGGTTTACAGTGTACATAGCTTTGACCAATTGTGGTAATTAATGCATTAATTAATGCATTAACAATTACTGTATATACAATATGTTATTATTATGGAATTAATGACACATTTAATTAATAGCAATTCATATATTACTTAATCATATAGAATCTATATTAGTTGCTGATGCAGTAATGGTTTAGTTCTTCATTAGTCATACATTAACTCATGATTATCTGTGCATTAGTAAAGCATGCATTAATGCATATTAGTGGACCTGTATTGAAAAATGTTACCAAAAATTCTTTAGCTCATAGCAACTGTACATTTGTTTTGGTTGCATGGATGGTTTTTATTTAGGTGTCTTTAGACTCCTTAAAGTTGTCTTTGCCTTTTTATCCTTCCCTTTCATTTGAAATGAGGAAAGACGAAAAAGTATGCCAGCAGTTCAGCGAGGCAAGACATTCTCTTAACGTGAATTTAAGGTCAAAACTGTGTTCTAAAAATTGCGGGTGACCTAAAACAAGACGTTTTCACTGGCTAGTACTTCATAAACAGCCTCTGAGCAACACCACTACAAACCATGAACCTCAACTGTGTCATTGCAAAACATCAGTGAAAGTGTAGCGTGCAAACCTGTCAGACATGTCTGAAATAATTATCTCAAACACTTTCTGACCTCCTGTTTTACAGGGTGAATTGTGGGTCAAACCCCAGTGAATATTAAGCAGGTTTAAAAAAGGCTTAGTTGGAGTATTGCACTGATGTGGAGCTCACTGTCTAAACAGTGACTGTATGACGTCATGTAAGTTGCTTTTGCCTCCAAAGCTCTCTTCCAAGATAACCTGTAGAACTTGTGATTAAGACTTGTATCTGTACAGGATTAGTATTTCGGATTGTTGGGCAAATGACAACAAATATTGTACAACAAACACACTGGTCTACTATTTAAGCTTATTCTTCTTCTGAGACTAAATTTTAAACAGTATATTTCAAACAGACTGTTCTGACTCAGTGTGCTGTATCTTTTCTGACTGATCTGACTTACTCTGACTTACCACTTCTCTGTTTTTTTTTTCTGTGCTTCTAATATGTAAAGCTGCTTTGAAACAATTACCAATTGAATTAAAAAGCGCTATATAAATAAATTTGACTTGACTTGAATTTGACTTACAATTTTCGTTAAGTGGACAATCAAAACTACAAAAAGTTTCATAGACTTTCATCAAGAGGGTCAAAACTTTTGTACAATAAGACTAAAAAAGTATTTAAGCTATCACCAGCAAAAACTTAATGACTATCCTAGGACAACATTCTAAAACTAACTAACAACATGTTAATTCATGCTATCAATGTGCTAAAACATGCTAGCAACATCCTAAAAATGTTAGGAGCATGTTAAATCATTGCCTGATAAGGCAGCGAGGCAACAAGTCAGCTGTTTTCAGGTGCAGCCGTAAAAACATGCTAGCAACATGCTAATTATTGTTAGCAACATTCTAAACATGCTAGCAACATGCTAATTCATGCTAGCAATGTGTTAAAACGAGACTGTCCTCCAAAAACAACAACCCTATAGGTCGTTTTTCAACCACCTTATTATGACCTATATTTACGTTGTAAAGTCAAGCGCCCTCTAGCTGGTGTAAAAGTAATGACAGTGTCGTGTTACGTATGTCGTCATGAAATGACGTATGACCATCGTCACCAATCAAAATGCGTGTTCATTTAAATGCAATCTGTGGACTTTTTACACCATTTGTCCTATTTTCATTTAGCAAAACTCAACGACTACACCCACCCCTAAACCTACCCTTAGTGATTTATAGTGCATATACACTTTATGAGCACATGTTTGCCCTGGGATCGAACCCATGATCACATGATTGCATATTGTTATATATTGCAATGCTCTGCCAATTGACCTACGCAAACCCCGTAATATGACGCAGATAAAAGGGAAAAATGCATTAAAATGAAAGTGTCCTGTTGTCAATAGGGGCGCAAATTTAGCAAACGCTCCTATAGGTCGTATTTCAGGGAAGTGACAAACAGCCTATATCGGCGTATTGGTTGGAGAACATGTTGGTTAAAACATGTTAATTAATGGTTGCAATGTCTCTCTTTCTTTCCACTTCACAATTTAAAGCTTATAAAACTTTCAAACTTTCATACGGCATGTCAAGCCAACATCAAAGTTTATCTACAAACTTTTCAATCTAGTTCTTACTCTAAACTAAAAGTGGGAAACTTAAGTTTTTTTTGTTTTGTTGTTGTTCTTCATTTCATCTCATTGCAGTTTAGGAGAATATACTGACATATCAAAGAAATAGTTCAACCAAAAATCACCAAAGCTCATGCTATTAAGAAGTCTGTCTGAAATCAGTGTTTTTCTCCAAAAAAGAAACATTAAAGAGTTCTATATTAATTATGCTTTATATTTCAAGTCTTTAGTGTGAAAAAACAAAACAAAAACAAAAACAGAATGAAATTAATTATTTACATATCTCTGGTTGAAAATGACTGCTGAAGCTATGGATAGATTAGCTGTCCAATGTCTATGTTGTGCATGCAGTAAAAAATAACTACCACTAGTAATGGTAACCTAATGGTTCAATGCAAAGAATGGGTTATCCTAAAACTGTTGCTGAGGTGCTGACATCACAATGATTGTTATGCCCTTGAACAAGATGTTTCACATCCTCTTGATGTAGAAAGGTGTTAAGTGGTCCAGATCTCGCCAGATCATTAGTCACTCCATCCAATTTTTATGTAACCCTCCTTGAGCTATAGTACAATTTTCTGTGTTATATCCATTATTGATTGTGTACTGAACTATTTCAGTCGCTGAAATGCTCATAAACTCATTTAATGGTTAGCTTAGGGCTTGTTTTGAAAGACTGATGTTGCCAGCCAATATTTTTACAGCTTATCTAGACAGCATATTCCATGCACCAAACTACTTTATCATGGCAAGAATTTGTGACATCAGTGCTAAAACCTGTTTGGTCAAACCCTGCCCTGGTTGTCAGGCCAAGTTGGCATGGTTTGGGGGGAAATAGGATTTACCTTATCCTTTCTACAGAAGCACTTGTGAAACGGAGCAAGCTGTTTATAGAAGATTAACACATTGTTGGCATTTGTATTTAAGCACTTTGCATTCTCCTAGATCTCAGTTGAACACTGTATACATTGGCAGATTCCTGAAAATTCATAAATCTTGCAAATGTGCTGGTGGTGATTGGTTTATGCATTATTATGTTTTTTTACGTATTTCAAAGATTCTCTCAGTCAAGGCTTCATTATGTCATAACTGTTGAAATTTCAATGGTTGGCCGCTAGGGGGCGATAATCTCTGTGAACCCATAACCAAGTATATATATGGTTTTTTAAAAGTTTTACAAATGTGTAGACAAGTTTAATGACACATTTGTATAATGAAAGGAAGAGTTAATAGTCTCTTATTGGCCTGATTAACCAAGCTCTCCAAAAAACAAGCCCATCTAATAGATTATACTTTCATTATAACATTTGTGATTGGTTTGTAAAAGGTGTTTTTATGCATGAGTTTTCGTTGGATTTATGCCATTTTGACCACCAGCATGTGGTGTGTCAAGTGCTTCAAAACAATGAATCATGTTGCGAAGCAATTTGTTCTTTTCATTCAAAGTTTTGAAAAGCTTTGTTTCTCCTATCACTATGAAGGAATTATGAGGAGATATGGATCTGGATGAAGCTCTTAAGACAGTATTAACAGAACAAAACAAAAAACAAAGAAGGATAATCCGCAGAGGAAGAACCGCAACAGCTCTACATCATAAAGTCAACACCGAAACTGAACCAAACTGAGGGCTTAAATACAACGGGTAATGAACAACTCAACAAGAAACAGGTGCGCCACATAATTTGTCTACATGACAGTGATACAAACACAGAAAACGCACATTAAATGAAAGAATAAACACTAATAGTCCAAACTGAAACAGATTATGACAACAACAAAATAAATGCTGTTTTATAAGAAGACACAGATTTTTGTAACAGGATCATATTTACTATTTATAGTATTCGCAAACAGTGATTGACTGTCATAAGACTCATGAAACTGAGAGCAATTCGATGATTTAGAATCAGATTTAAATCTAAGCATTGACTCTTTTCTGTGCTTTTCACTAAATTTTAAGGAGCGTGGATCAGAATTTATTCATTTATTTTTTATGTGGAATTGTGACCTAAACTAGGCTTCTAACTCCTTCGCTTTCAACTATTGTAATACAAATGAAAACCATACATTTTTCGAAATTCCAAAATGTTTGTTAACTCTTCTTAAATTCAGACATCATGCATTAAAAGACTTGGGACAGATTTTTATCACGTTCTTCTCTCTTTCTCCTTGAAAAATTCACATTTTTCCCTGTGTCGTGTTTCCCTCTTCAGTGCACTATTAAGAGCAGTATGCCCGAAGTCTGAAGGTTATTGCTTCTCTTCATCTCATTTCCTTTTACTCCCACATGAGCTGGTACACTCTAAAAATGCTGGGTTAAAGACAACCTAAGTTAGGTTGAAAATGGACAAACCCAGCAAATGAGTTGTTTTAACCCAGTGAATGGGTTGTTTTAAACCATTGGTTGGGTTAAATGTTTGCCAAACCTGCTTTGTAGTTTTGTTAAACTCAACTATTGTTTAAAAATGACTGTATTGCTTGCTTAAAATGAGCCCAAAATATGTTGGAAATGAACATTTATTAATATGTTTAATGAATGAACATTTATTAATAAGTTTAATGAATAATAATTAAACAATAAACATTTCTTATTAATACATTTTCACCTTTTGATTATTATTGCTGTGTCTAGTAATTTTGTGTCTGATTTTTAATTTCCAACCTATTTTGGGTTCAATTTAAGTCAGCCAAAGTCATTTTTAAACAAGAGTTGGGTTAAATAAAACTGCCCAGCATGTTGGGCAAACATTTAACCCAACCACTGGTCCATTTTCAACCCAACTTGGGTTGTTTTTAATCCATTTTTTTAGAATGTACTCATAAAAACACTAAATCCCTTCATCTGAATCCTATAATTTGTAATATTTCAGTCAAAATGTCTGCTCTACTTTCAGGATGTTCCTATGTCAAACTAACCCAAACTTTGGGAACGCTTTGTGATGTGTTCATAATTGGCGTATGAATATGGGGAACACTGACATTAATATTGTAGAATGTTCTTTGGTCCTTTGAGCAAAGGTGGCAGATTTCAAATGACTTGTGTTCTTCCACAATTAATGTCCTGTTTTAACTGAGTCTTCTGCCATGAGAGGAATGGGAATGCTAAGACTTTCTCCAGGTATTCTAGACCTCCTTCAGCCAACTCAGTTAAAGCTGCACAACACCGG
This sequence comes from Chanodichthys erythropterus, assembly GCF_024489055.1. Lineage (NCBI taxonomy): Eukaryota > Metazoa > Chordata > Actinopteri > Cypriniformes > Xenocyprididae > Chanodichthys > Chanodichthys erythropterus. The sequence goes on from NC_090231.1 coordinate 57,563,424, forward strand.
CCTCTGCTGGTGAAAGAAAACCTTGCACTTGAAATATTACTTTAACTTTAACTCTTTCCCCACCAGCATTTTTTTTTTTTTTTTAAAGATGAGATCATTTAATGGATTTAGTTTTATTTAATTGTAAAATTAATTTTGATTACATTTTATGAATTAAACAGCTCGTAAACATACTTTATCTCTAGACAAAATAAACCTGTTAAACATGAAAGTATTATGCAATCATTTGAGACATTTTGGCATAAAATGTTCTTTAAAATTGAGTCAAGAGCCCTAGAGATCTATACAGAACCCCAACACACCTTTTTTCTAAATGGTGAAACTGTTTTGCAGAACAATGCAGCCTACGGCTCAGCTGTTCGAGGCCTGCTCAAGCGAATCCATGACAGGAGCACACATCTACATGGCTGCACAATGTGTCTGCTTCATGTGACACTGTGTTGCTGTTGTTCCCACACAAAGAAGCAGTGGGGATGGTGGAGGGGCTCTTCTTGTTTGTCTACAAACATGTATTATACCAGTGGATGTCATGGTTGCATGTGGCGGTGAAGAGCTCTTATTGGCTGGGAGGGAGGAAAAATATTTTCAAGGAAATTAATTAAATACTATAAACAAATAGGCTAAAATAAACAGCACACCGCGTAAAGAGAGTGTGTTCTCTCGCTCTCAGACTTGGTCGGTGATCAGTAGCACACATTATCACATAAGTCTGGCCTTTCACACGTAATAGAATCTGAAATCAAAACCTCTACACTTGAAAATGTAATGCAGCAATGATTGAGGATAGTGGTTGGGGTTTAAAACCAGTGAGCTTATCGATTTAACTGCACTGACACTATCGAATAAGAACAAGATTTGAACTGAACTGAGCTGGATAATGTTACTAAATTTGCAACATTAGCCACGTTTACATCAACGCTTTCCAAAATTAATGTTTACATGAACACTTCATGAAGTGATTGAGTTGACGTGCTCCAAACTTAATTTAATCTTGACATGCACACACTGCACAAATATACAGAGCCCGCTGTTGTCGCACATTAACCATCCTCCTTTTCTTTGTTTTAAAAAGCAGATCTAATACAGAGAATAGTTGCAATACAGAACTAGGTAAGTAAAGTTTGTTGGGACAAACTTTGATGTTGGCTTGACAAAGCTGTATGAAAGCTTGAAAGTTTTATAAGCTTTAAATTTAGTGAAGTGGAAAGAGAAAGACATTGCTAGCATGAATTAACATGTTTCTAGCAAGATTTAACATGTTGATAACTTGATTTAGCATGTTGCTAACTTGATTTAGCATGTTGTTAACATGTTTTAGCACATTATTAGCATGAATTAGCACAATACTGGTATGATTTAACATGTTGCTGGCATGTTTTAACATTTGTTAGCATTAATTAACATGTATTATCATGTCAGTAGCATTAGTTAACATGCTACTAACAATTTTATGCTTCTAGTATGAATTGGCATGTTGCTAGCATGTTTTAACATGTTGGTAGCATTTTTTAACATGTTGTTAGCATTAATTAACATGTTGCTTACTTGTTTTACCACGCTGCTAGCATGAATTATCATGTTGCCAACATGATTGAATATGTTGCTAGCATGTTTTATCACACTGCTAACATGAATTAGCATGTTTTAAAATGTTGTTAACACAAATTAGCATGTTGCTAACGTGTTTTAGCATTTTGTTTTAGCACATTGCTTACATGAAATTATTTAGCATTTTTCTTGCATGATTTAGCATTTTGCTATCAGGTTTTAACACATTGCTAGCGTGAATTAGCATGTTGTTAACAACATTTAACATGTTGCTGGCATGTTTTAACATTCGTTAGCATAATTAACATGTATTATCATGTCAGTAGCATTCGATAACATGCTACTAGCAATTTTATGCTTCTAGTATGAATTGGCATGTTGCTAGCATGTTTTAACATGTTGTTAGCATTAATTAACATGTTGCTTACTTGTTTTACCACGCTGCTAGCATGAATTATCATGTTGCCAACATGATTGAATATGTTGCTATCACACTGCTAACATGAATTAGCATGTTTTAAAATGTTAACACAAATTAGCAATGTTGCTAACATGTTTTAGCATGTTGTTTTCGCACATTGCTTACATTTTTCTTGCATGATTTAGCATGTTGCTATCATGTTTTAACACATTGCTAGCGTGAAATAGCATGTTGTTAACAACATTTAACATGTTGCTAGCATTATTTAACATGTTGTTAACGTGTTTTAGCACACAGTTTTAGCATGAATAATGTGTTGTTAACATATTTTAGCATTTGTTGTGAATTAACAGGATACTGTCATGATTTAACATGTTGCTGGCATGTTTTAACATTTGTTAGCATGAATTAGCATGTTTTTAGCATGAATTCACATTGATTACCATGTCACTAGCACGAGTTAGCATTTTGGTAACAATTTTATGCTTCTACCATTAATTGGCATGTTACTAGTATATTTTAATATGTTGTTAGTGTCACAGAACCCTTGTTTCCCTGGACTTCAATTCCCATGTTCCTCCTGTTCTCCACACCTGCACTCACTTCCCTCGTCAGCTCCTCATCATCACAGATCACCTGCACCTGGACTCTATTGTTAGCACTCCTATATAATGCACTCACTCCCTGCACTCCTCGTCCGTTCTCTGTTTTGTTAAGGTGTCTGTCTGTTGTTCATTGCCATTGTTTGAAGTAAAGTCTCTATTATCGTGGAAATCCGTATCTGCCTCATCTCTCTACCAGCCACCCGTAACAGAAGAACGGACCAAAACCGACCGGATTTTCCACGAAAAAAAAAATGGAGACTTTCCCCAGCTCCCTGGATCCAGCTCCTCCATCGCCTCTCACCCTAACAGCCAGCGAACGCATTATCGGGCTCCTGCAGGTAGGACGTTCGCTGGAGAGGTATGTGGAGGAGTTCGTTGAGCTTGCTTACTTGTCTAACTGGCCCGACGCTCAGTTGATCTCCCTGTTTTTGGATGGATTGGATGACGACACTATCCGTTTTGATGAACCTGTTTTTTGTTTCTCCTTAAGCGAAACTATCAATTTAATTTTGTGGTTGAATGGCTCCAAATTCTTAGTGAAAGAGGTTCAGGATCAGTGTTGTCGTCCGGTCCATCCAGAAACACGGTTGGCCGGGCCAGTTAGTCAACCTCCGGCTTCCTCCGCACACCGCTCCAGCGAACTCCCTGCCTGCCCCAGGCTGGACCCATATTCCGCTACTGGGCCCAGTAAGCGGAGGAGGAGGAAGAAAGCGGCCCCAATGTCTCCAGAGCCCGCTCCAGTATCTCCAGAGCCCGCTCCAGTATCTCCAGAGCCCGCTCCAGTATCTCCAGAGCCCGCTCCAGTATCTCCAGAGCCCGCTCCAGTATCTCCAGAGCCCGCTCCAGTATCTCCAGAGCCCGCTCCAGGATCTCCAGAGCCCGCTCCAGTATCTCCAGAGCCCGCTCCAGTATCTCCAGAGCCAGCTCCAGTATCTCCAGAGCCAGCTCCAGTATCTCCAGAGCCAGCTCCAGTCCCCACAGAGCCAGCTCCAGTGCCTGTGGGGATTTTAATTGTATTTGAGGGGATGAAATGGCCCTCAACCCCAGTCTCCGCCGAGCCAAGTTCTCCAGTCTCCTCCGAGCCAAGTTCTCCAGTCTCCTCCGAGCCAAGTTCTCCAGTCTCCTCCGAGCCAAGTTCTCCAGTCTCCTCCGAGCCAAGTTCTCCAGTCTCCGCCGCCGAGCGAAGTTCTCCAGTCTCCGCCGCCGAGCAAAGTTCTCCAGTCTCCGCCGCCGAGCAAAGTTCTCCAGTCTCCGCCGCCGAGCAAAGTTCTCCAGTCTCCGCCGCCGAGCAAAGTTCTCCAGTCTCCGCCTCCGAGCCAAGTTCTCCAGTCTCCGCCTCCGAGCCAAGTTCTCCAGTCTCCGCCGCCGAGCAAAGTTCTCCAGTCTCCGCCGCCGAGCAAAGTTCTCCAGTCTCCGCCGCCGAGCAAAGTTCTCCAGTCTCCGCCGCCGAGCAAAGTTCTCCAGTCTCCGCCGCCGAGCAAAGTTCTCCAGTCTCCGCCGCCGAGCAAAGTTCTCCAGTCTCCGCCGCCTACGAGCCCTCAGCTCCAGCCGCCGCCGCCGAGCCCTCAGCTCCAGCCGCCGCCGCCGAGCCTGCCGCTCCAGCCGCCGCCGCCGAGCCTGCCGCTCCAGCCGCCGCCGCCGAGCCAGCCGCTCCAGCCGCCGCCGCCGAGCCTGCCGCTCCAGCCGCCGCCGCCGAGCCAGCCGCTCCTAGTATGGTCTCTGTGATTGAACTCTCCAGCCCAAAGACTGTTTTCCCTCCCTGCCTCCCTCTCCCGCCTCCTCCAAGTCATGTCTATACTGCACCTCCACCTCAAGCCCCCTCGCCCAGATCTCCACCTCGGACCTCTGGGCGATTACCTTCACCCCGGCTCCAACCTCCCTCTGCTCCACCGTTGCCCATCAGTCCTCCAGCTTCACCAGTCTCCATCCTGCCTCCACTCACACCTTGGTCATTCATCAGCCTGCCCTCCCCTCTGGACTTCACTCCTCCGTCTCCGCTCCGTCACTCCGTCCCTCGGATTCAGTTGGCCTCCTCACTCCCCCCGGTGTTCGTTTTGTTGGCTGTCCTTCTGCTTTCACTGCGGCCTTCTGGAGCCCCGGCTGCGCTTCGGTCGGCGGAGCCTTCGGTTCCGCCATCACCCGCCAGTCCTTCAGCGACGCCTGGGCTCAACGCCTCGAAGGCTTCGGCTCCTGACCCGCCATGGCTGCCCGCTGCACCTGACCCGCCATGGCTGCCCGCTGCACCTGACCCGCCATGTATGCCTGCTGCATGTCTGCCCGCTGCACCTGACCCGCCATGGCTGCCCGCTGCACCTGACCCGCCATGGCTGCCTTCAGCCCCTGACCCGCCATGGCTGCCTTCAGCCCCTGACCCGCCATGGCTGCCTTCAGCCCCTGACCCGCCATGGCTGCCTTCAGCCCCTGACCCGCCATGGATGCCTTCAGCCCCTGACCCGCCATGGCTGCCTTCAGCCCCTGACCTGCCATGGCTTTTGAACCTGCCCTGGAGACCTCCACTCCAGTTTGCTCCTCCCCCTGCACCAGCTTGAGGTCTCCAGGGCGCCCGCCCCCCTCCCGGTTGTTACATCTACGGCGCGAGGACGCGCCTACCGGGAGGGGGGGGTAATGTCACAGAACCCTTGTTTCCCTGGACTTCAATTCCCATGTTCCTCCTGTTCTCCACACCTGCACTCACTTCCCTCGTCAGCTCCTCATCATCACAGATCACCTGCACCTGGACTCTATTGTTAGCACTCCTATATAATGCACTCACTCCCTGCACTCCTCGTCCGTTCTCTGTTTTGTTAAGGTGTCTGTCTGTTGTTCATTGCCATTGTTTGAAGTAAAGTCTCTATTATCGTGGAAATCCGTATCTGCCTCATCTCTCTACCAGCCACCCGTAACAGTTAGCAGGAATTAACATGTTGCTTATATATTTTTCCACACTGCTAGCATTAATTAGCATGTTGTTAACATGATTTAATTTGTTGCTAGGATGTTTTAGCACACTGCTAACATGAATTAGCATGTTTTAAATGTTAACATATTTTAGCACATTGACACACATTGTTAATATAAAATTATTTAGCATATTTTGTTAGCATTAATCAGCATGTTGCTATCATGTTTTAACATGTTGCTAGAATGATTTAGCACACTGTTAACATGAATTAGCATGATACTGGTATAATTTAACATGTTGCTGGCATTTTTTTACATTTGTTAGCATGTTTTTAGCATGAATTAACATGGATTATCATGTCACTAGCACTAGTTAACATGCTTCTAGCATAAATTGGTATGTTGCTAGCATGTTTTAACATGTTGTTAGCATGAATTTACATGTTTTATCACCCGGTTAGCATGTTTTAACCATGAATTATCATGTTGCTAGCATGATGTAGCATGTTTTAGCACATTGCTAGCATGAATTAGCATGTTGGTAGCTTGATTTAACATATGAGCATTTTTAACATGTTGCTAGCATGAATTTGCAAAAATCTTGACCCCCCTCAATGAAAGTCTATGGGACTTTTTGTAGTTTTGATCGTCAGTTTAACGAAAATCGTAAGTCAGATCAGTTAGAAAAGATGCAGGTCTGAAGATCTGACCCGAGTTTGGTGGTTGTAGCTTGAAAGCCCTTCAAGGAGATGCTGTTTAAAATGTAGTCTCAGAAGAAGAAGAAGCTTGAATAGTATATCAGTATACTTTGCCAAGACAACATAATAAGTAGCTGTGTCTAAACTTTTGGTTGGTATCTATGAAACTAAAGCATTGATCAAGGATTCCTAATGTCAATTTAATTAATTCTTATTTTTATTTAAATTTTAGGTTACACTTTATTTCGATGGTCCACTTTAGACACTCTACTAACTACAAGTAACTTTGCATCTACATGTCAACTAACTCTTAAGAGGCTGTTCACACAAAACATGTTTTTCCATTACACTGCCCTACTTTCCCATTGTTTCTCACCACATTTATTCTGTAATTTAACAGATAGCCCTCATTTTTATGCATCATTCAGTTTTCACTTTATGGTCATCAGGCTAGACTCACAAATGCTTCACATCATCAGATTTCACACAGCCTCTCATCCTGCAGTGGAATACTTGGACTAATACAAAATGACCCCTGAAAAACAGATGCAAGTATTTGGGTGGGAGGGAGCAGTCGACTGCTGGCAAGCTCTTTAGGCAATATATGACCGTAAGATGAAGTCACAAACATTGCGACTGGAGTCGACTCCCACTCATCGGGCAGCACAGTCAATGCTTTATGTGAAGAAGTACCAGCTGGTGCCACGGTCTCATAGTCCTCCATACTTATTTGTGTGCATCAGAAACTAGGAAATGGACATGCAATTTAAGCGTAAATCAACAACTACCATCTTTGGCTGTGTTTTTGCATTATTCCTTCCCAAAATCTGCTTTGCTGAGAAAAGTAAGTAACTCTTGTTTCAGATTTTATATTGAAGTATTTGCTGAACTGTCGGTATTGTGTCAGTACGACATGTATCAGTCTCTCTGTGGGTATCTCTTTCGTATGATGTAAGTGATTTCAGCTCAGGCAGTGGCAATACAAAGACGCCATGTCAGTTCATTGTCATTGGAAGAATGTACAGGTTCAAAATATGGCTAATGTTCAAAATATTGTGCAAATAAACTGCCCCTTAAAATGGGTTACACTTCATATTATGTGTCTTTACCTACTATGTACTTACATCAAAATTAATAATAATAATTGTTAGGTACAATGAAGGCATTGTGTTGATGTTGATGCTGGTGGAAATGGGTAAGGTTAGGACAGGTTTAAGGGTGGGTTAAGGTGTAAGGGAAGGTCAACAGTGTAATTATAGATGTAATTAAAATCTAAAGTACAAAAAGTGCACTGTATCAGTTGATTAATTTAAATGTTAGTGTATAGTGGTTAAAGTCTAACTTTGAAGATTTTAACCCACTTTGTATTGTTACAATGTCGGTAGTACATGTAAATGAACAATGTTTACTCGTTCTCTGTGTTACCTGGACCACGAAATTCACATTTATTTGTCAGCAAAGATCCGCCAGATGATGCAATACTATCAACAGCTCCAGGGCTTTCGTGAAAACTGCAGTTTTTTGAAAGAACCGAACACTTTGTTCATCCAGTTTAAAATGTTGACTACAAACAATGAGGTTTTTCAGATTTTCTGTCGATGCGTTCTCTCCGTATTTACAATTCTAACTGGAAACCAAAAGTAACTCACGCACACTCTTAAAATTCTTGCACCCGGAAAACAATACAAATCGACACCATTTTGACTAAAAGTTTGCTATGAAGTATTTCCTACTAAAGCAAGGCGGTATTTGACTCTGGTGAGCGTATCCATGGCAGACATGCCCAGTGCATTATGGATGTTGAAGTTTTCCTACCTATTTGGCAAATAGGAAGACAACAACCTTTTTACTCTGTTTTCTGTAGTCAGGTATCAGCGATTTGAAAAATATTCTACAGTATATGCAGCCAAGGTAAATCAAAAACCCATTTTGCCAGATGTGACGTACCCTTTTAAAGACTAAATATAAAATGGGACCAAACTGCTTATTTTAATGTCAAAAACAGCACTTGGAGTTCAAAATATGTGTCCTGTGATGTCAAAATGAGTCAGAATGTGCACAGGTTTATTTCAGGCTACAGACAAAACAAGTGAAAAATGTCAATTTTGGCTGAATTTGAGGTTTTCACAAAAATGAGTTCATTAAGCCCTTGTCTAGCAATCCCAATGCTCCAAATAGCAATTAAACATCTAAAAGTATCTTCATTTGTACGTCTTCTGACAGGAGTACCTTTCATTTGACCATGATAAATGCTGTTTTTCTCTGCTCGCTTCTGGACGACTGGCGTTCCTCTCAGCACAAGTTTGGTATCGTTGTAAAGTGCAACATTCCAACTTTGTGAATATTCATAGCGAATTCTCAATGGCATGAGTCTGCACCAATGAAATGTGATTTTCAAACTCATGCTGATGTAAACAAAACGATCTTACTCCTGCTGACTGACAGATCCGAAGCGTGCGCACAAAGACGCCACAATCCCGATATGCAAATACACAAAATTACAGTATTGCAAGAAAGATCTGTCTTGTCGAGTATATAGGCTGTCTGTTTCATTAATGTTAATCAAACAATTGTGGAATTATGGAAAAAAGTTGAATGTATATATTTTTCCTAAAGATATGGGTTTTGACTTTGTCAGACTTTGTCTGTTTGTGCCGAAGTTGGTGGTATTACCAGGGATGGTTACTGGTGATTTTGTTTTTGGAACCTTCAGAAAACTTTAACTCGATTTTTCTCAAAATTGACTTTGGTGACTCTATCGACTTCAAACAGGTGTAGCTCAGTCATTTTTTTGGCAGATTTCAACAAATCAAACATCATTTTGAAGGTTTTTTTTATAGAGAATGTGAAAATAACTAACTCATTTTTGATCATTTTCTCATTGCGACTCATTTTGCCAACAAGGGTCTCATATTGATATGATCAAGCAATTCCAGACAACTTAAAATAATCAATTGAAATTTAATTAAAAATAAATTTGAATCAGATTCAGAAAGCTTTATTGACATTCACATACTGTGTACTTTTTTGTTGCTGTTTTTGTTAGAAAATGGTAAGAAAATGGAAATGTTTGTTTTCTCTCTGCAGTTTGTACAGTCCCCTCAGAGCCTGTGACGATTAAAGAGAACAACACCGTTGACACAGTCGTTGTCCATATTAACACAACAACAAAGGATGTAACGCTGAATCTCACAGAGAATCCTGGAAACGCATTCGAACTGAGAGGTTCAGAACTGATAGCAAAGAAAGGCCTGGACTTTGAAGTAAGTTTATTTCATGGCTTTTCATTGAAATCGTGTGCAATTTAAGCAACAACATTATGATGAGCCAGCTGGAAAAGCCAGCTAAAGACAGCTTCACTGCAATAAATTATTTTCTTCCTCAGTATTTTAGTCTTGGTTTCCAGCACAAATATCTAAACATTCTTAAATCAAGATACATTTACTTGAGAAGTGAAATGACTCCAATCTAAATTAAGTGATCAAAATTCATCAAAATTAAGTGTGCTTAAAACAAGAAAAAATATCTGCCAGTGGGGTCAGAAAAATAATCTTATTTCCCTTTGATTTTTCTGATTCCAGATATTTTTCTTGTTTTAAGCACAAACTCCATTTTTATGATTTTTTTTTTCCAAAAAACAATACTTAATATCTTAAGTTGTCTTGTTTCTCAAGTAAATGTATCTTAAAATAAGAATTTTTAGATATTTTTAATGAAAAGCAAAACAAAAATGTTTAGCAAGATAAACTTTTTTTTCTAGCTGGTCATTCATTGTCACTATCTGATCCAAGCTGGTTTAGATAATGGTTACTCAGCCAAATTACCAGCCATTTGTTTAAACCTGGTCCAAACTGGACCAACACCAACCAGCTGCCATCATCCAAATACCAGTTTGATCATCTTAAGATAATATGACTTTGGTTAAATGTGTCACGGACTAGCTGATGAAAATTCACACTGAAAGATGACAGAAATTTGATCCTAACTTCAGTTGATATTAAACTGTTTTCCAGACACTTTCAGGTCCTGAAGAGCTAACTGTCCAGGTCCGATGTAATAAAACTGGCTACAGAAGTGTAAGTTACTCACAAGTCCAATTACAAGTAAATTAATTATATGCAGATGAATGTAAAAGTTTGGTAAAAGGTGGATTTAAACTCGGGTCAATTGCATCAGAAGTTAGCACCACCCACTTTACTCTCCACACCACTGATTCTGTTATCAGACAGGTTTCTTTTATAATTTTGTCAGACATTGGTGGAGTTACTTAATTGCCATGTGTGTGTCATATATATATATATTAGGTTTTAAATGGTAAAATAATTGAAAAACTGTAGAAAACGAAGACAAAATTATTTCTTCACTTTCTTGTCAAACATTGGTGGAACATCTTGATAGTTAATCTTGAACTTGAGGAGAACCGACTTCATACATTCACTAAAAATTCCACTGGGACCAGCCGAGTAAAGTAATTACAGGTATGGCTCAGAAAGGCTCTAGCCTTTATCATTTGTCGGCAAATGACACTTGATATTATGTTATCTAATGCAATGACATCCATCCATTTTTAATTTCCCAATCCTGTCATTTTCTCTGTTATTTTTTTAGAGATGTAGCCAGCAGTTACATCTAGCTATAGTTGACCTTTCATATTCATTTGTGCATTTTATCTTCAGATCACTCTGATTGTGATTGTTCGTGTTGAGAATATCAATGACAACCCTCCGTTGTTTGTCCAGAGCGAGTATACACTTAACGTAAACGAGGTGAGAGCATGTTATTCAACATTTGTCCTAGTAAGACATGTTCTAAATTATTATTGTTGGCGTCAGAAAAGCATTTGTACCATCAGATCGGAATTTTAGGGCAAGGGTTCAGTTTAGGGTTGAGTTTAGAAATAGGACCACATCTGTCATTGAATGTTGTAGTAGGACCAGCAAAAGGTAGTTGTTGATCCAGGTACACATTCTTCTTGGCAAAAATCATTGTTAAGTCAGACAGCCAACAGATTCTAGATCATTTGTCAATGTAAGGATGTTGTCATTCTAGTACATAAATGTTATTTTGTGTTTATATTGTGTAGCTTACACCAGTTAATACCAGCATTGGCCTGATTGAAGCAATCGATGATGATTCTGAGGTTCTGTATTACTCTATGGAACCAACTGTGGTAAGTGAACAATTCCTTTTATCTTCCGTAAACCACAACAGGAGAAGTTTAGCAGAATGTCCAAGCTGCTCTTTTTCATAGAGCGAAAGACCCAAGGCCTATCAAGCTCCAAAATGACAAAACAGAACCGCAAAAGCATCATAAACGTGACTAGTGTGCTATTTTACAAGTCTTCTGAAGTCACATGATAGCTTTGTGTGAAACCTAAAGGGATAGTGCACCCAAAAATTAAAATTCTGTCATTAGTTACACTTACCCTCACATCGTTCCAAATGCGTAAGACTTTCATTCATCTTCGTAACACAAATGAAGATACTTTTAATGAAATCTGAGAAATTTCTGTCCCTCTATTGAAATTCACCCAAAATTTCAGCTTGGGTAAATGCTTTAAAATGTTCATAAAGAGCAAATATGTACTGTATGTGTGTTGATCAGTGTTTATATGGGAATGAAAGCATATATTGAATCTGTTAATCATGTTAGGTGATTATTTATGAGTAAAGCCGGGTTCACACTGTATGATTTTGGCCATAGTTCTCACATTCGCTTGAACTATTCCTATAATATGAATGTTTCTTTACAGAACAGATACTTCAGACTTGAAACCATGTATACGCCAAACATCCTTGTGAACAAGGTTTTAGATTACGATGTCGTCCAACAGGTGAAACTGATCTTGTATGCGCAGGTAAGTGAAATGGCATTGTTTCATTTGTTAAAAGTTCTCTCCTGATCTCATGTTTAACACAAACAAGACTTGACTCCAGTAAATTCACCAAAAGCCTATGGGAAAGTCCGATGACATCATCACATCTTACTCCCTTGACCCAATGACAAGTGTGTGTGTGTGTGTGTGTGTGTGTGTGTGTGTGTGTGTGTGTGTGTGTGTGTGTGTGTGTTTGTGTGTGTGTGTGTGTGTGTGTGGTGCATCCATAGATGAATCACATAGACCTGTGGTTTTGATCATGACCCAGCAAATTAGGCCTAGTCCACACGTACATGGGTATTTTTATAAACTGAGTTTTTCCTCCTCCTTTTTTAATAAAAATTGTGTCCACATGATAGCACAAAAATACACTATGAAGCACTGTCAAGAGCATGCCAAACCAACAGATGGCGATATATCCCTTACCATAAAGCCATGTTGGCCAATCAGAAGCCTGGAAAAAAGGTTATTACCGGTTCCAGATCCGACGTCACAAGCCAAAATCTCTCCATCTACACAACAACACTGCAACCGGAGTTTTTCAAAAAATCTGTACCCTGGCAGGAGTTTTCAAACAAGTTTGGTTTCGGATACTGCGTTTGTATGTGGACGACCGGCCAGACTGCACAGAAAAAGCTGCTGTTTTGAAAATACCCGTGTTCGTGTGGACAGTTATAGACCACTGTTAAGAATGTAGGACTTTTCAAGGACTTTCAAATACTTCATACAACATTTTCCAGCACTTCAAAGCTCAAAAAAATTATACAATTTAAATGTTATTTTTAATGTAAAGACCAAAAATATTTTTTGTTCATCTTTCAAAGATGGGGGCACCATTTGTAAAACTAAAAGCTTCACGATGTAGAAAAAACTAACATTTGGTGAAAAACAAACACTTTTAAAAATGAAAAACTTAATTACCACTATAGCCAGCAGATGGCGGCAGAGACTATATATATATATATATATATATATATATATATATATATATATACCATTTTTGTACTTTTGAATTTATTTTTAGAGTTTATCAAATCCCTATTATATCATTAAAAATCTATTTTTGTCATTTTTGTCTATTTTGTAATGAAGTGTGAAGTATATATTTGTAGGAAAGGTCACAAATTCTCAGGAAAAGTGAAAACTTTTCTTCAAATTGCAAATGAAACTAAACAGACAGCTAGTAAAGAGCACTTCCTTTATAATCACCGAAGCTGTCAGTCAATACAGCGCAAACTCCCGTCTTAATCAATGAATCTGACCAAACTTCACAATAAATCTTTATTTAAATAATGTCTCTGCTTTGTTTGTTAAAATGAGAGGATTTGCGTATAAAATTGGTAAACTTGTGCCAAACATTAACTCGTACAGCGATTTGAGAGTACTTAGTACCAGCAACTTAAATATCTCTGATTGGTCATAATTTTCAACAGAAATGGTAGTGATTGGCTACAATGCTTCAAAAAGACGTGACACGAATATAACAACCAGATTGCTTTAATTTACTGTTTATTGCTGTTTATAATTTATTGCTTTTTTTATTATTATTATTAAATAATGACAAATTATATGTTACACATAGTAATATAACTCTGTTTTTCCTGCAATAAAATAAATTACTCTGCATTGACCTGACCAGTCAGCCTTGCCATACCCCATTTATGCCCCTGCTTGACTCTAACAGGACACTCCACTGCCGTCACAACCGGAGGAGCGCTCCTTCACAGCTACAGCAACCATCACCATCAATATTAAAGACATCGATAACCGTCCACCGTGGTTTCAACCATGTACAAGAGTAACCATTGGCAATGCCAAAATCTGCCTGAGCCTGGGCTACAAGGGCAGGGTGAACTTAACAGAGAAGCAGGTATATTCTCATTAATACTATTATGACTAACACTGTATTTGAAAATTATACATACAACATGTCCTCTGTTTCCAGGACGGAGCCTTGCAGTTGCAGCCAGGTCCAGTGTATGCCAGAGATGGAGATAAAAGCAGAAATGAAGAGATAAGCTATAAAATTGTTCGAGGTATTAAAGCATTTTTCCTGACGTAATTGATGCCCCTCAGTGTTAAACATGAACTGCACAAGCTATCATTTCTGTGACTGCCTAGGAAATGAAGACAACATATTTCAGATCGATGAGAACTCTGGAAACATATCCATGCTGAAACCAGCAGATATAGCGGGTCCAATATCCCTCTTAGTGTTGGTGAGTTTCTTGTACATCTTATAAAGACTTTGAGAATCCAGTTGAATCACTGCTTAATTTTGATTTCCGTCATCTGTCCTTCCTAGGCTTCCCAGGTATTAAACCGAGATCAGTTTGCCACCACGTCAGTCACCATTGATGTAATGAAAAAGAGCAGAAATCCTCCGCGGTTTGAGAAAGAACGATATGAAGGGTACGTTTACAGTAATTCAGGGCCTGAAAACATGGTGCTACGGGACAGGACGTCCAACAGACCCTTCAGAGTCAGAGCGAGGGATGAAGATTTTGCAAGTGTAAGTTTAAAGTTTATCATTTAATGGCCAGATTTGGGGATTATATTTGTTTCCAGGACCAACGTCCTTTTTTGCAAAATTATGGTCACCCATAAACATAAGAGTTTGCCAGTTTCTCCCTTTATTTTTCAGGGAATCAATCCTGACATAAGATATGAAGTGCAGTACAGCAGCTATGTCAATATCACAACAGATGGGTTTATACTTCTGAAGAAAGCAGTTCGGACTGATTCCTTCGCTTTGCAGGTAAAGTAAATATGTTTTGCTGCATTTGTTTTGAGGATATTTTAACTACAACATAGTTGATAGCAGTTGAAATCTGTCTACTTATACAGTTACATGATCCGCATATATGATTCTGCATTTGTCCTAACCACACAACTGGTTTCAGCAAGTAATTCGTCAACCCTGACTGAAAGCACAGCATTTATTGAAGCTTTTTATACGTCACGTCTGGTTATTGAAAGACTGATCCCACTTCATATAAGCGTCTTTAACAACTACACTGAAAAATGTTTGGTGAAAGATTTACTTTGAAACAAGTTTCACTCAGAAACTGCTAGTAAATTAAAAAAAAGAAGAAAAAAAAGAAAGAGCAAGTAAAATATTGAATTAAACGTGAAATTTTGAAATAGAAAGACAAAAAGGTATTTTCTTGTAAAACAAACTTTAATCATTTTTGTTTATTTACAACTTCTAAAAATATTTTTTACAGTGTATGTATGTACATGAAATAATTAAATAAATAAATAAAATGCTCTTTTTATTGCAAAATAATCTTTTTACAGTGTATGTACTTGTGTAAAAAAAAATTTATTAAAAAAAAATGTATCTATGTGGTATTGTAAAACACTTCCTGCTATTGTGGTTAATCTTTTTACAGTGTATGTACTTACATAATAAATTAATAAATAAAATAAAATGTTGTATAGCAAAACTATTCTTTTAACAGTGCATGATAAAATAAAATAAAATGTTGTATTGCAAAACCTTTTTTTGTATTGCAATCTTTTTTACAGTGTTTGTTAAAATAAAATAAAATAATAAAATAAAATAAAATAAAATAAAATAAAATAAAATAAAATAAAATAAAATGCGTATTTTGTATTACAAAACTATGGAGCCCCGCACATGACATGCAAGAAAAAAATTTAATTGTGCACTACTAATTCTTTCCCCCGAGTTATAATTCATGCATGGATGAAATAGTAAATTGTGCGCATGTTTTAGTAAATCGTGCGCACGATTTAGCCTAATATATTTTTCTTGCATGTCATGTCCGTGGCTCCATACAAAACTATCTTTTTTACAATGTACGTTAAAATTAATTTAATAAAATAAAGCAAAATAAAATAAAATAAAATGCATATGTTGTACAGTGTATAATAAAATTAAATAAAATGTTGTATTGCAAACCACTTTTTTGTATTGCAATCTTTTTTACAATGTTTGTATAATAATAAAAAAAATAAAATAAAATAAAATAAAATACCTATTTTGTATTACAAAACTATGGAGCCCCGCACATGACATGCAAGAAAAAAATTTTATTGTGCGCACGATTTACTTATTCGTTCCCCCGAGTTATAAATCATGCATGAACGAAATAGTAAATTGTGCGCATGTTTTAGTAAATCGTGCGCACGATTTAGCCTACTATATTTTTCCTGCATGTCATGTCCGCGACTCCGTACAAAATCTTTTTTACAGTGCACATTAAAATAAAATAAAGCAAAATAAAATAAAATAAAATGCATATGTTGTACAGTGTATGATAAAATAAAATAAAATAAAATAAAATAAAATAAAATAAAATAAAATAAAATAAAATTCCTGTTTTATGGCAAAACACTTATTGCTATTGAGGTCAATCTTTTTTACCGTGTATGTACTTACATAAAATAAATAAGTAAATAGTCTATGTTGTATTGCATTGTATGTACACAGTTTGTACATTGTTGTTAAAGACACATTATGTAAAGTAGGTCCAAAAGACTACTGGTCACTTTGTCAGTGTTAAGCCTAAAATCTGAAGTCTGAATGTGAGAATTCGCTCTTTTACCACCAGCTCCGAGCGGTGGACGTGTCCACTGGTGAGTCAGGGACAGCTGCTCTCTCTGTGATCGTATTGCCATGTAAGTTTTCCTACACTTTAACCTGCTTAGTGTGAAATTTTTCCGGCATGTTGGCTGTCTAACGTTTCTCTTTGCACATCAGCCGTGGGGGTCCAGTCGACCGACGAGGGCTACCGCGCAGGAGACATGGCTCTGCTGGGCTTCGTAATGGCCGCTTTACTGGTGCTCTGCCTCATTGTGATCGGCTATCTGATATCCCGCGTCAAGAAGGGGAATCAAGACGCGTTCAAGTTGTCAGAGGTCAGCATCTTCTCATCCAAGCTCAGTGAGTCCAGCTCTGAGTGTCCACTTTGTAAAAGAACTGAGGCTTAAGAGAACTCCGTAATCATGTAGGTTATATACAGCTCATGAAATTGTGAGATTAACCCTCTGCCCTCATTCAGTGTTTAGGGTCATGCTTGAAGTTTACTCAGCCCCCTAACAGGCCAAGACCGAGAGATAGCATGCAGTTCACCAATGATGGTTTCTTGAATGAAGGGGACACAGGGAGATCCAGGTCCAGGCGAGCCGAACTGAGAGACAGGAGACTGGACGCGGTTCAAGCAGCGAGGGTGCGAGTGATTCCTCGCGAGAGACCGAGGCACTGCAGCTCCTGTGGGCTCCAGACACATCCCAACCATTCGCACCACAGTCCCGCCGTCCAAACCAAAGGGAAGGCCAGTAAGCACAGAGTAAAGTCCATTCTGGCTAAAGAGAGGAGGAAGGATGACGGACACAAGAGCGTGTGGTTCAAGGAGAGCGAGGATTCGTCAGATATCGAGGTGGAGATCATCCCTGACACTATAGGGCTGAAGCCTGAAGAGGACGTGGAGAGAGTCGACAGGGAGTTCGCTTCCCCTCCACCGGAAGACAGTGACATGGAGCTGGGAGACTTGACAATGTTGAATATACAGGACTTGAGTAGCAGGGAAATTTCTGACAGCAGAGAAGGACTGAATACAGACAGAAGAGATCCGTGAGGAGCTCATCAGAGACTGGATTCATTTTTTCTTTCAGTTTGGCTGCGATAATGTCTTTGTAAAAAATAAAACCCGGTTTAGACTTGATTAACGACAAAATACTGACAAATTTAGTGACCGATATTTGTGAACCATGAGCGTTATGATGTGTATTTTTACATTGTGTGATTATGCGTGCTAAACTAAAATGCAAACGCGTGTTAATATGTCGATAATTCAAGAAAACAACACTTGATTTAATGTTGACTTGCTGCTCTATTTAACGTCAGCTGTGTCTGTGAATAATACATTGTGGAATACAGTGTTTTGTATAATTATGTCAATTATTTCGATATTATGTGGGGGGGGGGGGGTTGCAAAATAAAGCAAATTTGAGAGAGGATCCAAACTTGATGTGATACCTGACAAAATAACATATTTAATAAGGCTATATTTATGCACTTTAAAAAAATGCTGGGTTAAAAAAAAAAACATGTTGGGTTGAAAATGGACAAACCCAGTGGTTGGGTTAAATGTTTGCTGGGTAGTTTTTGTTTAAATCAACTATCTTGCTTAAAATGAACCCCAAATAGGTTGGAAATTAACATTTATTTAGTTTAAGTTAAATGAATAAAAAATTTAAATTGCATCAGACAAATTATTACTAGAGGCAACAAAAACAATCAAAAGGTGAACATTTATTAATGTTCACCTTTTGATTGTTATTGTTGCAATTTTCAACCTATTTTGGGTGTAAGCCAGACATATAGTCATTTTTAAGCAATAGTTGGGTTAAATAATTCTTCCCAGCACGTTAGGCAAACATTTAACCCAATCACTGGGTTTGTCCATTTTCAACCCAACTTGGGTTGAGTGTAGAGAGATTTTAGAAGATTTCTTTCTGTATTCTTACACAAATGATTTGTTACATCATTATGGTGTCTTTTTCTTTTGTTAAAATTAAATGAAAGCAATAAGCCCCAAGAAGCTGTGGTTTACAGTGAATTTATAACAGCTAAGGGGCGTTGGTAGCTGTTATAAATTCACTGTAAACCACGGCTTCACTGGGCTTATTGCTTTTATAAAATGGTTACCACACAAAACAAATATTAAAGCCAGAAAATATGTATCAATGCAACTTTCATGTAAATAATTTAAAAAAAAATAGTCCGTGACCAGCAACAGAAGTTACATTTATTGCGCCTCTAGATGGCAGCAAAGATTTTCTTTATGAGCGAGTCACTCAGTCGCAAAGACTTTTATATTGAAACCTGTTGTGAACACAGAACAAGACGCAAATGACAAATGCTAGCGCTGTCAGTGTCAGCAGGGCATGAATATACCTCAGGCCGAAGGAAAAGTAAATTAGAGAACGCTGCTCATCCAACATTTCAGCTGTGCTGCCATTCTGGAGAATATGACGCAGGAGAAGAAAGTTAAACACTCTGAGTTCGAGACAGATCAGAATTTGGATTTTTCCTACCTCCTTCTTGGAAATAACATCTGGAACGCCACTCAAAGTCGGACATTCAACCTCAACCCCGACCTCGGCGAGACATCACATCAAGATGTCGGCAAGTCCTGCATCTATTGAGCATAAACGTAAAAACAAATTGTAACATTATACATTGTTTATTTAACAATAATTTCTATTTTGTCAGCTGTTATCAAAGCGAGTTTGTTATTTTTTATCCTATTTTTGGCATAATTGACACAAAAACATGATATGCTCTCGTTGCGTAGTGGCCACATCATGTGGTCAACATGTGAATGTGACGTCTGATTGCCTGGAACACTGAGGTCTGAAGTGCATTTGCTACTTCAGCAACAAAAACAAAAGAATGAAACACAAATGTGATGTTTATCTAAAGTCGTTTTTGCTTGATCATCGAAGGTAAGCAGCAAAGACATAAAGTGAGATTAAATACATAAAGTACATTTGTGTCGTTTAACATATTTAATTATTGCAAGTTTGTGTAATATTCTGAGTTTGCTTTTCATTGTTTTTATTCATTTGAGGAATGTGTTTTTGTGCAAGTGAGATGAGTAAATGCTCACATTTAGTCTAGGACTACAATAACCATCATATACAGCGCACACAACGCCTCTGCACTGACTCCAGATTACTCTCAGCATGGAAACAGAGGAGCTGTCAGTCAATGTGATTGGAAAACAAAGTAACTTGTGTTACTTATTTGAAAAAGTAACTATTTTGTTGTAAATTTAGTAATGTGTTTCTTTACTAGTTACTTGAAAAAAGTAATTTGATTACGTAACTGGTGCAAAATGCTGCAGCCAAATTTCTCAAGAATGGTCGTATCATGCAACTCCCAATTTACGAGCTCTCCATTGGCTTCCAGTTCAATAACCTTGCTCCAAACTATTTGTTTGACTTACTGTGCCAACCCCAAAAATACAGTTATTATGTACTACAGAGTCCCTAAAGGGAGAAGGAAAAAAATATGAGATGGGAAAAGAAAATAATTTGCTTTTGCATTCTCTCGCAAATTCTCCCGAGAAACTTTGAAAACACTGAAATATTTTTTTTCCTCCCACCATATTTTTTTCCATCACCATGTCCATTAAAGGTCTCTGTAACGTACCGTGAATGTGTGTGTATATGGGACAAGAACACAACGGCTGCCTCATGGGCATCTATGGGCATCAAGCAGTTGTCACTCACACATAAAAGTGTGACCCAAAATAATACATGCACCTACCACTTGAGGGCCCCGTTGGCACGAGTCCTGAACATATTGTGCCAGCGCTTCTCTGAAAATATTCTGGTGTGATGGGCGACATCTTCTCAGTGTGCTCACTAGTTATGTGTTGGTTTGCCTTTTAAATGCTGTTAAAAACAATAACCACTTACCTATTTACCAAAGTGTTTGTTAAGTGCTTAAATTGACATTTACATTCAGGGAAGCGAACAAAATGTAGCAACCATTTACCATCATTTAGCAACTCACATGGACAGATAATAATATAAATCACACATGTGCTCTTTCGCATGATCAATTGTCTGACCTTAAATGCTTTAGATGTACTTGCATTTAACATATTTAGCACAAAAAGTGCATCTGTAATATGAAAGTGACCCTGGGTGTCACAACAATGATGTCCTAACATTATCATTAAATTATTAAATTATCAATTGGTTGATCATTACATACATTCAATGCCTGAGAATCACTTTGAATAAAGTGCCAATTACTGTAATAATAATCTTAATGTCATTGCTCACTGGACTCTATGTAGATTTAAAAACACGTGACAAGCTCTTGTTTTTATTATTATATATTATGATCAGGTTGTTTGCCTCTTGTTCATCTAAAACAGTTTTTTCCCTGAACTGGTGAGTCGCAGTGTGCAGTCAAAAAAAACAAAACAAAAAAAAAACTGAAAAACCTACCCAATTTTTCTTATGTAAGACTTTTATTTTGAAAGACGTGCGTGAAAGCTGTTGGTGTTGACACTTCTGTCAGGATTATAGGTAAGTAAAGTGCCTTAGATAAACGTGTTGTCCTGATTCAGTACCTGTGGTTAGATGAGATGTTATCATTATTCTAACATTGTTTTAGTAGAGTACAATGCTACGAAATAAAAAGTCTCTTACCTCAGAAAAACAAACCTTACCGTCCTGTCAGCCGTTATACCAAAGACTATAGAATAACGCAAGATGCGTCACTCATATTATGAATGGGAAAAAGTGCAACGCGCAAAATGGCAGAATAAGTCCCGCCTTCTAAATAAGAGCCAATTGCTGATTGGTAAAGTCATCGCGTCACTAGAAACTCCGGTTCCTATAGAAAGAGCATTTAGGACTGCGCATGCGCATTAGCTTGATCCAGCCTGAAAAATACAGTTTTTTTGTTGTTGTCATAATTCTAGCATTTAGTAACAAAATTTATCAGACAGTTGTTGTCAGATTTCAGTGGTAATTTCAAATATGAAATTTAATCAAAAGCTTGGCAAACAGCTTTGGAGAATTTGATGTTTCCCCATTCAAAGAGATAGGAGCTGCACTTGGATGCCGAGAGGCGTTTCAAAGATGGCCACCGAGTAAAATGACTTGTCTTAAAGAGACTTTGGTTATACTTTGCTCGTAGTGTGCACTCTTAAACTGCGAGCACATTTGAAAAAAAAAAAAAAATGGGTCGTGGCTTAATGACCACAGGAAAATGTGGGTCCCATGGCCAAAATTGAGAGCCACTGATCTACAGTATGAGTTTAGTGTCAAGCCACTTATTGGGATATCCAATTGACTTGAAATCTGCATATAAGCTTTATTCTATGGAATTACCTTTGTGCCAATAAAATTGGCTGTAACTTTTCAAAAAAAAAAAAAAAAAAACTAATAAAATATAAATTGAAACTGAATCAAATGTCTTTGAATCTTAAAAAAAAAAAAAAAAAACGCTGGCAAAATATTTGACTTTGTTTTAATACACTGCATGTTTTGCTAACTGTTTTCGCCTCTTTCTTTCGCTGATCTGTACTTACAAATGCGTTTCCACACTTTTCATTTACGCTTCTGAAGTTTTTGTTTATGATCCATGAGTTTTCTTTTGCTATTCTGAGCAGTGGTGTGTTCTCACTGGCTGCTGAGTTTTTGATTGATAGCTTGTTTACATGTGTGCATGTGAGCATCTGTAAGCGGCTTCCCATTTCATTTTAGTGATATAAAGATAGGAGTTTTGTTTTTGAATTTTAAATATATTTATCTGCTGCTACTACTTTGTCGGCATAAGCTTTTAGGAGCGTGAGAGATCAAACGCTTGAGGTTTCATTGTATATTAAAGTATATAATAGGCTACTGAAAGTATTGCATAATGTCCAATGTTTTCAGAGAATGTTTATTCCTGTAGACTTTTCTCTGTTGTTGGGTCTGATTAGGTTGTGCAAAGAAAAGGGAGAAAACAGTAAAACATGCAGTGTATTAAAAAACCAAGTCAAATGTTTTGCCTGATTTTTTTTTTTTCAGTTTCAAAGACATTTTATTCAGTTTCAATTTATATTTTCGTTACTTTCTTGAAACGCTACGTTCAATTTCATTGGCACAAAAATTATTCCATACTACCCCCAAAATCATCTTTATGAGAACAAATCCAAGTCTTAAAACCACATTTTTAGGAAATTGGGTGAGCAATCTTAGCATGAAAGAGATTCTTTTTGGCATCTTTTCTACACAAAGAAAAGAAAGTTTGTTCATCAATAACTGATAAGCAACTAATTGACATTGTACTCACATGATGTGTGAGTTTGAATAGGTCTTAAATGATTTATATTCGAAACAAATGCTTCTTTGCATTATTCAGTTTATGAAATTAAAATATTTAGACCATTTCTAGCCTGGATATAATTTATTCAGTGTGTGGTTATCAATCTCTTTGTTGGCTTTGACTTTTTTGGCTCTACTGCGCACCTGAAGAAGCCATTTAATTTTTACCTAGTTGGAGCGCAACAATTTCTTTGAAAGGATTTTTGGTTTT
Source organism: Chanodichthys erythropterus (assembly GCF_024489055.1). Lineage (NCBI taxonomy): Eukaryota > Metazoa > Chordata > Actinopteri > Cypriniformes > Xenocyprididae > Chanodichthys > Chanodichthys erythropterus. The sequence goes on from NC_090231.1 coordinate 57,586,550, forward strand.
TTTTGATACACTGCTCCTGTTTCAGGTTTATCAATGAGACTTTAATGTAATAGTAATCCTACATTCGGATGCAACGTTTTCTGTCATTGTTAGTTGAGCCACTGACACAGCTTACCCCGAAGCCCCCCTTTATTCCACAGCTGTCATTTTATAAGAAAAGCTTCATTTAATAATTTATCTTTAGTCCAGAGGTTAACATGGTTGTATACATCTGACATGCACAAAAGAGATTTTAGCATAAATAATGTGTGCAGTTTGGTAGATTACGTGGCGGTGCATCTTACCCACTGGCACATCTTACCCCACTTTCTGTCTCCTGATGAAGACGGAAATTAGAGACAAATATTGTGAAATATAATCTTTTGTGTTCCGCAGATGTTTGAAACTATATGAGGGAGAGTAAATGATAGAATTTTCTTTTTTAGTTACATTTAAGAATTATATTGAAATAAATAAATATACAGTTTATATATCAAAACTCATGTACATATGATATCTTTACATTTCAGTGTATTTTTATGTCATATTTACACACACCTTGTCACTATCACACGAAAAGAGACGAGATCAAAACATGCAAATAAATGAAATATATCAGGAAAAAGAGTTTAGATGCAAACATTTCTTTTTACATATTTTGCTTTTTTTTTTTTTTTTTTTTTTTTAACCCATTAGACATTCAGCATGTATGTGGGCAAATAAATAAAACACCTGTAAAAGTGCTCAGTCGTTCATAACCTTCCCATGAGCACCTTTGGTTCATCAGAAAGACACCAGTCCACAGTTTATTCAGTTATCAGCAGCCGTGAATGTTGTCAGTATGTTGTCTGGATTGTGCGTCAATCACGTTTAAATGAATTCCAATATGTGCGTCATCATGTGTCTGATTGCAGCCTCCACTGTATCCATGTAATTTCCCAGCGTTCGAAAGAACAGGCGTGGAGACGCGCCAAAAGATACTATGTAACATTTTCCTGAACTCCCGGCGCATTAAACAATACAAGACTGGGTTTAAACAACTATTAGTATGAGCGAGACACACCGTCACGGGGAAAACGTAAGCATGCACGGTGTAGTATGATTTGTCCCAGTGCACCGCGTTGAGTTTCACCAGCACTCCCCAGAGCGTGAGCGCATGGTTCGGCATCCAGCAGATGAAGAAAGAGAGCACCACCACCGTTACAGACTTTGTCACTTTAGATCGTCTTCTTTGGCTGTTACTAACGCCTCTCTTTCGGATGAACCTCAGAAGTAGAAGGTAACACACTGAGAGAATGAGCATGGGCAGGATAAACGCAATGACAATTTTCTGAAGGTGATACAAAGCTAGCCAATCGTGGCCATCTGGAAACTTGAGGAGACAGAGTTTTTCACCTGCCACTTCTGTGACTGTGGAGAAAATGGTAGTTGGAGCTGTTGCCACAGTCGCCAGGATCCACAGTACAGCGCAGATCCACTTCACAGACACGGACTTCGTTCGGGAAGGGATCTTTAGGGCAGATGCGACAGACCAGTAGCGCGTGATGCTCATCGCGGTGAGAAAGAAGACGCTCGCGTACATGTTCATCACAGTGACCGACAGAATGATCTTGCACATCGCGTTACCAAACGGCCAGCTGAAGTCCAACGCCGTGTCTACCGCCCAGAAAGGCAACGTCAGAACGAACTGAAAGTCGGTGACAGCTAAATTGATGACAAAGAAATTAATGATGGATTTCTTTCGTCCTTGTCTGATCTTCATCAGGAAAAACACCAGAAGATTTCCGACCAGACCCACGGCGCACACCGCGGAGTAAACCACCGAGATGATGATGCGCAGGACGAGGCTGCCGTCGGCCGTCACATCGATGTCTTCCAGGCTGCTGAACTTGTGTTGATCCGTTAAACTTCTGTTGAAAGTTCCCCATCCGCTGTGGTTGAGAATGAGAATGTCCCCCATTGTTTCCGAAAGAGACTCTCCAACAGGTGCCTGGTGGACAGGTCTGTCCGCAGATCGCATATCAGTCAGTCTGACATTGTTTCACGCAAAACACATACGAATATATGTATATCTGCAACGGATTCCATACGCGTAAGAGCCGCAGTGTACCTGATGCCAAGAGTTTTATGCAGACGCGCGCGGGGAGCGCCCGCCTGTGGAGCGCGCGCACTGGACAGCACCGCTGACTGACTTACGGCCGTACAATTGACGTCATGTCATGATAACGCATTTGAAGTGAGTGAGGATGACTAAATAACACAAGATGGTACTGAAATTAAGTACCCACACTCTAAAAAATGCTGGGTTAAAAACAACCCAAGTTGGGTTGAAAATGGACAACCCAGCGAATGGGTTGTTTTAACCCAGTGGTTGGGTTAAATGTTTGCCCAACCTGCTGGGCAGTTTTATTTAACTCAACTATTGTTTAAAAATGAATGTATTGCTTGCTTAAAATGAACCTAAAATATGTTGGAAATGAACATTTATTAATATGTTTAATTAATAATAATTAAACAATACACATGTATTAAATTGCTTATTAATAAATGTTCACCTTTTGATTATTATTGTAGCCTCTAGTAATTATGTGTCTGATTTTTTTATTTCCAACATATTTTGGGTTCATTTTAAGCCAGCCATATAGTCATTAAACAATAGTTGAGTTTAACAAACATTTAACCCAATCGCTGGGTTTGTCCATGTTTAACCCAACCTTTTTTATTGGGTTGTTTTGATCCAGCGGTTGGGTTACATGTTTTTACCCAAATTGAATTCACTTCAACATTTAACTAATTTCCAAACTATTTTGGGTTCATTTTAAGCCAGCCATATGGTCATTTTTAAACAATAGCTGGGTTAAATAAAACTGCCCAGCAGGTTGGTCAAACATTTAACCCAACTGCTTTGCTTGTCCATATTTAACCTCACTTGGGCTGTTTTTAACCCAGCATGTATGTGGTATGTATCATAATGCAGCGTCAAAACATTTAATTCTAGTTCTCTTTTATGTTCATGTATTTTGTAATGATAATGTCTGATTTCCAGTTCCTGTTGATAGATCATACTACTCCTAGAGTCAATAAAGTCTTATCTTATCATATATCATCTTGCAATCTACAATGCTAGATGGGAACGACTTCATAAATTGACATGAAATATGTTTGGTTGCTATTGTGTCCACTAGAGGGGGCACTTGATGGACACTCGGATACATCAGCAGCTCAGTTTGTTACTTTCTAAGTTGTTTTTCAGTTCATGAGCTATAATGTTACAATCGACTGACTTGCACAATACATAAAGACACGTTTATTAGTATAACACAACAATGGACAGTAAATTAGTAGGTGTTAAAGGAATAATTCACCCAAGAAGGCTTGAGATAAGGGACAAAACATGTTTTAGGAGTTTGTTTTTATTATTTAATAATACATTATTTTTAAACTTATATATTTGTAGAAGAGGGTTTCAGCTAATAAACCATGTAATGGAAAAGTTTTTTGTTTTTTTTCTAAAATTGTACATGTATTCACTTCGGAACTTAATTTGTCAACTCCATCAGATGCATTAAAAAGCATGATATTTTAATTTGATCCATCCAACAACAGTGTTAAGTCTTCAGTTATGTAATAATGGTGTTCAGTAAAGGAGCTAAGTGAAAAAATTAATTCTCTCTACATTTTTTTCTTGGGTTAGGATTATTATGAACAATCCAGTTCCTAAAATCCTAAATTCCTTAATTTTCTAACCTCCTTTTTAATATTAAACACATACTGTATAACCAATGTTTTTAGGTAAATCAGATGTGATATTATGTAGTTCAGTTGATGTTTAAATATTTTAACACAATAAATTGAAAAAAGAATGACATTTTTTAAAAAATTAACAAAAACCTTCACCTGACGGTGTTAAATACTGACAGAGTTAACAAATACTGACGGAGTTGACAAATACTGACAGAGCTGACAAATATTGACGGAGTTTACAAGTACTGACGTGTTGATAAATACTGACAGAGTTTACAAATACTGACGTGTTGACAAATACTGACAGAGTTTACAAATACTGACGGAGTTGACAAATACTGACGTGTTGAGATGTTGACAAATACTGACAGAGTTGACAAATACTGACAGAGTTGACAAATACTGACAGAGTTTACAAATACTGACGGAGTTGACAAATGCTGACGTGTTGACAAATACTGACAGAGTTGACAAAAAATGACGTGTTGACATGTTGACAAATAATGACGGAGTTGACAAATACTGACATGTTGACAAATAATGACGGAGTTGACAAATACTGACAGAGTTGACAAATACTGACGGAGTTGACAAATACTGACGTGTTGACAAATGCTGATGTGTTGACATGTTGACAAATACTGACGGAGTTGATGAATACTGACGGAGTTGACAAATACTGACAGAGTTGAAAATGACGTGTTGACATGTTGACAAATAATGACGGAGTTGACAAATACTGACGTATTGACATGTTGACAAATACTGACGTATTGACATGTTGACAAATATTGACATGTTGACAAATACTGACGTATTGACATGTTGACAAATACTGACGTATTGACATGTTGACAAATACTGACGGAGTTGATGAATACTGACGGAGTTGACAAATACTGACAGAGTTGACAAAAAATGACGTGTTGACATGTTGACAAATAATGACGGAGTTGACAAATACTGACGTATTGACATGTTGACAAATACTGACGTATTGACATGTTGACAAATACTGACGTATTGACATGTTGACAAATACTGACAGAGTTGACAAATACTGACATGTTGAAAAATACTGACGGAGTTGACAAATACTGACGGAGTTGACAAATACTGACGGAGTTGACAAATACTGACATGTTGACAAATACTGACATGTTGACAAATACTGACAGAGTTCAAAAATACTGACATGTTGACAAATACTGACATTTTGACAAATACTTACATGTTGACAAATACTGACAGAGTTAACAAATACTGACGGAGTTGACAAATACTGACGGAGTTAATTACTGATGGAGTTGACAAATACTGACATGTTGACAAATACTTACATGTTGACATGTTGACAAATACTGACAGAGTTAACAAATACTGACATGTTGACAAATGCTGACAGAGTTGACAAATACTGACATGTTGACAAATACTGACGGAGTTGACAATTACTGACATGTTGAAAAATACTGACGGAGTTGACAAATACTGACGGAGTTGACAAATACTGACAGAGTTGACAAATACTGACATGTTGACAAATACTGACAGAGTTCAAAAATACTGACATGTTGACAAATACTGACATTTTGACAAATACTTACATGTTGACAAATACTGACAGAGTTAACAAATACTGACGGAGTTGACAAATACTGACGGAGTTAATTACTGATGGAGTTGACAAATACTGACATGTTGACAAATACTTACATGTTGACATGTTGACAAATACTGACAGAGTTAACAAATACTGACATGTTGACAAATGCTGACAGAGTTGACAAATACTGACATGTTGACAAATACCGACGGAGTTGACAAATACTGACATGTTGAAAAATACTGACGGAGTTGACAAATACTGACGGAGTTGACAAATACTGACAGAGTTGACAAATACTGACATGTTGACAAATACTGACATGTTGACAAATACTGACAGAGTTCAAAAATACTGACATGTTGACAAATACTGACATTTTGACAAATACTTACATGTTGACAAATACTGACAGAGTTCAAAAATACTGACATGTTGACAAATACTGACATTTTGACAAATACTTACATGTTGACAAATACTGACAGAGTTAACAAATACTGACGGAGTTGACAAATACTGACGGAGTTAATTACTGATGGAGTTGACAAATACTGACATGTTGACAAATACTTACATGTTGACAAATACTTACATGTTGACAAATACTTACATGTTGACATGTTGACAAATACTGACAGAGTTAACAAATACTGACATGTTGACAAATGCTGACAGAGTTGACAAATACTGACATGTTGACAAATACTGACGGAGTTGACAATTACTGACGGAGTTGACAAATACTGACATGTTGACAAATACTGACATGTTGACAAATACTGACGGAGTTGACAATTACTGACGGAGTTGACAAATACTGACATGTTGACAAATACTGATGGAGTTGACAAATACTGATGGAGTTAACAAATACTGACATGTTGACAAATACTAACGGAGTTGACAAATACTGACATGTTGACAAATACTGACGGAGTTGACAAATACTGACATGTTGACAAATACTGACGGAGTTAATTACTGATGGAGTTGACAAATACTGACATGTTGACAAATACTTACATGTTGTCATGTTGACAAATACTGACAGAGTTAACAAATACTGACATGTTGACAAATGCTGACAGAGTTGACAAATACTGACATGTTGACAAATACTGACGGAGTTGACAATTACTGACGGAGTTGACAAATACTGACATGTTGACAAATACTGACATGTTGACAAATACTGACGGAGTTGACAATTACTGACGGAGTCGACAAATACTGACATGTTGACAAATACTGATGGAGTTGACAAATACTGATGGAGTTAACAAATACTGACATGTTGACAAATACTAACGGAGTTGACAAATACTGACATGTTGACAAATACTGACGGAGTTGACAAATACTGACATGTTGACAAATACTGACATGTTGACAAATACTGACGGAGTTGACAAATACTGATGGAGTTGACAAATACTGACAGAGTTGACAAATACTGACAGAGTTGACAAAAAATGACGTGTTGACATGTTGACAAATACTGACGGAGTTGACAATTACTGACGGAGTTGACAATTACTGACGGAGTTGACAAATACTGACATGTTGACAAATACTGATGGAGTTGACAAATACTGATGGAGTTAACAAATACTGACATGTTGACAAATACTAACGGAGTTGACAAATACTGACATGTTGACAAATACTGATGGAGTTGACAAATACTGACATGTTGACAAATACTGACGGAGTTGACAAATACTGATGGAGTTGACAAATACTGACGGAGTTGACAAATACTTACATGTTGACATGTTGACAAATACTGACAGAGTTGACAAATACTGACGGAGTTTACAAATACTGACGGAGTTGACAAATGCTGACGTGTTGACATGTTGACAAATACTGACAGAGTTGACAAATACTGACAGAGTTGACAAAAAATGACGTGTTGACATGTTGACAAATAATGACGGAGTTGACAAATACTGACATGTTGACAAATAATGACGGAGTTAACAAATACTGACAGAGTTGACAAATACTGACGGAGTTGACAAATACTGACGTGTTGACAAATGCTGATGTGTTGACATGTCAAGTCAAGTCAAGTCAAATTTATTTATATAGCGCTTTTACAATTGGTAATTGTTTCAAAGCAGCTTTACATATTAGAAGCACAAAAAAAAAAAAAAAAAAAAAAAAAAAAAAAGGGAAGTGGTTAAAACTGTACAAACAAGCGTGGTAATATGTAACATATACAAGATGGTGCTACATTAAGCCAATGTCGGCTGACTTCCAGGGGTGGAAAAAACATGTTGACAAATACTGACGGAGTTGATGAATACTGACGGAGTTGACAAATACTGACAGAGTTGACAAAAAATGACGTGTTGACATGTTGACAAATAATGACGGAGTTGACAAATACTGACGTATTGACATGTTGACAAATACTGACGTATTGACATGTTGACAAATACTGACGTATTGACATGTTGACAAATACTGACGGAGTTCATGAATACTGACGGAGTTGACAAATACTGACAGAGTTGACAAAAAATGACGTGTTGACATGTTGACAAATAATGACGGAGTTGACAAATACTGACATGTTGACAAATAATGACGGAGTTGACAAATACTGACGTATTGACATGTTGACAAATACTGACGTATTGACATGTTGACAAATACTGACGTATTGACATGTTGACAAATACTGACGTATTGACATGTTGACAAATACTGACGTATTGACATGTTGACAAATACTGACGGAGTTGACAAATACTGACATGTTGACAAATACTGACATGTTGACAAATACTGACGGAGTTGACAAATACTGACATGTTGACAAATACTGACATGTTGAAAAATACTGACGGAGTTGACAAATACTGACGGAGTTGACAAATACTGACAGAGTTGACAAATACTGACATGTTGACAAATGCTGACAGAGTTGACAAATACTGACATGTTGACAAATACTGACGGAGTTGACAATTACTGACGGAGTTGACAAATACTGACATGTTGACAAATACTGACATGTTGACAAATACTGACGGAGTTGACAATTACTGACGGAGTTGACAAATACTGACATGTTGACAAATACTGATGGAGTTGACAAATACTGATGGAGTTAACAAATACTGACATGTTGACAAATACTAACGGAGTTGACAAATACTGACATGTTGACAAATACTGACGGAGTTGACAAATACTGACATGTTGACAAATACTGACGGAGTTGACAAATACTGCCGGAGTTAATTACTGATGGAGTTGACAAATACTGACATGTTGACAAATACTTACATGTTGACATGTTGACAAATACTGACAGAGTTAACAAATACTGACATGTTGACAAATGCTGACAGAGTTGACAAATACTGACATGTTGACAAATACTGACAGAGTTCAAAAATACTGACATGTTGACAAATACTGACATTTTGACAAATACTTACATGTTGACAAATACTGACAGAGTTGACAAATACTGACATGTTGACAAATACTGACGGAGTTGACAATTACTGACGGAGTTGACAAATACTGACATGTTGACAAATACTGACGGAGTTGACAATTACTGACGGAGTTGACAAATACTGACATGTTGACAAATACTGATGGAGTTGACAAATACTGATGGAGTTAACAAATACTGACATGTTGACAAATACTAACGGAGTTGACAAATACTGACATGTTGACAAATACTGACGGGGTTGACAAATACTGACGGAGTTGACAAATACTGACATGTTGACAAATACTGACATGTTGACATGTTGACAAATACTGACGGAGTTGACAAATACTGACATGTTGACAAATACTGACAGAGTTGACAAATACTGACGGAGTTGACAAATACTTACATGTTGACATGTTGACAAATACTGACGGAGTTGACAAATACTGACATGTTGACAAATACTGACAGAGTTGACAAATATTGACGGAGTTGACAAATACTGACATGTTGACAAATACTGACGGAGTTGACAAATACTGACATGTTGACAAATACTGACGGAGTTGACAAATACTGACGGAGTTGACAAATACTTACATGTTGACATGTTGACAAATACTGACGGAGTTGACAAATACTGACATGTTGACAAATACTGACGGAGTTGACAAATACTGACATGTTGACAAATACTGACAGAGTTGACAAATACTGACGGAGTTGACAAATACTGACGGAGTTGACAGTTACTGACAGAGTTGACAAATACTGACATGTTGACAAATACTGACGGAGTTGACAAATACTGACGGAGTTGACAAATACTGACATGTTGACAAATACTGACATGTTGAAAAATACTGACGGAGTTGACAAATACTGACGGAGTTGACAAATACTGACAGAGTTGACAAATACTGACAGAGTTGACAAATACTGACATGTTGACAAATACTGATGTAGTTGACAAATACTGATGGAGTTGATGAATACTTACAGAGTTGACAAATACTGACAGAGTTGACAAATACTGACATGTTGACAAATACTGATGTAGTTGACAAATACTGACAGAGTTGACAAATACTGACAGAGTTGACAAATACTGATGGAGTTGACAAATACTGACATGTTGACAAATACTGACGGAGTTGACAAATACTGACATGTTGACAAATAATGACGGAGTTAACAAATACTGACGGAGTTGACAAATACTGACATGTTGACAAATACTGACAGAGTTAACAAATACTGACATGTTGACAAATACTGACAGAGTTGACAAATACTGACATGTTGACATGTTGACAAATACTGACGGAGTTGACAAATACTGACATGTTGACAAATACTTACATGTTGACAAATACTGACGGAGTTGACAATTACTGACGGAGTTGACAGTTACTGACAGAGTTGACAAATACTGACGGAGTTGACAAATACTGACAGAGTTGACAAATACTGACATGTTGACAAATACTGATGTAGTTGACAAATACTGACAGAGTTGACAAATACTGACGGAGTTGACAAATACTGACATGTTGACAAATACTGACGGAGTTGACAAATACTGACATGTTGAAAAATACTGACGGAGTTGACAAATACTTACATGTTGACAAATACTGACAGAGTTAAAAAATACTGACATGTTGACAAATACTGACATGTTGACAAATACTGACGGAGTTGACAAATACTGACATGTTAACAAATACTGACATGTTGACAAATACTGACATGTTGACTAATACTTACATGTTGACATGTTGACAAAAACTGACGGAGTTAACAAATACTGACAGAGATAACAAATATTGACGGAGTTGACAAATACTGACATGTTGACAAATATTGACGGAGTTGATAAATACTGACATGTTGACAAATACTGACAGAGTTGATAAATACTGACGGTGTTAAATACTGATGAAGTTGACAAAATTGAATATTTTTCCCCACCTTAACCACATGTTGTGCAGTGGAGCATTTTAGTCTTCTTTCTCAGTTGTAGCTGCCTTAATAAACATTGAAAATGACAAGATTTATCCACCAACTATTTACAGAAACTATTACACCGGGATGACGGCGTTGACATGTTCAAGCTGTGACTGCAGAGACTTGTTTATATAAAACATAAAAAATATTAAAATTCCAGAACTATGTGTCCTACTGTGAGAAGATGACCATGACATTGCCTGATTTATTCAGAATTATTATAAATCCTCCTGACGGAGTTGACACAAAGTGAGGACACAACTTTGATAGGCATTTTTATGGAAAATATAATTCAAGACTTGCTTTTTGTATTATTTGATATTTGATATGCCTTTCAATTTAATTGTATATTTTTCAATTTGTTGCATTTTGTTTAGAAATTTTACATTGTGAGCTCATGCTGAGGACAGGCTGAATTACATGTGTTTCCAAGTAGAGAATGCTTTAAAACAAAATGATTTAAAAATAAAAGCAATGAATGTCCTGAGTGTCCAGATTTCCTTTAGATGTTTCTGGCATTATTATTATTATTATTAAATGGTCTCAACTCAGCTATCCGGAAGTAAATGAAATTGAACAGAATGCAGGTTGAATTTTATAACTGCAATGACAAATGATAAAAACGCAACGATTGTCACAAACAGCGACTGATGTGTTCAGAAAAACCAACAAATAAAAGTGCACATAGACGAACGCGTCCTGTGTGAATGTTCCTTTGCAGTGACAAATGTTTAAGAACTGTTTAGATGCTGAGATGAGAGTCCTTTCAGTATAAACACGGGACGCACCGAACAAAGGACTAGAATGGGCTCAGTTTGACACACTGGACACAAAGAAGCCCTCCTACTAGAGGGCGGAACTTTTACAAAGTTTAACTGAAGCACAGATCGCTGCTCGTCTGTGTGCGGCATCAGTAACTGCAGTCGTCCCAGCTGAATTAACGGAGTCCAAAATCGCCCATGCACCGGATTCACAGACTTTATCATGCTGCAGTATTTGCTTCGGACTGATGATGACCATTGCAGGTCTCTGGCATAATAAATGCAGCAGCGATCTTTTGTGTGATGGGTCCAAACTACCGATGCATTAGGCTGAGGGAAAAGTTGCTATTCAAACCATCTCCATTTAAATGGACTGTAGATGTACCAGGAGTGATCTGTCTTCTCCTCTGTGCAGTTTGACATGATGGTTCAGCTGGACTGCGGCATTAAAGTTTTGGGAGCAGCAAGTTTTTCTCTGTACTTTGTGATAACAGCTGGGCTTCTGTCCACAACAACGAGCGGATATAATCAAGACACAGGTGAGTGGGTTGAGCTTGTGTCTCATTACAGTCCCACGCCGTGATTTTCAGCATTTTTTGTCTCATTGTCAGTTGATGTGCGCGTGCATGTGTGCACAATAGAGTTTGAATAGGCTGCAGTGCCCACAAAAAGTACTTTGGACACGTATTTATTAATTTATTTACTAAAGTAGCTTTTATTTTAGAGAAGGATAGCATAAGCACACTTTGCAATTTAAAATATTTCATAAAAGTTTGCTTGGCTTATTTTAAAACAACATATAGGCTTATGCTGTTTATTAAAGGTACACTATGTAACATTTTGTTCAAAATTAGCAATACATCATCATTCCTTATTCCAAAACGTGTTTTTTTTTTTTTTTTTTTTTTGTCTTACCCTGATTCAGTAGCCTAGTGTTTAGCCTATATTGTAGACATGTCGGGATGGTTTTCATGGGAAATTGATAGAGAAAAGTTGCTCCGATGTCATGAGAAATCGAGTCCCCCCCAGGAATCGGGTCTCCTTTAGGACCCAGGCAGTAATGCCTGATAAAAAGCTGTTATCCTGATGTCTTGACTAATTATAACCTATTTCACTATTGTATGATGTTTATTAAGTGCACAAACAACATGCTTACAGTATAAAATTATTGCCTATATTGCATAATAAAACAAACTGGAAATACAACCTAGCCTAAAAATGTATTTTTATTAGGATTGTTGCAACATACTATGCTTTGTAAAAGTAATTTAATATTATTTTTACACGATAAATAGCAATAATTCTATTATAAATTTTTAATAAATTAATTGTCATGCTAAGTACATACAAACATTAATTTGAAACAAAATTTGGAACTATATTGGAAGCAAAAAACATACCTATAATATAAGCTAAGCTAACAGGCTAATTGGGTAGATGTACTGTAAAAAAACAAACAAACAAAAAAACAGTAAGAATGAGAAATGCTTGATTTCACGACCTATAGGTTCATTTATATACTAGTAGATGAACCATGTAATTTAAAAGACATTAATGGCAATTTTAATGCATTTTAAACAATTTAAATCATAATGTGATTTTGCAGGAATTATAATCAGGTGATAAAAATACTACCCATTAAAAGTCCGTTGAACCAATGGGATCACTCGGGGTCCTAAAGGAGACCCAATTCCTGGGGGGCTCGATTCCTCACCACACTGGCTACTGTGTGTATTGTGTGGGAGTGGCAAAGGTTAGATGTCATAACGAGCGAGAAAGCAGCTAAATCTTTCACCACCGGGGAATCACCTGCTTTAAACAAACGACAAACAGAGGAGAGTGCTGGCAAAAAAGAGAACATGATAGAGATCGTAATAAAACAAGAATCAACATTGGCTTGGCTTTTCGGAGAACTGAGGGATTTGAAATGTTTTAAAAGCAGCGTGGAGACCCTGACTATTAAAGGGGAAAGCTACAGTAATGTCTTAGTCAGATTGAGATGCATCTAGACTGGTTATATCTCTTAAGCCTAGTAGTGAATGTTTTATGAGCAGTAGGATAACTATTCATTTGTGCAGTCACGCAGAGCCGAAGCACAACCAGAACAATGTTCTTCATTAAAATGCATGCAGTTTCGTTTTTAAACACTAGAGAACTAAAAGTTAGGGTTAGTGTTGTGGTTGTCAAATGTAAGTTGGAGTGGAACATGTTAATGTGATAAAGTACACACCTGTGGTTATTTTCCTTGGACACCTGAGTGAACTTGTGGGGAACTGACTTCACACATCCACTAAATCACTACGACACCAGTTGGTTAAGAGTAACTGCAAAAATGTGAATGTGAAGATGCCACTTTTTATATTTTGTCATCGAATGCATTGACATTCATACATTCATACACATTTTTAAGTGCAAAATACTTTTGGGATCATGTTACTTCTGACACTGTCAACCTTCAATAAGCGTAAAGGCCCGTTCACACCAAGAACGATAACTATATTAGCGTCCACAAGCTCTGTTAATTATAAGTGCTGTAGTTTTGTCATTTGCCACTTTAAATGCTCAAGCTCTTTAAAGCAGGATGGATTTTGATTTTCTGTCAATGTTTTTATCGTTCACCAGCTAGAAAAAATTGTTCTGAAAGTGACGCCAACTATATGGTTTCTTGGTTGTGGTGTGGACTCTGTTATTCTTTTTTATATTAGAATGATTTTTATAACTAGTTATTGTCCTTGTTTGGCCCAGGTTTATGGCTTTAAGCTCTTACCAAATACCACTCTACCCCTGTCCTGTTCCCAGAGTTCTATCTGAACTGTTTATATAGACCATAATTTGTGATGACACATGATACATGATGTTGTTTTATTTTTTCTCCTGGCACAATGATGTCATCTTCTTTGATTGGGTTATTTGTTGAGAATTCTGGGCCACATTGGTATGGTAGCTATCCACCATACTGCCATGTAATAAGATACTGGATATAATAATAATAATAAGTATTTGGAACTGCCTGTAATAAAATAATATTGCCTGTAATAAAAATAATTTGTAGCTGTTTCCCTCTGCTTCCACAATCATGTAGGTCATGTAGGAAAGTAACAGGGCTGCCAATGAACAGAGTCAAGTCATATAACAAAGACTGTTTACTGTCTTTACAGACTCTCCAGAGTAATGTAGGAATATGAATGCAGTCATGAGAAGATATATTAGTCTTTACTATGCCACAGAATTTCTATAAATCTTTCTGTAAGCATTATTCTGGTCTGTTGATTGAATAGATTGACAGACATCTGCTTGCTGTTATTATGATAATTTGGGGATTTGTTTAATGAATTATTAAATGTACAATTCAATTGCTTTGCAAGTCATGGGGATTTAAAGGATTAGTCAGTTTAGTGCATTGTTAGACAATAACAAATTGTGAATAACATAAAACTTCACTATTTTGTTATTTGTAAAATGCAATCTATATACATTTTCTGAAGAAAAAGTACCACAACAAACTTGCCACAACAATGCAGTTCTTGTTGATTTCCAAGGCATCTAAGATGTTCAGAGTGGATGTTTGCTAGTATTCTAGGATGATGGCATGATTTTGGTGGTTACTTGATGGTGGTTTACTTACTAGATTAAGTCAAAAGTCCATCTCTATGATACTCTAGGGCTGGTTACACCAGCTGTAAGTTACAACTTAGCCTAGTCGTAAATGGGCGCTAAGTTTATGCACTGGACTAAATATTTGAGTTTTGTAACATTGAACTTAGTTGAAGCGTGACCATATGTATAAACTAAATATTTATGGAAGCATCCAAACAGCAGTAATGGCTGGAATAATGAGCTCATGTTTTGCCTGACAGATATTAATCCTTCAATTTAATTACGTTTGAGAGAAATGTATGTGAATGGCGAAGTTATTTGCAGCTCTTCAGCACAGGGTCAATTTAAACAGTGCACTTTCATTTGTGCATGCCAAATAAAAAAAGAAAAGAAAAAGAAAATAAATATAATTTTCCCCCAGGTTATTGTATTAGTATTCATTTACTGCCCATTATTTGGGGCCAAGCCCCGAAGGAGCTGTAGCCCCTATTGTAATTGTTAGTTTTCTTTTCATTATTCCTCCCAAATGGGAGTCTATGACAGCACTATATATCAGTGGAACATGAGAAAATGATGAAATTTGGCACAATTGTAGAGATGGTCATGCATAATCATTGGACCAGTTTTGGAGTCTCTAGAGCGAACTCAATAGCGCCACCACCAGTTCAAATATTAACTTTTGAAATGGCTATAACCTTTGATCCCTTTGTTCTAGAAAAATGAAATTTAGTACACCTGATTCCTCTCTTCATGCATCACATTAAACATCTTACATTAAGACTCTGCCCATTACAGTAGTGGCCAATTTGAAAAGTACAGTATTCATCTTTTTTCGCTACTCCTCCTTCAAAATTTGTCCCAAATTTGTCCAGTTTTGCCCAAAATTGGATCACGATGTTTGGACTGAGCCGCACAGAAATGACTGAACAGATTTTTTTTATTCATCTTTGTTCAGAAGTTATGATGTCGCAAACTTAACGAGGTGGACCCAAAATTGGTTCAGAGGCTGTATCTCAGCCAAACTTTAAGCAATCAAAGTGAAAATTGGTACGCTTCATCAGAACAGTACACTGGCAAACAACATTGACTTTGCCCCACCCTCGAACACTGTAGTTGTAGCTGAGACTAGAAGAGTTTGTTTTCTGCTGTTTTCTACGCTGCAAAGCAAATCCTCTTTCAAATTCAGATATGGTACTGGCTGTTTTGTTTCTGACATCTGCTCTAAGCATGTGCACAACAGACTGGGCCATCTGACCAAAAAGGAGGGGTTTAGAGAGACCAAATCCTTGATCGATCCGTTTCAGACACTGTGAGAAAAGAGCTGATGCTGCAATGGATATTATGAGAAAATTTAAGTGTTATTTGACCTTGGATGCATGTAAACCTATTGTAGGAGACCTTCACAATAAATTAGGAATGTTTAAAATAGCATAATCAGGGCATTTTAAAACTTTAAAACTAAATGTTATTTATAACTATTTAGTAATTCCACTTCTGGTATGTGACAGTTTTAATCTTAATAGTTACCCTGTTGTTTTTGTAGGTAGTTCTCTTGATGGACTTCCAAACTATGAAGTTGTTCATCCAATCAGAGTGGATTCATCAGGACATTTTTTGTCCAATCATGTGTCCCACCGCGTGAATCGAATTCAGAGGAGAGAGACGGCAAAAACCAAAGAGAGCCTGACCCAGGTTTTCTACCATCTGCAGTATGGTGGTCAGGACCTGCACTTTAACCTCACCTTAAACCCTCATCTACTAGCGCCTGGATTCCTCACGGAGCGGAGATATGGTGGCCTGCAAGGGTCTACATTACACAGTCATGGCCACTCTCTTTGCTACTTCCTGGGAGACGTCTGGAGCAGTACACTGATGAGGGGTCAAGCAGCTGTGAGCACCTGCAATGGCCTGGTGAGTCGATAAGCATGTTTGTATTTTGATGTTTCACATTTATTCCAATGGAGAACTGGCAATTTTCCGGCAGGACGAACATCAGTGACCACTGGTAACAGGATGTAGGCGTGGCCAGTGATGCAACAAATCTGAGATATGTTTAATGTTGAGATACATTCATATTTCAGTCGAACTGCACCAAAGTTCATTTAGAAACAGACCGAGACCCCTGAAAAGATGGGTCTCAGTCCATTTCTAAACGAACTAAACTACTGGTGCTCTTGTTTGTTGCACACCAGGGTTCAGATGACAGCATTCACACTTATTCAAATGAACCAGTAGTGGGAACGCCCACAAGCAGCCAGAAAGGATTTCCATTTCTGCGATGTATGTTGTGGTTCCAGCCACAACAAAGAATGACAACAATGATAATCTCAGGCGCTGGTTGTGCTTCATTTAATGTAAAAAGAATTTAATGTGAGTTTGAATATCATTTTGCGTGACCCTTATAGCTATACTAACTACACACTCTTCTGATTGGCTGTGATTTTTTAAATTTATTTTGGTTGTGGGTGCAGTGCACTTGCAGAGAGACTCCGCCCACATACTCTTCTGATTGGCTGTGATATTTGATTGATTTGGTTGTGAGCGCAGTTCGCTTGCAAAGAGACTCCATCCACAATCTCTTCTGATTGGCTGTGATTTTTGATTGATTTGGCAATTTGCACTTGCAGAGACTCTAGCTGCATTCACGCCACCGTGTAATTACCGTAATTTTGAGATGACAACACGTGACGTTATATTCAGAGCTATTCATGTCCTTGGACTCGGAATTATGCGTTTCTATGGCACCACTATCAACGCCTAAATGAATCTACAGTGGTCATGTGGTACAGCGACTACGTGGTACACGTGGGAGCTTTCAGAGAACTCCCAACTTACAAAGTGTAACTACAAGCTGTACAAGGACGTGAACACTTTTTACGATACAGAATCTCGCAGTTACAGTAATTACAATATGGCGTGAACGCACCTTCTGTCCACACGCTTTTCTGATTGGCTGTGACTTTTGATCATGTCGCATCTGGTGTGGACAGACAAAGTGCTTGTCGCTGGAATGTTACTAGAAACATCTAGGCAGGTGTGTTGAGGCAAGTTGGAGCTAAATTCTGCAGGACAGTGACCCTTAAGGAGCAGGATTGGGCTCCCCTGGGTTAAAGGTTACAATTAAGGTTAAAGCTGTGATTGTTTAGAATGAATGTTGCTTCAGGCCGAACAAAGGATTTTGATACAGCTGATCCAGGTAATCCAGAAAAATGTCCCACTTGGGTAAATTGCATCATTCCACTTAGTCTAGACAAACATCTTACCCTGTTGTTACATGTTCCTTGGTTTGTGTTTCTTGTTTTTGCTATTTGGACTTTCATTTTGAAGTGTGTTTTCTGGCAGCTAGCTGAAATAAAATGTTTGTATTTTATTTTATTTCAGTCGAGGCTTATTTTATTTTTAGTTTCTGTTGACTATAATGAGTGATAATAACTATGTAATAATAAGTATGTGACAAAAGTGAATGTGTACCTAAGCTGTTTCATTTTGTGCCATGTTTCTTTGACCTTTTGTTCTCTCTAGACAGGGCTGTTCAAGCTCTCAGAAGAGGAATTCTTCATTAGTCCGCTGGAGACGACACGAGAAGTGTCAGCCCCACAGGCTCACGCCATCTATAAGAGACATGCTGTCCAATCAGAACGCCAGCTGGTGCAGCCTCTGTTCGGGGAGCACAGGGCTAACGCGACCTGTGGGGTCAGAGGTGAGACTTTGTGATTTACTACGTTTCCATCCCCCTATTTTTATGCACATTTTGGGATATGGCATAAAAATCCCAAAAAAAATGTTTAGAACTTGGCTTTCCAAAACGGAGTGGTGCAAAAGCTCTGACAAGTTTATCCTTATCCAGCGATCTCATAATATCATGTTCAGCTGACATCTGGGTAAGTAGAAAAAAAGACTGACAGTCTTTTTGGCAGCAGGTATGATTTTATTAGGGCTGCCCTCAACTAAAGATTTTTCTAGTCAACCAATAGTCTTGATTAGTAGACTAATTGCATGTGTATATTAATAAGCCATATAAATCATCATAATGAGCCTTTAAAGGTGCAATATGTAAGAATTTTGCAGTAAAATATCCAAAAACCACTAGGCCAGTATTATATATTTTGTTCAGTTGAGTACTTACATATCCCAAATGTTTCCAACTATTTGTAAATCATGAGAAAATTGCAATTTTAACCAAGTCTCCGGGACATGTGAGGAGTCGCCTGTTTTTATTTTGTAGAAACCATGGAAACACCAAAGACGCTTTAAAATATTACATGTTTTAATAGACAAGGGAACAACTGTTTTGATATATTGATGGACAGAAAACAACAACAGTGTCTCACAGCAGCCGCTGAGCGAACGCACAGAGTAACATTATAACATTTTCAACACACTCAAATGTATCTAATATGATAAACAGAGCTGCGTTACCTCATACTCATGACCGGGGAAGCGGCGCCGGTGACTGTGTCATAATAAAAGTCCCGCTGCTCGTGAGGCATGTGTTGCTCAATCGCTCCAGCTCCTCATTCAGCTCCACAACTTTCTTCCCAAGTCCTATCCCAATTCTTTTCCACCGTCCTTTGAGGTGAAGAACACATGTCCCAAGATTCCATGCTCAAACTTGGTGTCATCAAGCTACGCCTTTGTTTTGAATAGGCATCTAGCGACCTCTAGTGGACAGAAAATATTACATATTGCAGCTTTAATTGCCTATAAATCATACATAGTCTAACCAGTGCTCAAGAACACACATAAAGCTTGCGCCGGCAAAAGTAATGATTATGAATGTGTCATGAAAAAAACAGCAAAGAGACTTTTAATCATTTATTGATAATGTTTTCTGTGTTTTCGGCTGCAGAGATTAAGTCGACGATGCTGACTTGTCATCGCCGCAGTAGTGGATGCGCCTATATGCACATTTCATATGTATCTGAGAATATTTGTTTTCTGCTTGAATTGGTTGACAATCTCTTGACATTTCAAGCTTTCTATAGATGTATTACTCATGTCTATGAGGCAAGTATAGACTGAGTTTTGGTTTATTTTTATGACGCGCTCCAGTTCACAGAGACCGAGACGGCAGAAAGTGCATCCTGTTCTCTTTATTTTACAAAAGCACAAGGTTTTCTTGTCATTGTGACTTTTGTGAGTTTACACAAATAAAAGTTTACAGTTTCTTATATGTATGACCAAAAATGGTGGAGTATAACAGTTTAACAGTTGTTTCCGCTGTTATCAGGAAAAAATGCAAGTGATCGCACCGACGCCTGCAGTAAGCACGTTGATTTAGCACGGCCGTGAAAAGTTGCTACTACTTGGATGTTTCAAATGATAAGCCATGTTTGAGGTCAATGGATGATAGGCGAACGTTTATCAGCCACAGGTGCGATATATAAATATAGGAAATCATTGACTTAACGAGTGAGTAATTCAATCATTCGGTCAAATGATTAGTTCAAAATGTAGACTCATTCAGTTGCTCAAAGAGGCACAATGGCTCTACTGTAGATTCGTTGAGAAAACAAATTTAAAAACAGGTTTTAAGTCTAAAATGAAAGTCACCTAACATTAACTTCTTGTTATTGAACTGTTGTATAAAATCAATAGGCTATCACATTTGCAGTTGTGCTGATATTCGGGAAAACAGCACTCCATATCCTCTTATAAATATTAAAAACCATTTTTGCCTCATATATCTTGATTTTTGGAGGTCATTTTTATTCATTTTGGTGGCCTTTTTGTCACAAGCCCAGTGATGTTGAGCCCAGTTGAAATTAATTTATTATATACTAAAAAGTCCCACAATGGCTTCTCCTACTGCAGAAACTTCCATTTTTCTTAGTGATAATTGCGAACAGTTTGTCAGGAAGTGACGATTTCACTGTCTTCGACTCGCTGGATGCTTTATTCGCAAATGTTTTATGCAATGTTCCAATTTTGCGCACAAGTTAAATTCCCAGCTTTGGATGGAAACGCAGCTAATGTGGCTAAATACTTTTGGCCAGATGTCTTTTAGGATTAAATCACATCATTTACTTCATCCAGTGTGATTTCTGACTCTCTTAAATCCTTTAGGAGAGGCAGAGAAGATGGAGAGGCAAAGAGAGCGCTGGGAGAGACGTCGACGTCGCAGACGGATTAGACAGCGCTCCATAAGCACCGAGAAGTGGGTAGAGACTCTGGTAGTGGCTGATTCTAAAATGGTGGAGTACCATGGACGCAAAGGAGTTGTGAGCTATGTGCTCTCTGTCATGAATATTGTGAGTAACAGTCCTATCTATATTTCATGGCGAGCATCACTATTACTGTTGCTCATATTGTAATTCTGTCATCAATTACTCACTTGCATGTCATTTCAAATCCAGACGATTTATGCACAATTAACAATTAAGGTGAACCAAAAAAATAGTTTTTTTGGCATGCCGTATACCAAATTTCCGAAGATGAATGAAAGTCTTACTGTTTTGGAATGTCAAATTAATAACCCTCATGTCGTTCCAAACCTGTGTGCACTCTAAATCTAAGCAAATTCATTTTCATTTTGGGGGGAACTAGTCTTGAACTCTTAAAAGTGACGTACGGAAGATTTGGCCCTCTAGTGGTTGAGATATAAACTGGGCAATTCCAGCGTTATGGACGTGACATTTGCAATTAAAACTTGAAATATAAATTCTCAGAGAATGCCGTCTGTTTATGTATTCATAGTCCCTTATTAAAGGAGTAGAGACATTAGAAAAATCGTTTCATATTTTAGATGAGGGAAATATATATGCATTACGGACGTGACAAAAAAAGTCAAGTTTTAGGTGTCAACATATTCTTTAGGAATTCTGTGAATTACACTTGTTAAAATACATTAACAAATATTAATGTTTATCTATCACGTATGGCACAGAGACAAGAGAGTAAGATCCATATGCAGGCAAGGGTCGAAATCCACAGAAACAGTCCATACAAAAACAAGAAAAACCAAAACGGAGAAACCAGAAACCATACATGAAAACACCATAACAAAAGCAGAAACAAACCAGGTATAAATAGACAGACATTAATGATGAAACACAAAACAGCTGGGTGCAATGAAGGGGATGATGAGTCCGGGAAGTGGGTTATGGGAATTGAAGTCCAAGTGAGGTGAACAATAGTCCGTTTTGGAGTGCCCTCTGGTGGCTAAATAGGGCACTCCAACTGGTGATCATGACATTATCATAAAGCAGTTTAAAATCACTGGTTATCACTGAACCGATTGACACTATTGTATTTATTATGGTTGATCAGAGCAAAGTAGTGAGATGAATTGTTGATCCTAATAAGCATAAACATAATTTAGCTTTGAATATAAAGTTATTTGTATTTATAATTGTTATATGACATAAACTTAATATTTAAAACGTTATGGATGTGACAGAGCACTAAATTATCGTGACCTCTTAATTCTAGCCCTTATAAATTCAACAGGCAGTGCTGTTATGACAAAATGAGTGTATTTGTTTCTCAGGCATGCCTCCATCTCTCTGCACAATGCTTACTGTAATAATAATGTGGGTGGTTTGATCCCTTTTTTGAAAGCATGAAATATGATTGGTTGAAAATGTAATTTAAGCATTGTTGCTTACCTCATATGTTGTGGATAGACAAGGCAATTTTCTTAAAATTTCTGTTAGAGCACATACAGTATATTACAGACCTAAATGGACAAATTAAAAAGGGTTTTGTTCTTTTGGTAAAAACCTTTTTATTTTTCATGGTAAGCCAGACCTTTGCATGGATTTGCCGCAACTGCTAGTGATATTCCAATGACTTCAGCAGTTCAGTTTCAGTTTTATGAATTCCATCTGGTGATTGATTAGATGGCCATGAATTTAGTTTGAAGGAGGAACCAGAGCCAAATCTACAGTAGAGAACAGAATATAGAAGAGAAGGTTTTAATATAGAAGCTTAAAGGGTTCTGTCAGGCGCATCATATATAGAACCTTTCAGGGGTTCCAATCATGGGATCATTTTATGGATTTAGTTTTGAGTTAGTCAAGAACTCAAGGGTTATGTTATGTTATGTTATGTTATGTTATGTTATGTTATGTTATGTTATGTTATGTTATGTTATGTTATGTTATGTTATGTTATGTTATGTTATGTTATGTTATGTTATGTTATTTATTTATAAAGCACATATAAAAACAACCACAAGATTGACCAAAGTGCTGTACATTAGAAACAATACATAAAAAGAACTTCGAACAGCAGAGTAAAATACACACAATCAAATTCAATTGCTGTTAAACACTGTAGATAAAAAATAAGATTTTAGCTTTGATTTAAACATGGAAAGAGATGGTACCGTTCTAATTGACATTGGTAAGCCGTTCCATAGTTTGGGGCCAGGCTCTGTCCCCTCTGTGTTTTAGCTTAGTCCTGCACACAGAGAGAGTAATCCAAGATCCCCTGACCTAAGCGACCTAATTGGGTTGTGAGGGAGTACCAAAACGGAAAGGTACTCTGCAAAAGCAATATAGAACCCCATTAAACCTTTTTTCTAAGCGTGTAGAGTCTTGCAGGACGCATTTGACTTACCTAACATTAATGCTAACCATTCAATTGATGGTTTTAAAGTGCCTCTATTATGCTATTTTAAATGTTCCAGATTTTGTTTTGGAGTCTCCTACAAGAGGTTTACATGCATCCAAGGTCACAAAAACACTTTAATTTTCTCATAATATCCATTTCAGCATCAGCTCTTTTCTCACAGTGTCTGAAACGGTTCATTAAAGGATTCGGTCTCTAAACCCCTCCTTTCAGAGAGATTCCTCTGCTCTGATCTGGTCAAATAGGCCAGTCTATTGTGATTGGTCAACTGCTTACAGTGCATGTCCGAAAAGCCTGTTATCACATTTGAATTTCGTAACGTACAGAACCAACCGCGTCGGTTTTACCGTATCAGTTCCAGTTCCGAGTCTTCACACTGTGGACGTACATCAAAGTGGATTTGCTTTTGCAGTACTGAAAACAGAGTCTTATCGACACAAACAACAGCTGCAACTACAGTGTTTGAGGGCGGGGCAAAGTAGACATTGCTCGCTGGTAACCAATGAGAACCATAGGCCGCCATTATGCAAATTTGTTACAATTCTGCACAGATGTGTTACGGAAGTGAGACTGAAATTACTGACGACTCGTTTCAGGCAGTTCAGAATCAATTCTTTCTTTTACTAGTCAACTTTATTTGTTGTTCACTTTGATCTTTAAAACTTTGCAGACCTTTTACATTCTCAAACAGCTGTATTACACACTGCATGAAAGGTAATAGCACTTTAAGCAACAACCTAAAACATCCTAGCATTGTTGTGGGAGCTTCCACTTCTCACTTTTTTTATATATATGTACACTATCTTTTCGAATACTGTTGTTTGTACTGTTCATCCAGCTTATATTATTTGCAAAGTAGTGCCAATTTATAATCATAAGTTTCTAAAGTGAATATTTTGTCAATCAGGTTCCCTCTTAGTTTCCACCTGGTCAGGAAGACTCAAAAAAGAATTCCAAAAGTTTCCAAATCCCCACTTTTCCTTTATTTTCTTAACTCTGATCCTCATTTCCTCCCTTTAGCTTTCACCTCCTCAAATAGCGACAATGTGCCTTTAAGCTGCTCTCAGTCTGTTAGTAGCTCCTGAGTTGAATCCAAGTCAGCTGACCGTGTTACAGATCCAGTCTGTTAGGTACATTTTCCAAAATATACTCTGCATGGTTTGTCTGGCATCTGTTTGAGGAGGGAAAAGCCCCACAATGGAAAAAGTTTTCCATTGCAGACACTTGGTTGGTATAGAAGAACATTCTATAAAGGGGAAACATTCCATTATCCTCAGTTTCCTGTCAGGCAGCTTCTCCTGTCGGTCTGTCCTACTGCAGACAACATGAGTTGGCAGAGGTTTAGGTCTGGCATTATACACTCATTGCTGCTGTATTATTTGAGTTGTTTATATGTATTGCTGAGCAGGCTGGAGAAGGTAATTCAGAACCGAATTGTCCGTCAAGTTTTTGCTGGCAAAATCCAGTCATTTCAATAGGAATCCACACGATTTTTTGAAACCAAGCTACTCTCTTACAAATAAAGAGAGGCCATTTTTGGAACCTTTCAGCAATCAGTTCTTTTAGAGAACTTAGTGTGAAGAACTTTTTAATATTCTAAAGAACCTTTTGTGGAATGGAAAGGTTCCAAGATGGATGCCAATAAAGAATCTTTATTTTTAAGAGTATTGACAAAGGACATTTTTTGAGATTTCACCAACATTTTGCGAGTGTGACTGCAGCTTATGAAGTTTCTTAACAGATCCTCATGCACTCTAAAAACTAATTCAGGGGACCTTTAGTCATTACTTATAAAAGATCGTTGTGAAATAAAAAAAAAAAACAAATTCTGAAATGCTGTTAGACTTTTTACTTGTAATTGTTATTTTATTGAGCTTGGATGACACACAAATTATGCCTATTGATTCGATATACTATCATGACTTGTCATAGTTTAACATTTTCAGTTAATCAAAAATGTATTTAATTTTAAGTTCTGTTAATGTAAAATACAATCTGATGATGTTTAAATGTGTTTCATTTGTATGAACACTTCTTTTAATTTAGACGAACTTAAGTTAAGTGAAATTGGGCTAGGATTTATATTTCCCATCATGCTTGAAAGGGAGAGTAAATGCTAAAATTAAGTGTTATATAATGTTTTTTGCACAAGATTAATGGTAAGGGAGATTTAGCAGTAATTAGTGTTTTGTTATGCTAATTTAGAAGAGTTAATGTGTTAATGTGGTTTTTTGGAGATTTACCATCATGGTGAGTTCATGTTACTTAGAAATGCGTTTTATTGTGTCCAAAAAGCATCTTCACCTTACTTAAAACATTATGTTGGATCAACTTAAATAGTTGCATTCATGTTGACAATTATTAAGTTTGTGTTACTTAGAAATGTGTTTTTATTGTGGCAAAAAAAACGTCTTCACCTTACTTAAAACATTATGTTGGATCAACTCAAAATATTGCTTTGAATTAATGTAATTCTCCCAATTGGCTTAAGTTAAAAATTCTAGTGGAAAACTTTAACATATTTTTTTTTTGTTGAACCAATGTTTTATTTTTTAGAGTGTGAGTCACTGATTTGTGTACATAACCAGCAGAGTTTGTGCTTCACACAGTTAATTTCAGTTGCATTTGATTTTCAGCATGATTTAAGCTAACAACGTGATATTGCTAAATATAAAATGCATAGCGCACACAAATATTGGGTAAAATAGTCCATTTCTCTCAACTAACCTTTTACTGTGCTCTCTGGAAGCATTGAATCTTTGTTCTTTTCTTTTGAGTGATTTTTCATCAACTGCAAAAAGAGCCCACCCCCAAGTCTCAATGTTATTCTGGTCTCTATACATGTCTCATGTCACTCATTAAATATAAGTCCTAAATAAGTTGATGTGTTTTATCATCCATCAGCCAAAAATGGTTAGCCTAATTGCCAGGCCTTTTGGTATAACATAATGAGTTTTTACGATATATCAAAAGCTATATTTTTTTTTATAAATGATAGTTATAGGATGAGGCGTTTACATCGATATACAGTAGTTTGGTAAAACAGTGAGTTGCAAAATTCAATTTGTCCTAAACATGAGACATGCTTTAAGGGCTTCAAAATGAGATATAGTTAACTATAATGTTAGAAAGTCATTCAAATATTTCCGTTTTGCTGTCCGTAGTGGTCAAGCCATCCGCACGCGCGCCAAACAGACGCAGCGCAATAGAATAGGACCACCATAATTCTGACTAAAATATACATTTAGCTGAAATATTTGTTGTTGGACAATAAATGTGCCATATGTAGAATTTTAAACCTACAAGTAAGTGTATTTTTATTAACTGTAAAGTGACTATTGTAATGGGGTAGTCAGTTGTGCTTTGTTTTTTATTTATTTTCATTTTTAGTTTAGTGAATTTAACTTCTGCTTTAATAATCATTATTTTTGTTATTTAGATTGTAATGTTACAATGTTAGAAAGTAATGTGATTTTAATCCTTTTTTATAGTGATCAACCAATTTAGATTTTTTTATTTTTAGAACCGATACCAATCATTTTTGTTTGTGCCCGATAACCGATATTTATTTACTGTTATACTTCTGGTTTTGACATGATTACAACACCAATGAACTGAACAAACCAAAATGGCGATCCTGCGCGCAATTCTCAAAAAAATCTGTAAATCTGATATTAAAAAAACGATATCTGATTACGGTAAAATGCTTAAATATCGGGGAAAATATCTGTTAATCAATATATCGGTCGATCTCTAACTTTTTTATTTGCTCATAAAGCCTAGCCTACCTGGTAACTTATTTACTATATATGTGTTTTCATAGCCTTCAATATGAACATTGTTTGTAGGGCATCCAAATATAATATTTATATCCAGATAATAGTAGAAAATACTAATATATATATACCATATATCGCCATTCATGCAAAAAGTACTGAGATATTATTTATATTTTGGCCATATCGCCAATATCGCACCTCAAAGTTTTATTTATTTGAGGCATTTTTTTTTAGGCTGTTTTCAATTTTATTTCTAATATTTTGTAGCCTTCTAACCTAATGCTTGAAGTTTAACACATAAGTGTGTCTTTATAGAAATTGTATAATATATATTATTAACTTTCACTGCTTGGATCCCTAATTCCAATGACTAATAATGCATCTTAAGTTAATTTGTTTTACATCTCTAACCTTGCTAAATATAAGTGCCAGTATATTCCACGCAAGCTTGATCACTGTAACTGTAACATTAGCACCTGAAACCTGTAAAATATAAAGTTAAGCAGCCTTTGAGAGTGTCGCAGTCTCAAAGATCAGATTAATGTCTACAGAAGTTGCTTCACCTCAAAAGGACAGAACAGCATCAAAGGTGCTTCATTAATTCACTGGAACATTTTGTAATGAGCACCACAGAAGCATAGAAAATGCCTCTCACATTTCAGACCGCATTTACCTCAAGGAGAGCTTTGATGCGAGAGCAGAACTTCACCCACAGAAACTCTGTTTGTGCTAATCTCTATAGTTCAGTATCAGTTTGTCAGTCAATATGCAGTTATTTCTGTGACTTATTTTAGTTACTTCTCTACATAGGAATTCCTGGAGCTTCAGCTCCCCTGTCTTTCATCTAAGCCCCTGTAAAGGTCTGTGATGAACTCAGCTGTCAGCGCCCTTAAAAGTCTGTGATTATGTGATCTCTCTTCACATTTTCTGAAAACAGCATCTCTGGGATTTCACTCTGAATCCTCCTAAAACATGAAGTATTATCGTTCCCACCAGATCATAGACAACAACATATGGCTCCGCACACAGCTGTCACATACACTATCCATTTCTCTAGCATTCATCCAAATGCTCTCCGTTCCAGTGAAATCACCAATTAAACGTCCGATTCTGTCCAGTTTTTATGAGTTGTTGAATCAGAATGGATAGATCACTGATGGCTTCAAATCTAGATGAGATTTGAGATGATATTTAAACTATTTACATTTTCATTTGTGAGAATGCTTTGTTTTATAGGTTGCAGGGCTGTTTCGGGATGCCAGCATCGGAAATGCCATCAACATTGCTGTCGTGCGTCTCATTCTGCTGGAAAAGGACGAGGTAAGTGAGACGACAACGCAGCCATGCAAACCCTTGCTCTAAAAATACACAGCAGACATTCTGAATCAATGTCAGTGCGGCAATGCTGAAAATCTGCCAGAAAGCATCAGTTAAACTTGGTGGTGGTAAATTTTCCACTTAGTTGCCACGGTTAGAAAACAAAAAAATCACACAAGATGTTGTATTTGATTTGAATCACATACTTCACATTATTATTCTCACAATGTGGCTTAATTTTAAGCCTAAATGTAATTATTTGTTTGCTTGCCAAAGCCTATTTTTACTCACATTTGATGCCTGGTGAGTTAATTAGGGGCCAAACACTAAAGATGCGCATGCACCTATTGTAATCGTTGGCGTTCTTCTTCTTCTTCTTCTTCTTCTTCCGTTTCCGCTCTTGAGTCAATGGGAGCCCATAGAACGGTATGGTAAAAAGTTGTGAAATTTGGCACACTGATAGAGGAGAGTCTGATATGTCACCATAGCAAATTTGGAGTCTTTAACTCAATCCCTCTAGCGCCACCAACTGTCCAAAGTTGCACATTTAAGCTAATAACTTTTGAACCGTAAAGGCTAGAAAAAGGCTATGAAGTCACTTTCTGACATTTTGAATTTTCAAAAAACCTGGTCTCATTAAATTCAGGGTGACATGCCGAGTTGAATGATACCCAATTTTTCCCATATCGGCCATTTTGAATTTTGTACTAAAATTCTGTATTTTGTGAACGCATTAGCGTACCATTACAAAACTTGATATGGGTCTTCGACACCATGCCCTGACAGTAGAGCACCACCTTCTGGTCAAAAGTTATAATGAAATTTACAAAAATGCTAATAACTTTTGACTATATTAACCTATTGTAATGAATCTGGTCAAAGTAGATTTCTTGGGTCATGCTGAGAACATAGATACTAATTTTGCTATAGTCCGCCGAACTTCCTGTCCGCCATTTTGTTTTTCGTTAAAACACTACTTTTTTTAAACTCCTCTTAGCCCGTTTGTCCAATTTTCACCAAATTTGAGTCCGATCACCGACCATGTTGGCAAAAAGTAATGGATTTCGCAAAACCGTTTTCGTAAAGCGCAGCAACAATTTTGAGGCATGATGCCAAAACGACTCTGAAGCTGTATCTCTGCACTGCTTTGCCCTATCGACACCAAACTTTGCATGTTTCATTGACCACACCACATCAGTTTGTTCACTGCGACACCTATTGGTCGACTGTGATAAACCTTTCAATCATATTTCTCAATTCCTATTTTCTAATGATTTTTCAGCCAATTTGCCTCAAATCATCTTAAAATTTCATTTCTTGCTTGTTGTTGCAGCTGGTCTGATGCTCCCATGCTTGGCCCAGATAACTGCTGCTTGCAGCTTTATTTATTATTATTAATTATATTATTACGAGATTAGGGACAGGAGTCACTCCTGAAATGTGTTGACATAGTGATAACCATAAAAAGAGTTTAGATTCAAGGCTGCAAACAAGAAACATGAATAAATACTGTTTATTTGGTCCTTTTGTGTTAGTTTCTTCTGTCCAAAATAGTATTAATATTAACCCGTGGATCACAGGTCTGTTGAGACCAACTAGAGTGAAGAAAACAGACTTGTCATGACAGAAATTCCCAAGACATCCTTGTGATTTGTTTGCTCCACATCTGGAGAACAGAGACACACATCTCTGATGTGCTTTTGAATGCATCTTTTAACATAGTTGTTCAGTTTGTTTCAGTACACACTACGTAGACTTTATGTAAATATGGTTGTCATCCCTGTAAATAAACGGACTCAAACTGGATTGATCACTCGGAAGAACAGTTTTCAGCTGCTCGGTGTGTTTGTGTCTCGAATCTGTGGGACTCAAGAAGCAGCTGTAAATGCTGTAAATTCTGTGCTGTATTATTAAAGGGATAGTTAAATTTAAATTTTGTCATTACTTAGTCAAGTTATATCAAACATGTATGAGTTTCTTTCTTCTGTTGAACACAAAAGAAGATATTTTAAAGAATATCGGCAACCGGACAATTGATGGCACCCATTGACTTCCATAGTATTTTTTCCTACTATGGAAGTCAATTAGTACCGTCAACTCTCTGCTTACCAACATTCTTTTAATTGCTATGATTTGATAAACTTGCAAATTAACATGGGCATGTATTCAATCCCGAAGTCTCTGGGCAGAGGTGATTTCTCCAAGTGATGTATGCATTAAAGAAATTACTCATGTTCGGTTTATTCACATGTAAACACTGATTGTGCACATGCATAGAGCACATCAAACATGGTAAATGGAAACACAACTGTGCTTGCTTAATGTGAAGAGAGAACAAACTTCACTGGTTCTTGTGGAATAGCAGTAGTGTCTCTTGAGAAGACTTGAAACAATGGTTTTGGGAAACACTGAATCTTTGATCTATGTTGGTAACACCGGAACTTGTGACTGTAGTTAGCTTACAATGCTTTTAAGAAACACGCTCCAGATTGGTTTGAAATGCCATGTGCTCAAATATGCCTTCTTCAAATAAGCACATGAGAATCAATCTGTAAATGCCACAAACAACCAAATATAGATTTTTTTTTTTGAGGTTACCATTGCATTTTATTTATATGCATTGTGCTTACTATGCAATGCCCCATTTTCAACTTACAAAGTGAATACATATTAGAGTAGTATTACTACTTTTATAAACTCACATTCTACAACATGATACCGTCAATAAAAGCTGCAATAAAACTGCCTTTCACGCAAGTCCACACAAGTTTAAACTGTATTTCTTCTTTAAACTCAATTATTATATTTCCTACTTCATGGATGCAAATGCAATTTTCCTTTATGTATTTAATACTTTCATTTATTATCAGGAGGATTTGAAAATCACCCATCATGCAGACAACAGTCTGAACAGCTTCTGTAAGTGGCAGAAAGGCATTAATATGAAAGACGACGATCATCCAGTCCATCATGATGTGGCTGTCCTGATTACTAGGTACACGTGGCCTAACTGTAACCAGTTTTACATCGCTTTACATATATAATACATGCATTAACCCTTTTCTCTGTCACAGGAAGGACATTTGTGCCGCCATCAATAAGCCTTGTGAGACATTGGGACTGTCTCATGTGGCTGGAATGTGTCAACCTCATCGCAGCTGCAGCATCAATGAAGACACGGGCCTGACTCTGGCGTTTACAGTAGCACATGAGCTCGGACACAAGTAAGTCCCGACTGTGTTTGTGAACTTTGTGTGTTTTTTGACAGTTTAAGTGCAATAAAACGTGTAAGAGAAATCAGTTTGACCGTCTGACAGGCAGCTTTCTGTGCACGTGCTTCGGATGTGTGTGCTCAGAAAACCATGTATCAGAAGTTTAAACTGTTTAAATGTATGCAGATACTTAACTTTCATGATTAGGAAGAACTGCAGTGTCACGTGAGCGTGATCGCGATAGAGATGATAATCAAAACCAAACATGTTTTGTTAGTTTTTGGCAGAGTATCTGAGGCAGGAGTTGTACAGGCTCCGCCCTCTTCTGAGAAAACGGGGCGGGGAGCAACAGCTCATTTGCATTTAAAGATAAATGCAGAAAAACAAAATGTTTTTCCTTCTACGACACAGTATAATAAATTAATTATATCTTAAAGTCAGCATAAAGCGGCAGTTGCAATAGTCTTTTCTTCTCTATTGTGACATGTATCCCAGTGAAACGGCTTCTGGAACAGTTCCTGAGTTTATTTCCTGTCTTCCTAGTTGACTTGCACTGTGTCCAAAATAGAATACTTCCCTACTATTAAATATATGTAATTTGTAAATGGAAGTGAAGCGACGCATCTGATGCTGTTAGGTCACATGATAATGACAATTCATTCTACTCATATTCATATTATAAATATGAACAAATATGAAATATAAATTCATATCGTAAATTCAAATGTAGTACCGACTCAGTTCACCATTTCAGACGCAGCGTAAGTGAACTAAGGAAGAGAGGAAATAAACACAGGAACTGGAAACTCAAACTAGAACATAAACTTGACACCCCTGAGATTTTAAGTTAAATATTTTTTTATATTTTACAATATTTATATTTAGGGCTGCACATGTATTGGGCTTGTTATTGTTGTTTTAACTAAAATTGTAAAAATGAAGATATTAATATAGCACTATTGCAAATTATAATTGCCCTGTAAAATAAAAATATATATTTTATAATTATAGGCCTAATAATAATTTTATTTTACATCGCAACTTCGCAAGCTACAATTTTTTTAAGTTGCTGAATTACTGGTAAAATCTTAAAATCTATATATATTTTTAATTAAATCGCAACCTTTGATTTTATAGTCGCACTAAGCTTTATTTTAATTTTACATTCAATTTAATTATTAGCTTTTCATCAGCATCACATCCCTGCATTAATTCATTGATGGATAAATAATTAATAAATCGTCTTTTTAAATTATCCACAAAAAAAAGAAATGAATGTATACTGTAGACACATCTGACTACAAAACTCCTTTAGATCAAAAGGTTTCCAAGAACACAAGTAATCATGTAATATAATGTAATAATGCCTGCTCAGTGTATGTTTTATATTTACATGGTTTCACACTGAACCATCATCTCAAACATCAATTTTGTAAATAGATTTTGAAAGTGTAACCATAACCAAATACTGTTATTAAACCATTTCAATTATAAATTAGGTGCTACCTATTGCATTTCAATATTATCAAACTATAGCAATACTCTCACACATATTTTGCTGTGTTTGTTTCCGTCACTGGTGTAAGAAGCAGCAGGTGATAATAGACAAGAAATGTAGTTTTACACCATCATGCTGGTGATGTTTCTTTAGCCATCTATCAGTCCTGCTGCCTGCGCTACTGTAGTGAATCCACCCTTACTTACAGTGCATACACACACAAACTTCGTGTTTTGAAATACAGATTCCTTCTCAGCTAAAACTGGACACAGTGTTGCATATGTAAATTGCTCATTTTGTGTGGCTCTCAAAGTCGAGGTGTCTTTGATGAAACATGCATTAGTTCTGTGGCATTTACACACACTTTACTAGAGGCAGTATGAGGCCATCACACACTGAATATTCTCTCACATTTTTCTTCTGTCTGGTTCAAATTACAGTTTCCGGAATTTTAGCCAGCATCTCTCTAGCTATATTTCATTCAGATCTGTTTGATTCATTGTGTTTAGTTCCCTTCAAGATGATGTGAAAGAGTTTTTAAGACATCAGTGTTTGTTCCAGACCATTATGTAAATGACTGCCTCAAAATGACTTCTGAAGACTAATGGATGTATAGGAGCAGAAACTGGGATTTTATTTCTCTTCACAGAAGCGTTTCTATTAAATGACAGCCTGCCGTATTAGAGACTTGTGCTCAGACTTAGAGTTTGTTTGATCTCGTGCCGTTTGGTCTGCCGCACATGCCTTTTAAAAATGTTTGTGGTCACACCACATAGAAATATAAACAATGATATCATGATAAACAGTCGAGCACAGCGGGACTCAAAAACAGCAGCTTGACGGCCCGGTGAGGGTCTCTAGTGAACTGTGCTTCTAGACTGCTGTTGTTGAGACAGCAGGCTTTGTGATGTATGGGAAAATGAGAATTTACAGTACAAACCCAGTGTTTGGGTAGTTTTGACCCAGCGGTTGGGTTAAAGATGGACAAACCCAGTGTTTGGGTAGTTTTGACCCAGCGGTTGGGTTAAAGATGGACAAACCCAGTGTTTGGGTTAAATATGGACAAACCCAGCGACTGGGTTGTTTTGACCCAGAAGTTGGGTTAAAGTTGGACAAACCCAGCGATTGGGTTGTTTTGACCCAGCGGTTGGGTTAAAGCTGGACAAACCCAGTGTTTGGGTTGTTTTGACCCAGCAGTTGGGTTAAAGATGGACAAACCCAGCCGTTGGGTTAAATATTTGACCCAAGCTGATGGGTAGTTTTATTTAACTCAACTATTGAATAAAGATTACTATATGGCTGGCTTAAAATGACCCAACTGCTGGGTCAAAACAACCCAATCGCTGGGTTTGTCCAACTTTAACCCAACTTCTGGGTCAAAACAACCCAGTCGCTGGGTTTGTCCATATTTAACCCAACCACTGGGTCAAAACAACCCAGTCACTGGGTTTGTCCATTTTTAACCCAACCACTGGGACAAAACAACCCAGTTGCTTGGTTTGTCCAACTTTAACCCAATCGCTGGGTTTGTCCATATTTAACCCAACCACTGGGTCAAAACAACCCAGTCACTGGGTTTGTCCATTTTTAACCCAACCACTGGGACAAAACAACCCAGTCGCTTGGTTTGTCCAACTTTAACCCAATCGCTGGGTTTGTCCGACTTTAACTCAACCGCTGGGTCAAAACAACCCAGTCACTGGGTTTATCCATATTTAACCCAACCGCTGGGTCAAAACAACCCAGTCACTGGGTTTGTCCAACTTTAACCCAACCGCTGGGTTTGTCCAACTTTAACCCAACTTCTGGGTCGAAACAACCCAATCGCTGGGTTTGTCCAACTTTAACTCAACCACTGGGTCAAAACAACCCAGTCGCTGGGTTTGTCCAACTTTAACCCATCCACTGGGTCAAAACTACCCAGTCGCTGGGTTTGTCCAACTTTAACCCAACCGCTGGGTTTTTCCAACTTTAACCCAACCGCTGGGTCAAAACAACCCAGTTGCTTGGTTTGTCCAACTTTAACCCAATCGCTGGGTTTGTCCATATTTAACCCAACCACTGGGTCAAAACAACCCAGTCACTGGGTTTGTCCATTTTTAACCCAACCACTGGGACAAAACAACCCAGTTGCTTGGTTTGTCCAACTTTAACCCAATCGCTGGGTTTGTCCATACTTAACCCAACCACTGGGTCAAAACAACCCAGTCACTGGGTTTATCCATATTTAACCCAACCGCTGGGTCAAAACAACCCAGTCACTGGGTTTGTCCAACTTTAACCCAACCGCTGGGTTTGTCCAACTTTAACCCAACTTCTGGGTCGAAACAACCCAATCGCTGGGTTTGTCCAACTTTAACTCAACCACTGGGTCAAAACAACCCAGTCGCTGGGTTTGTCCAACTTTAACCCATCCACTGGGTCAAAACTACCCAGTCGCTGGGTTTGTCCAACTTTAACCCAACCGCTGGGTTTTTCCAACTTTAACCCAACCGCTGGGTCAAAACAACCCAGTCGCTGGGTTTGTCCAACTTTAACCCAACCGCTGGGTCAAAACTACCCAGTCGCTGGGTTTGTCCAATTTTAACCCAACCGCTGGGTCAAAACTACCCAGTCGCTGGGTTTGTCCAATTTTAACCCAACCGCTGGGTCAAAACTACCCAGTCGCTGGATTTGTCCATTTTTTTTTAGAGTGTAACATGCTTTCGATTATAACAGAAAATTATTTTGACTTGCCCGTTTTTGTTAAGCATTTGGCCAAAATGAGGAGATATTTGTTTTTAATGACCCTACAAGTTTGATTAAACCATCACAACATTAGGAAAATATTTTATATTTTTTAAAAACTTTAAATATGAGGGAAGAACAAAACTCTAAAATTGACACACAAAAAAAAGCCTTGAAACACAAAAAGGCATACATTGACTACATAATCAGTTATTAATATTTTATTGGTTCTCTCTTGTTTTTTTTATTTTTTTGTATCACAGCCTGAACAAAAATAATGCCACACAGTTTGTGACTCCAAACACAGCTACACGACATGCATACAAAATCTTTAACAAATTTGAATAATATTTTAATAAAGCGTGGAGATGTCAATTTTCCTGTCACTTTTGGCCACTACTGTACATTAATTATTTTGAAAAGAAGTGTGTACTTTTCTATATGAATAAACTGCATATTTAATGTAATTTCTGTGGGTGGAATTTGCTCCATGTAAAGTTAATGGTACACTGTTTTACATATTACTATAGTAATAACAGTAAATTATACATAACTACAAGCAACTAAACCCCAATATTACTCAGTATTTTTTGTAACACTGTAACAAAGACACCTTAAAATAAAGTGTATGTAAAGATTTTTTTGCGTGTGGTTCTGAACATCAATGAGGATGTTATCTGAAACTGAGATATATGACATACAATATCCTGCAAGGGCATGATGCCACACTGTGTTATACTCTGTACATTGTCTGAAAAAAAAAAAAGAGTATGTTCTTGTCCTCAGCCAGTGTTCTTTAGTGGTATTTAGCTTTACTCTAGTAACCAAGTAACCATGTGCATTACAAACAACTTATGAATAACAAGCCCATTCTTTATTGTACACAATGGTCACTCTGGTTTGCAGGCATGACGACTACTTATCAGTTCACTTTCCATACAGTTGTTGTAACTAATTACATTTACACTACACTCTTTCAATACACTGGAGGGACACGCAGGGACAAGGACATGATGAAAACATAATATTAAAGGTACACTATGTAACTTTTGGCCTTCTAGCAGTTAAAAAACAAAACTGCATTTTGTGGAAGAACATTGTTTTGGTTGTGCTTCGGCTCTGCGTGATTGTGTGGATGAATATGTTTATTACTGCTCATAAAACATTTAGTACTTAAAAGATAAAAGCAGTTTAGATGGAAAGGATCTCAAATTGACTAGCTTTACACATTAATAGACACGGTTCTTCCCTGACAATAAACTCCAACACAGCGCTACAACAACCATAATGACCCTTCACGATAGATCATGCTACACAGAGAACTCTGTTAGAGAGCTACATATGGCAATTTATCTGTTCAATAAATTAACTTACTCACCTGAGGTATAATAAAAACATTAACTAATGTTAACAAATGAGACCTTATTGTAAAGTGTTACCAGTTAAACATGAAGAAATCCCCTCTCTCCACCACTACTCCTGCCCTAATTTGTTTGAACCGATGTGAAATATGGCAGAAAGCCAGTCTAGCAGTGTCTTTTCACCCTCTTACTGTCCGATTTGCTCTTATGCCACAGCTTTGGGATTCAGCATGATGGGAACGGCAATGACTGTGAGCCCATTGGGAAAAGGCCTTTCGTCATGTCTCCACAGCTTCTGTATGGAACTTCTCCACCCAACTGGTCTCGCTGCAGCCGGGAATACATCACACGCTTCCTTGAGTAAGTTATGCTTTTTTTCCTCTCTTTTTTTTTTTTACTTGTCACTTATTTGTTATATTTGCCCTTCTGTATGCATAGGCATAGTAGAGAAATGGTAGGAAATAAAAAATAAAAAGGTAATTTCAACTTTTTTATCTCACAATTCTTACAGTTTCTTGCAATTACGAGATATAAAGTCAGAAATGATGTTTTATTAACAAAATTCGGGAGGAGCAACATTCAAATAATCAGACTAATCACCACGTCATTTCAGCCCGCTGTCAACAATCAGTAATCAAATATCTACTCAGTCAGCATGAGTGAAGGCCTATATATATATATATATATAAACACAGTCGACTCACCCATATTCCTCGACAGTGTTTTCCAGCATCCCTCCACCATCCCGTCTCCTCACACTCACCTGGTTGCTTCCTAACCAGAAATACGGGGGGAGTACTCTGGGTTCAGACCAAATACCAAGCTCAGAGCTCTCTCATCGGACAGCACGCCAAATACGCATACTATTACACATACTATCTGATTATTAATTATACACATACTATCTGATTATTTGTAAGTGCGAACTTGTGAATTGTGAGATATAAAGTCAGAATTGCGAGTTATAAAGTCAGAATTGCGAGATATAAAGTCAGAATTGCGAGTTATAAAGTCAGAATTGCGAGATATAAAGTCAGAATTGTGAGATATAAAGTCAGAATTGCGAGTTATAAAGTCAGAATTACGAGATATAAAGTCAGAATTGTGAGATATAAAGTCAGAATTGCGAGTTATAAAGTCAGAATTGCGAGATATAAAGTCAGAATTGTGAGATATAAAGTCAGAATTGCGAGTTATTAAGTCAGAATTGCGAGATATAAAGTCAGAATTGTGAGATATAAAGTCAGAATTGCGAGTTATAAAGTCAGAATTACGAGATATAAAGTCAGAATTGCGAGTTATAAAGTCAGAATTGTGAGATATAAAGTCAGAATTGTGAGATATAAAGTCAGAATTGCGAGTTATTAAGTCAGAATTGCGAGATATAAAGTCAGAATTGTGAGATATAAAGTCAGAATTGCGAGTTATAAAGTCAGAATTACGAGATATAAAGTCAGAATTGCGAGTTATAAAGTCAGAATTACGAGATATAAAGTCAGAATTGCGAGATACAAAGTCAGAATTACGAGATATAAAGTCAGAATTGCGAGATATAAAGTCAGAATTGTGAGATATAAAGTCAGAATTGTGAGATATAAAGTCAGAATTGTGAGATATAAAGTCAGAATTACGAGATATAAAGTCAGAATTGTGAGATATAAAGTCAGAATTGCGAGATATTGTAACGAAGGCAGGACTCCGAGTAAGATCCAACTGCAGCGTTTTATTAGAAGTGAGCGTGGTCGTTCAGGCAGGGTCAAACAGGAACAAACAGGAGCAATAAGGAACAGGCAGAGTCGTAGTCAGGGTACAGGCAAGGATCGAGGCAGGCAGCAATGGGTCGTAAAACAGGAATCAGGCAAAATCAGTCACAGACAGGCAAACAGGATACAAGGAAACTCTCAGAAATGTGACACAAGTGACAACAAGACTTCGCGATCAGGTGATGAGTGTGTGAGTCTTTTATAGTCCAGGTAATGCATGGCAGCTGGGTGTGGTGATTAGTGGAGTGATTGGTGGAGTGAGTGCAGGTGATTGGCAGAGAGGATTATGGGGAATGTAGTCCAGGAAGTGACAGGAACTGACGGTGATCGTGACAGATATAAAGTCAGAATTACGAGATATAAAGTCAGAATTGCGAGATATAAAGTCAGAATTGCAAGATATAAAGTCAGAATTGTGTGATATAAAGTCAGAATTGCGAGATATAAAGTCAGAATTGCGAGATATAAAGTCAGAATTGTGTGATATAAAGTCAGAATTGCGAGATATAAAGTCAGAATTGCGAGATATAAAGTCAGAATTGCGAGATATAAAGTCAGAATTGTGTGATATAAAGTCAGAATTACGAGTTATAAAGTCAGAATTGCGAGATATAAGGTCAGAATTGCAAGATATAAAGTCAGAATTGCGTGATATAAAGTCAGAATTGCGAGATATAAAGTCAGAATTGCAAGATATAAAGTCAGAATTGCAAGATATAAAGTCAGAATTGTGAGATATAAAGTCAGAATTGTGTGATATAAAGTCAGAATTGCGAGATATAAAGTCAGAATTGCGAGATATAAAGTCAGAATTGCAAGATATAAAGTCAGAATTGTGTGATATAAAGTCAGAATTGCGAGATATAAAGTCAGAATTGTGTGATATAAAGTCAGAATTGCAAGATATAAAGTCAGAATTGTGAGATATAAAGTCAGAATTGTGTGATATAAAGTCAGAATTGCGAGATATAAAGTCAGAATTGCGAGATATAAAGTCAGAATTGCGAGATATAAAGTCAGAATTGCGAGATATAAAGTCAGAATTGCGAGATATAAAGTCAGAATTGCGAGATATAAAGTCAGAATTGCAAGATATAAAGTCAGAATTGTGTGATATAAAGTCAGAATTGCGAGATATAAAGTCAGAATTGCGAGATATAAAGTCAGAATTGCGAGATATAAAGTCAGAATTGCAAGATATAAAGTCAGAATTGCGAGATATAAAGTCAGAATTGCGAGATATAAAGTCAGAATTGCGAGATATAAAGTCAGAATTACGAGTTATAAAGTCAGAATTGCGAGATATAAGGTCAGAATTGCTAGATATAAAAGATATTGCATGATAAAAACTTGCAATTGCAAGAAAAAAAGTCCAAATTCTGACTTTATATCTCGCAATTCTGACCCTTTTTTTATATTTAGTGGTGGAATCAGGCTTCCAAAGTATAGAGACAATCATGGAAAACTGCCTGAAAAAGTCAATGAAATTAAATTAAATGTTAACGTTGTGATTTTTTAAATTTTTTTTGGAAGTTCGACAGTCATTAAATGTTTTTAGTTTTGCTGAAGTAGAGCTAGAAATTGCTCTTTGAGTTTGCCATCTTTATATACATCCCATATATACTGTATATAAAATACCACAGAATTTTGTGAGACCATGTTGAGTGGACCTTGATTTTGTACATTTTTAAAGTTAAATTCATTAATCTGGTGCACTTCAAAATTAAGAGCTCCAACCCATGTTGAGTGTGCAAAGAAAAAAGCCCTACCATCAAACCTGCCACTTACCCGTATCCCACCTCAATAGCACAAGTGTTTTCTAATGCAACATCAACACAATAAATACATTGTACCTAACAATCATTATTATTGTTATTTATGTAAGTACATAGTGGTTAAAGACACCTAATCTAAAGTGTGACCCATTTTGTTACCATAAAAGCCTTCCTTCATACTCAGTTATTTTAGCAAAGATGTGGAATGAATAACTGTAGGTTAAATGGCCAGTTTTGTCTGATTGCTCAAATTTTCTGAATTTCACGCTTAAGGAAAGTTAATGGAGTTCATTGGAACTCTTCTTGGCAGCTACTGCCATCGGGAGCTTTATCAGTCTCCTACCCTCTCAACAAGCTGGCTCTGTCCTCGACCTTTGCAAGTGTGTGTTGCCAAAGGCAATGTGAATGGCTGAGATTTCCCAAGAAGGAACAAGGCTGTGTTGATTCTTCTGTCATAGTTACACTAGTTTTGTTGCCTGCCATATGGAGCACATTAGACAAGGCTTGCCTGCTGCAGCTTGAACTGAAGTGAGGGGAAATGTTCAACACAACTGGCAGTGCCCAAAAACAGGATGGGGCAATGTTACAATATCTAGGCCAAGCGGATACATCAGGAACCGAGAAATTAGTTTATGTTAATGCCTTTAAGTTTTGATTGCTTAGGCTTTATCCTGAACCGTTGTTATCCTGTGTTTTACACTCATGGGCAGATGAGAGCCATTAGATAATTGTTTGGATAGCTGCAGTGGCACAAGATTTTAAAGGACTGAATGTGATTCTTGCATTTTGCACATGAAGAAAACCAAATCAACACTGTTATTTATATAATAATAGTAGTTTAACCCTGTAAAGCCTGACATATAAGCCCGGTTTCACAGACAGGGCTTAGCCTAAGCCAGGATTAAGCTTTAGTTCAATTAGGGCATTTAAGTAGCTTTTATAAACATTCACTAGAAAAAAGTAGTTTTACTAAAAGTAATTCACTAGTGTGAATCTTGAGAAAAAACAATGGCACTGACATATTTAAGATCTGTCACTTTGGGTTACTTTCAAAAACTTAACCTAAACTTTAAGTTACTTTCAGTTACAACAGCTCAAACATGCATTTTAGTCTAGGACTATTTTAAACCTTGTCTGTGAAACCAGGGGATAAAGTAATAGTAATAAAAATAGAACAGTTTATTAAACAATTAGAAAAAATGTACAAAAGAGCACCCCCGGTGGCCAATTTCTTTCAAATTTCTCACAGA
The DNA here is from genome assembly GCF_024489055.1 of Chanodichthys erythropterus. Taxonomy (NCBI): domain Eukaryota; kingdom Metazoa; phylum Chordata; class Actinopteri; order Cypriniformes; family Xenocyprididae; genus Chanodichthys; species Chanodichthys erythropterus. The sequence goes on from NC_090231.1 coordinate 57,628,972, forward strand.
CCTCTAGAGTTATAAGTCTAACAGGCCCACCAAGTTTCATTCTGATCGGCCTCCATTAACTTTGTCAAATAGGGGATTAAAATTCATTGGCCAATGACGGTCATGTTTTTCGAGAGACACAAATGTCCTCATTGATAATAATGGCACTTTGGACTAAGATACCGCTTGTCAACTTTCAAGTCAATCAGACCAACCATTGCGTAGTTAGAGCCATTTTCATGTTTTTGCCTATTATGGCACCACTTAGTGGCCAAACTCTGAAAATATTTTACTATGACCTCAAATTGAGCTCATGCATATTTGTACCAAGTTTAGTGGAAATATCTCATTCCATTCCAGAGTTATAGCTATTTTTAGTAAAAGGGGCTCTGCCCACTTCAAACATTTTGGTTGTCCCGTCAACTTTTCTTATGAAGACATATTTTTGGCAGATATAGAGTGACAAATGATGTTTAGATGCATTTTATGCATACAGTATGCTATACTGTCATAAATATCTCATTGATTTACATTGCAAGTTACTGTATCACAACAACTTCATCATACTTTCTGGACATAAACTGTGCCCAATTGTGTGATTTTGCTCAGTTTGGGCTTCTGAATAGAACTGAGGTAGGGTTTTTTTCCTCAAGTATGAGCGCCATATTCTCAATATATCATAATCATACACAAACTGACAGGTAGATTTTATGGTTACTTCATTTCCCATTATGCCATTACCTGTGTTAGATTCAGTAAATTCTTCCTCTTGTCATTGCAGTTCAGATTCTACATCTGTTAGTCTCTTTCTGTTAATGCCTTTTTGTGTTTTGGAAGGCTCTGTAAATGCTATTGACTTGTAAATGTAAAACTCACAATAGATAATTATGGAAATATGGAATGTGTTACAGATAATTTTGAGGGAAGGACCATGTGGTTTGGGAGGCTTACAGACCGATGGCTTGTGTCCAGAAAGAACCTCTCCTTGTTGTCTGAACAGTTTAGTCAACTGGACCAAAACAATTGTGGGCTTTTAAAAGGATATTGGCAGCAGCATGTATCCAATTACCCTCAGTGTTAGTTCAAGCTGCTATGTGGTTTTTCTCCTGTATTATTTGAGTTTTGGTACAAAAAATGACACTCTGTCCTCTTTGACTTGAAGAGTTTTGTTTAGAAACTAAATATTGTACCACAATAGTATGGTTAGATTTTTGTGTAATGGCTGGAAGTTTTCCTATATAATAGAGCTGTTTTTTCTTTTACTTTGTAGAATAGCATCTGGCAAAAATTTAACTAAAGACATATTTAGTATCACTAATGAAAAGATTTTTTGTAAGCATTTTCAGCAATCTTCACTGCAAGTTTTGAGGGCTTGTGTAATATTTGCAGATTGCTCAAATGGCGCTCAGTCTCATAGGTGGAGTTTTAATGATTAAATATGTGAATTATGCATATTAATGTTGAAAATGTTTTAATTACTCAGGGGTGCCAACTACTGAACAGGCCTGCAGTAAAATTAAGCAATATCAAACATGCAAGATTGCTTTTCCTTAAGGTCTAAAAGACACTTAATATCAGGTAATATTATTGATTTGACTGCACTGACACTATCGGACGAGAACAAAATTTGATCTTTGTTTATAACTGTAATAACTGGCTTACAGCAACAGCCATGCGCACTTTCATGGGAGAGTCAAGTTCTGGCGGATTGGTTACCTCTGACCCGACTCATTACACAGTTACTCGGGTCAGAGGTCACTCTTCCGCCAGAACTCGACTCTCTCATGAATGCACGTATGGCCGCTGCTGGAAGCCAGTGATTACATTTTATGAAGTCTTAAATATGGCTATTTGTCTTCCAAAAACCCATCGCTTTGCTTCAGAAGGCATTTATTAACCCACTGGAGTCGCATGGATTATTTTTATGATGGATGGATGGATGCACTTTTTGGGCTTCAAAATCCTGAGCCTCATTCACTCCCATTATAAAGCTTAGAAGAGCCAGGATATTATTTAATATAACTCCAAATGTTTTCAGCTGAAAGAAGATAGTCATATACACATGGGATGGCTTAAGGGTGAGTAAATCATGGGATCATTTTCATTTTTGGGTAAACTATCCCTTTAAAGAACTTTGACCAATACAATTACAACACTGTTAAAAAAAAAAAAACTTTTTGTATGAGCAACTTAAAATAGTAAATGCAAGAATTTACAATGTGAGGGTTGAAATGGCTGCTGAGCATGCTCAGTTTGATCTCTGATGATGTACTTGAATAGTTTGTGTTTTTGGTCAAAGCATGTGGACTTATGATGACGTAAATGTTTGATAATCAGCAGTAATAGATGTTTCAACTGTATCTAGTGTTTTGATTAGATGTTCCTCTAAAAGTTTCAAATGTTTCATTACTAAAAGTTTAAATGTTCACATTAATGTGATCAGTGTTCTCTTTGGTGAAGTTTCTTCCATTTCAACGAGTAACTTGTTTTGGTGTATAGAAGTAATTTTATATAGCCTGTTCAGCTTGCCTAACAAACTAGTTCACAAATTAGACAAACTAATGACGTTTATGTCACCATTATGTAATATTAATGATCAGCTTAATGCAGAATGCAAGTTTATTGAACTTGGAGCCACAAGTAAAATGAATATTATTTGTGAGTTTGCATAACTTCTTATATTATGCTTGACCAACTTCAATTGTTATGTTGATACAACAGTTTTTACTCAAAAAACGTCTTGAAGTGTGGTTGCATTTTCTCAACATCTGCACATTCTAAAAATGCTGGGTTATTTCAATCCAAATTTGGGTCAAATATGGACAAACCCAACCATTGGGATACATTTTTAAATTAAAGGGGACCTATTATGCCCTTTTTACAATATTTACTGTAATATAAGTCTCTGGTGTCTCCAGAATGTGTCTGTGAAGTTTTAGCTCAAAATACCCCACAGATCATTTATTATAGCTTGTCAAATTTGCCCAAATTTGAGCAAAAACACGCCGTTTTTGTGTGTGTCCCTTTAAATGCAAATGAGCTGCTGCTCCCACCCCCTTTCCAGAAGAGGGCGGAGCTTTAACAGCTCAACAACAACAAAGCTGGAGAATCTCACGCAGCCAAAATGTGTTCAGCCTTACATTGTTCAAACCGGAGTCGACACTGATGGAGAGACTCAGGAAGAAGTTACAACTTTTAGACGTTTCTGAATGGTTAGTGGATAAATTGATGTAGTTGCTGTGGAGTTGATTCAACTCATCCACTAGCATGTGCCGTCATGTTCATCTTTTGTGTTGAATTGACCCTGGTTTATGAAGCAGTCCGGTGTAAAATGACGGCATGACAACAACACTCTACTACAACAACTCTTCCTCTTCTCTAAAGCAGCCCAACATGGCCCCGCCCCCTTTTTTGTGTGTTCCCGGGGGCGGGGTTTATGTAAATTTTGGGGTTAGTGTGATGTCCCTAACTGGGAAGAAGCTTGTTGTAGTCCTTAAAAAGCGATTTCTGTAAAAGAAGATATCTCCCTTTGCATTGAACTTTGAGCGTCATAACTTTGCAGATGTTGTTTATGCTCAAACAGCAACATTACACACTAACTAAAGCTAAAAAAGTGAAATCATAATCAACGACCCCTTTAAAGTTTTTAACCCAACGGTTGGGTTTGTCCATATTTGATCCAAATTTGGGTTTTTTTTTCAGATCTAAGAGTTTGTTCAGTTAAGATAATGTAAAATTGTAACCTATAAAAATACTGAAGTGAGAATGAATTGCAAAGCCGAAACCTTTTCCTAAGTATTTCCTGCATGCGCTGTGTTTTTGTCTTGTTCTCCACAGTCGAGGCTGGGGCTGGTGTCTGGATGACCCTCCTGTCAGAAACGATCTGGAGATGCACTCTGCTCCCCCTGGTGTCCTGTACAGCGCTGCTCATCAGTGCACGCTCCAGTACGGATCCAGCTCACTGCTCTGTGACGACGTAGACGTAAGATTTTCCCTCGAACCCACAAATACCTCGATTCCCCTGCAGACAGCTGTCTGATGCCAAACTTGAGGAAAATGGGTCAGAAGTGTACACAAGTGCAGACAGAGGTCTTAAATTATCTGTTGATGAAATGCAGATGGAGGTAGACGTTTTCAACCCAACATCTGCTGGGAACTGTAAAAAAAAAAAAAAAAAGGAGGCTATAATGTAACCTAATAAAAAAGGTTAAGCATTGCTTAAGGCCTCAAGGTGAAGTTCTTTTTTGTTCTTCGCTTAGGGGAAAAAAGAAGTTCGAAATACATGACCAGTGGTTTACTGTTAGTGACCATCCCGCTATGTAAATATGTGCTGCACGCTTTCTTCTCAATAACAAAATAAACACAACAAAAATCTCACAGCGGTGAGAAAACAGCAGTTCAGAAAGCATCTGATTATAGCAATGTGGATGTTTGGTCCGGCTCTACAATTCAGCGCTGCAGTACAGTCAGTCATATAATGCTTTATGCAATAGATTGTTTAAAATCAAGCAGCTTTACAGTATTAAACATGAAAAACAGTGTTAGAGTCTCTTTCAATTGGAATCAAAACTTCAATTTCTACTATAAAGCGGCTCTCCAGTGTGTTCATGTTTTTACTCGTGTTTGACCTCGACCGATTGAACAGAAGAAATGACCCGGAGAAGATTTTCATGTCAAAGAAGGTGGAGCCTCAGAGCCACACCCACTTATGATGTCATTTGCACAGACCAATGGTAGTTCAAAGGTGTTTACCAGCAGGAGCAAACTTTTCTGGGCAGTTCCCTTTGGCAAGCAGTTTCAAACTCCCGAAACGAACTTCATTTTGGCCTGATTTTGTTCAAAATGACAAATCACCAGTTCGTTCTTCGATTTCGCTTGAAGTATATCTGTGAAGCCGGAGTTCAGATCACATAATTCATGTGCATGACTTTCCCTGCCTCCCAATGTGCATACTATCCATCCTAAATAGTATGTGAGCTTGAAATATGTACGTCCCAAAACATAGTAAGTTTAAAAGAGTATGACAAAAGTCCCCGGATGGTCTACTATTTTCGGTAGATTTTCGAAGTGTGGATCTGTGCACACTATAACGGCTAATATTGCCCACAATCCATTGTGCTTTGGAGGAGGATTCGGTTCAGAACTACAAACAAGAATTAAAAAGTGTTCAAAAACTACAAAACATGGCGGATGTGCGCAACCGACGGTTCAGTAGAGAAGTTTAGATAAAGGGGTTTGAGTGACTAATAATCAACATTTAACCTGATAAAAAATATTTATTTAATGTTATATCCATGTTATGTTTCATCTGCAACAACACTGTAGAATTTTATAAAGATCTGTTAATCCGTTAACTTTTAAATTATGCAAAAATATGAAAGACCCATGACTGGCAGATCAATGTGCTACCTCTTTTCTCTACTATATGGTAGGAAATGAAATGATTGAGAAGATGATTGACAGGCACTTGATAGTATGTCCCAAAGCTTGTCTACTCTTCTGCTGCACACTTAAAAGTATGCACTTTTCTTCCACAAAAACACTACATACTTTTAGGGCCTAGTATAAGTAGGTGAATTGGGACGCAATTCTTTCGTCCACATAACAGAAAAGAAGAACGATGGTTGCTCACAGCACATGTTCACCAGCCATGCTGGTCTTTTCAACACAGATGTTTGTTGGGATGCTGTTCTGAATTTCATCTCATTAGGAAACTTTCCCATTAAGTCCCGTTTTTCACTGCTATATTGTGAGGGATACAAAAAAAAACCTCTATTAATTCAAGTGTCTGGTAAGGCATAGACCACACACACACTTTTCCATCACAGAGGAAGTCTCACTAACATCAGTACCATCTGATTCCCAGCTGTTTTAGTGGGAAAGAAGCACATCATTAGTATTGCAGGGCTTATATTTCAACTAGAAGAACTACTTTGTAAACCGTTTAACATGAAGAGCTCTTTACCTTGAATATTTTTCACCTACAGTAAGCTAGCTGAACAATGACGGGGAAAACAGCATGTCTGGTTTGTTTGGCATCCTGCAGAATTAAAACAGGGAAAAGGGCATCAGATTGCAGAGTTGTTGTCAGTGATTTGCTCTATGCTTTCTGCAGCAGCTGTTGGCAGATACTAGGCATCTTTCAATTACTGTCCAAATGTCACAGACACAGCGAAAGAGTTGCCACTCGGTCCTTCGGACAGATAAAGCCAGACTTCAGTTTCCTTATCAGGGCTGTTACAGTTCAAGACGTGAAACCAGAGGGAATTGCAGAGGTTTAGAAATGCAGTTAATGTTTGTGTTTGGTACACCACACACAAGGTTTGCCATTTCGTAAAAGTTTTAAGGAGAACATGTAGCTATTAACAGCACACAACTCCACGATTTCAGATTTACAGTATGCCTCAAATAGCAGATGCATTACAGCTTGGGTTGTTTTTAACCCAGCATTTTTTATAGTGTAAGAAACAAATCGAATAAAGTCAAATATATTTTATTCCTATGTTATGCTATGTCCTCTGTAGAGGACACCAGGACCCATTTATCTAGAAAATGAAAGACATGAATAAGCAAAAACAATTTTTTTCATTCACCAATCAATTTTTTTTAAGCTTCCAAACTTTGTATAAAGATGATTCTCAACTATACCATTTTACTTTATGCAATAAACATGGGTATAGAAAAAAAAGTATAAGAATATTGAGATGTAATTTACTTTTTGTGTCTCCAAAATGCCCGTTAAACATGCTTTAAGTCCTGGTGTACACTACAGTTGTCATATACGATATCGATGGCCTGTTTCATAAATGAAAGTCATATTCTGATTTGAATTCTGATCTGACAGAATTAAAAAAATAAAAAGTTTAAAAATCTTGAAAAAATATTTTACATTCATAGGAAGTTGTTTTGTCTGATATTTGTGATATTACTAATATATGAAAAACTTTTAACTATCAAATACATTTCCTCAAAAGTCAATGTGCCTCATTCATGAAACTTTCAGAAATCTGTGAGTAATTTTGTCGTAAAATGAACTTTCCTGAAAACTCTCCTCCAGATCCACAAACACATTGTAAAAGATTTGATAGTTAACTGTGTTTGTTAATGAATTCCAATCATTCATAAATAGGGCGCATATGCGCTCTCATTCACAATTAGCATAATCTTCCGCCCATGAATTACATCTATGAGTATTTTTTTGTAGCTTGGAGTAGTAATATGTACCCTTAAGGTACTACTATGAAGATTTACAGCTAATGAATGTACACAGATGTCCCTTTAACTGCCCCAGTGACAAGCTGTTCTAAAACTTTGCTAATAACATTTCATGTATAGCTTTTGATTATTTTAAATTAGTCTTAAAAGGAACCTATTATGCCCCTTTTTACAAGATGTAATGTAAGTCTCTGTTGTCCCCAGAATGTGTTTGTGAAGTTTCAGCTTAAAATACCCCACAGATCATTTATTATACCATGTTATAAATGCCCATTTTTGAGTGGAAGGAAAAACATGCTGTTTTCGTGCATGTGTCTTTAAATACAAATGAGCTGTTGCTCCCCACCCCATTTTCCAGAAGAGGGCAGAGCCTGAACAACTCAGATACTCTGCCAAAAACTATCAAAACATCTCTTTGGTTTTGATTATCATCTCTATCGTGGTCATGCTGTTGCAGTTCTTTATCGTCATGAAAGTTAATTATTTGCATGCATTTTAAACCCTTAACAGTTTAAACTGTTTAATCTGTGTTATAAAAGAGAATTTTGCATAATAGGTCCCCTTTAAATGATTGTACCCTTCAGAATATCTGCAGCACCCTGTGGTGCACAGTGGGCTCGACCTGCCACTCCAGGCTGGATGGTGCCGTGGACGGGACCAAGTGCGGTGAGGGCAAGGCAAGCCAGGCTTTCTGTGGGCTTTACATTTCCCTGCATGCAGTTCACCTGGTACTTCTCCTTCCCAGTTCCTTGTACTCTGACTAACTGAAAGTCTTGGTTGTTTTTCTTTTGGCAGTGGTGTTTTGATGGTGAGTGTGTTGAGACGGGCTCCCAGCCTGACAGCGTGGATGGAGGCTGGGCTTCATGGAGCGATTGGTCCGACTGTACGAGGACTTGCGGTGCGGGCGTTCAGAACGCCCAGAGGGACTGTGTCAACCCAATGTGAGTTTCCTGGTTTCCTCAGTTTCCAGTTTCAGAAAAAAAATCACAGAATTTGTTGCTCACTCACTTTACTGTGAAAAAACCACAAACCATGGGAGTAGCTATTTTTATCATAGATTGTATGGGAAATGGCTAGCATGTCAGCAGAATATTTGAGTGTGTGTGTTTATTTTGCAGAAATCATTTTTAGTATCACTTTACTTAAAGCCTTTGTATATATATATATATATATAATGCATTTTGAAAGTATTTTTAATCCAATAATTTTGCCTTGGTGGTTACATGTGGTATTAACTATAAATGATGCATAATTACATGCAACTAAACCTAAATCCTAACCTTAACCCTATAGTATGTGTACATGTAGTGAATGAATATTACTCAGTATTTAAATATATAATTACACGTTAAGCGTGTTACAATTTACTTTCTGTGTTACAGTCTAATTATACATTGAAGTACTGATTAATATTAATTAACTACTATAAGGTTAGAATTAGGTTTAATTATGCATAATTTATAGTTAAAGAATTAGTTCACCCAAAAATGAAGATAATGTAATTTATTACTCACCCTCATGTCGTTCTATAATGCATTACAATAATTATGTAATGCCTTACGAAAGTATAATGCATTAAAACACATGGTAAACAAACAATATCAGATGTAACGAGGAATCTGCAAATATTATTAATGCATTTTAATGCTGGTTACAGTTATTTGTGAAAAGATATAACAGATTATAATGTATAGGGATGCACCGTTATGAAAATATTGGCCGATACCGATAACCGATAATTCTTTATATTTGATAACCGATATATTGGCCCATAATCTAAATCAAATGTTTTTATTACAATTTTTGAGAGCCTGATTACAAAAACAAAAGTCTCACCATTAAAATCCATGTCCCAAGTACATAATTATTATAATGTTCTCATAATTTTATGTAGCCTATATTACAGACTTGTGGTGCACATGTTGAACTTAACTGTATTATCCTTTTTGAAGAGACTCCAATAATTTTTCAAAAACACCATGGTGAACAGTGCGCATCTGAAGTGTCTCAAGCAGAAGGAAATAATCCATTATTTATCGGCTTTAATATATCAGCCAAATTTCCTTATCTGGTTGATAACGATAACATTCAAAATGAACATATATCGGCCGATACCAATATCATTCATCCCCAATAATGTACATTATGAATACTTTTATAATGCATGATACATAAAGGAGTGTCACCATTATTTGACACATACAGTATAATTATTATTTATAACCTCAGTCATCCTCAATGGCCTTCATGTGTCTCTGTGGTTCTGAAAAATTGTTAAATGGTGAGAAATTCTGAACTCATACAGTATTGGAGAGTCTCGCTAGACCAATAAAAAAGTCATTGTCTCTGGTCCACATGTTCAGAGTTTGTGAAGTGTAACATTTTCATCATATTTGGCTTGGCTTGCAATTCTCTATCCTGGCAGATGATTTGCATCTGAAGCAAGTTTTCAAAGACGGAAATGATTGGTCCACTTATGAATGCATCTCTACGATGTTGTAATTGATGTGAAGCATGTGCAACATCTGCATCATATTTCAGAGGAACTTTTCAAGGATGTGGGAAAAAGAAATACTATTTCCATGTACTTCTTATCAAAGCAAATATCTTCCATTAAAGAGAAAAAAAAAGTTTTTTTTCATGCTGAAATACTTTCTCATATCCCTGTTTTGATGTAGGTGAACTTTGTTTAAAACTTTGTAGTTTGAAACTTGAAAAACATGTCAATTTCTGACTCAACAAATGGTGCGAGTTTGGGGGCAGAGTTACATGTTTACCCGAACAATAATAGATGAGGGTGGGCAGAAGATTATTGGGATTATTATTGGGATACCTGTTTGGACACAGTCATCAATGGTGATTGCGTGATGCATGCTTTTGACTCTCAAATCAAATGATTGATTATATCATGTGTACAGAGTCCAAATCAAATGTTGCGACATCAGAAAGTAACATTAAACCTCATTGGTTCCTGCAAGTTATGTGACTTAACATAACCATGACATCATGACACAAGCACCAATGAGCTTGTGGACCACATTGACTTGCATTGTATGCACAAAAATAGCTAAAATATTCTTCAAATATCTTCTGTTTCACAGAAGAAAAAATAGTTCAGGTCAACTATTCCTTTAAACCCCACTTTGAACATCTTCGCAACCATATAGCAATGGCCTTTTGAAAAATGCCATTTTTCAATTGCATTTGGAGCCATTATCTGCTGTGAAAAGGTGATGTAGACATTAATTTCTTTTTATACCCATTTCAAGCTTTTTGGCTAGACTATATTTGTCTTTTTTGGGAGTGTTTATACAAATGGCAAGTAGTGTATATACTGATTTTGAACGACCTAATGACGTTTCATGCTTTTTTTAGACCCAAGTATGGAGGTAAATACTGTCTCGGAGAACGCCGCAGATATCGAACCTGTAACCGTGACCCCTGCCCTGAGGACCAGCCCAGCTTCAGATACATCCAGTGCAGCCGCTTTAACACAGTCCCTTATAAGGGAAAGTTTTATAAATGGATACATGTGAATAACAGAGGTGCGCATTATGGCACTATGTAGAGCTGCACGATTAATGGTTAAAAGATTGTGATCTCGATTCAAACGCCCATGCAATCTCGTTACTAAATGACAACAATTCGGCTCTGTCTATTAAACCTTTGACAAATACGATCACAGGGAATATTCAGATCTGCGTTCTGAGCCAGAGAGAGCCGTTGTCAATAATAAGTATGAAACAGTTTCACAAATAGTCTTTTTACATCAAAGTATCGTTGTTTCTGTCTAACATATTTTCACAGAAGTGATGGGCTGTTAGTTTATAGTTTGGATATAAACACTGATGTCTAAGAAAGCGATCAAAATAATGATTACATTGTATCGATTACATCGTTATGCCAGTAGGTGTTGCCAAGTGACTGTTAAAAAATGTATTTGTCATTGAATCATTTATTCAATTAAAAAAATGCAGATTCATCCAGTAATGAAATGAGTCATTGAATCATTCATTCAACCTAATTTTTAAAAAATAATTCATTCAGATTAGGGCTGTCAAACGATTAATCACAATTAATCGCATACAAAGTAAAAGTTTGAGCTTGCCTAATATACGTGGGTGTACTGTGTGTAATTATTATGTATATATAAATACAAACACATCCATGTATATATATTTGAGAAATATTTACAAGTATATGTATTTATTTATATTTTATATAATTTATATTATATATAAATATATTTTTTTGTACATAAATAACATATTTCTCTTAAATATATACATTAATTTGTGTGTATTTATATATACATATTACTCACACATATATTATGCAAACTCAAACTTTTTTTTGTATGCGATTAATCACGATTAATCATCTGACAGCACTACTTCAGATTAATTATAATTAATGACATTTTAAATAGACTGCAGATTTAACATTTTATCAGAACCTCTAGTAATTTACGTAATTTTGTTTAGTTGTCTGTTCAAAATCGTGGGAGAATCGTGATCTCAATTCTTCCAGAGTCGTGCAGCTCTAGCACTTCATGTGTGCTGGGGCGAGAATGAGAGATTTTGTGTTGCAGCACTCTTTAAATGGATGTTACGGAAAGTCTATGTTTGTGTCCTTCCAGCTAATCCGTGCGAGCTGCACTGTAGACCCGTGAACGAGCACTTCTCGGAGAGGATGCTAGACACTGTTGTGGATGGAACACAGTGCTATGAGGGCAGTCAGAGCCGTGACATATGTGTTAACGGCATTTGCAAGGTTGGTAATGGCTTTGACCTCTTTGCTCAGAATGTCCTTGTAAAATTCTACTTGTCATTTTCATTGCAAGCCATTGACAGTCTGTCAGCTTGAGTGTCAGTCTACTGTGAAATTATACCACAAGGGACACAAATAAATATCTGAACGAGTCCTTGTACGACCCCAGGCTGAAATTCACACACTGTATTGTTGAATGCAAAGAGGAAGCTGTTGGTTTTGTTGCAGTACTGCTTCTACAGAGCTCTTTCTCACAATATATAGTTAAATATTTAGTAAACAGATGTTTCACTGAGCCAACCATAGCGTTATTATACTGCAGCTATAGACAGTACAATCTTGGAGATTTATTTAAAGGAGCAATTTCACTTATGATTATCACCTAGCAGAAGATACAACATGGGAAAACCTCACATACACTTTCATTGAGGATGTGAACGTTTTTCACAAGTTTCACCTATAATCCTTTCGATTATAATTTGCTGTTATTCAAATCAGATACACATTGTGTAGGTAGCTGTAAAGTTTATTCTTCTCCCAGTTCACCGGCCACTTATTTTTAATGTATTTCGGTAGAAATGGATGAATTTGTGTCATGTAAATCCGACAAATCTGATTCTCTGAATTGCGGTGTTGTGACAAATTGAGTCCCCCCTCAAAACCGGGTCCCCAAAAACTGTCAGTTTCAGATCTGCGTTCTGAGCCAGAGAGAGCCTTTGTCATAAATAGGTATGAAACAAACCAAACAAACCAAACTTTTCACCATCAATGTATTGTTATTTCTGTGTTACAGATATTCATATTATCATAGAAGTACTGGGTTATACGTTTATAGTTCGGATATAAACACTGATGTCTAAGGAAGCTATCAAAATAATGATTTCATTGTATCGATTACATTGTTACACCAGTAGGTGGCGACAAGTGACTGTTAAAAAAAATTATTTGTCATTCATTCAATTAAAAAAAAAAATGCTGATTCATCCAGTATGAACAAGTGAGTCATTGAATCATTCATTCAACCCTGAATTGCGGTGTTGTAACAAATCGGGTCCTCCCTCAAAATCGGGTTCCCAAAAACTGTCAGCTAATGATTATTCAGGCACTAAAGAGAGTACCTATTAAAAGCAGTTTGAACCAATGGGATTGCTTGAGGTCATAATGGAGATCCGATTTTGGGCCCAATTTGAAAACTAACATGTCGACGCCCATCGCGGGTTATAGATCAACTAAAATTATCATTAAAAAAAGTGTTTAAACAACAAAACATATTCACTTACACGTATTTGAGAATCAGATTATAAGATAGTTCATGAAGAACTAAATAAAAGTGATACATCTGTTATACAGCAGTGTGTCACGTGATGCGTCGACCTCGGAAATAAGGTGATCCATTCTAAAATAATGGTACGAACATTTTAAACTTACGTGTGTAACTGTGTCTCATTTCGAAAGCTGCATCCTCCAGAGATCACATTTATCGGCTGCATACACCATCAAGGAAGTCCCATTTAAGGAAAGTAACCATTATAAAATTGACCGCTATTCCTTGTGAAGCATAATTTGTTGTAATTTCTGTATGATTTTGGAATGTAATGGGTATTTTACTGAAATGAGGCGGCCTCAATTACGTATGCGGTTGTCAAATGAGACCAAAGAACAACCAATCTTTATATTGGTTTTGGGAAATAGAGGGGGAAAATCTGTCACTTGCTTCAACAAACATCATGGATTCACTTGTTAAAATGAAATATATTTTTATGCATTGTCTGGTCTTGTCACAGTACATAGGCTGTGATTATGAGATCGACTCGGATGCCGTTGAGGATCAATGCGGCGTTTGCCATGGAAATGGATCTACATGCGAGACAGTGAGAAAGACTTTCGAGGACAGTGAAGGCCTTGGTTTGTAAAATGAGTTTCAGTTTGTATTTTACCTAAAGTAGCATACATATCATAAACATAACATTACACATTTGTTTTTTTTTCCTGGTTCATTTGTTTGAATAAGCCAAGGTATTTTTTGTGTCCCAGGCTATGTGGACATAGGCCTGATTCCGGAAGGAGCACGGGACATCCGTATTGAGGAAGTCGCAGAGGCTGGGAACTACTTGGCATTACGTAGTAATGACCCTGAAAAATATTTCCTGAATGGTGGCTGGACGATCCAGTGGAATGGAGAGTATAAGGCAGCAGGAACAATATTCACTTATGAAAGGACTGGGCAGCTGGAAAACCTATCTTCTCCTGGACCGACCATGGAGCCAGTGTGGATTCAGGTACAAACTCCCATGCATATGAGCAGAATGTGATGTTTGTGGCCTCTTCTCAGAGGCACCTGCTAAAGTGCTCTGCTGAAGTAGGTCACAGTTTAGTGAAGAGATGGTTTACAGTTTAAATAGAGGCTTAAAATGGTAAACAAAATTTAACATCTAACATTTGTTGAAAGTATACAAACAACTACGATAAAAAGAATAGTCTGTGTTATCCAGGGAAGCATTTACAGCTTCAAACACTATAATAGACAACTGCAAATAGCCTTATCTGCTTATGTAAAACTTCTGGGGGGAAAAAGTACTCATATATTTATGGAATTCTGCTTATTCGGTTTTTAATGATTAGTTCATTGTATCTCCATCAACAGTAAATATTTGAACTGAGAAAGCAAAACGGTTTTATCTGACAGGCAAAGTGAAATCAAAGGCTCAACCCAATGGATTTGCATAAAATTACTCTGCAGGAAGTAGCTTTGTGATATTTTTCAATAATAAAATATTAATGTATGATTTTATTGCTGTCCTTGTTTAAACAGCTAAATATATTTGACAATTCTGGACTAATGATTGAATTTATTGCATAAAAGGTTTATTCCCATATTTAATCATTAGCAGACCGAGTTTGATTAATAATAGGAAATATGCATGCTTTTTAGGTTGTAATGCCATTAAATTGAGGACGCTATTTATTTTGGATTTAGGCTAATATGTGTAGCAGAGAAGGGGAATCTAGATAAAGCACTTCCTCCCACACAGCGATTTGAGGCCTTTGGCTCGCAGCCTTTGCGCGGGTGGGGAAAGAGGGATGTCTAAAGCAGCAGGAGGCAGACAAATGAAATCTGGTTCCATAGTAAAGTCATCTTATCACCTTCCATATTCTTAAATCCCATGTGGCTGTGAGTAGCTTACAACTTCACATTTTTCTGATTTAATCTTCTGCTGTCTCAGGGTGTGTTCACACTTGTAGTTCAGTTCTCTTGGTTCTTGTGGTCTGGACCAAAAAAGAAAATGATACTGTACATTTAGGCCTGGTTTTATGGTGTATATTTTGCGATGGAACTTACCAAACATCCAAAACAATGCTGTGTGCTGCGCTGAATGTGTATATGCGTACATATGATGGTGTAAACCAGCTGAGACTCGTGAAGAGCTTATAAAATGTGTTAAGGAGTCAAAACAGTGCCAGGAATTCCTCAGTCACACACAAACGAAAATCTGCCATGAGGAGACACGGTTCAGACGCCTGTACTGAACTGTAATGGGCAACATCACTACTGTGACGAGAAGAACCAGATAAGCTTGAGCATTATGTCCTTTTTAGGGTTGCATCTTGAGACATCATGTCATGTTTTTGGTTCGTTTAGATGTCCTTTGCATTCATATTTCAGTTGTTCCTCACCAGAGCTCGTTTGGAAGGAAAGGTGGATCTTGGTCAGCTTGTTTGTTGCGCACCATGTCCACATTTATTCAAATGAGCTGCATTGAACAGAGCAATTGCATTCAAACATGCCAAGTGTGAACACACCCTAAATTATGTCTCTTCATATGTTAAGAAAATATCTTGTACCACTTGAGTTAATGTGATTTCAAACAACAGCCTTTGGTCTCAACATCAAAATAAGTAATGGTTTACAGTAGGTCTGGCAACTGCCTCACAATACATTCATACAATCACGATTCAATAAGCTGCAATGTGTCATGATATTGTAATTGGATCAATTTAAATTGTGATAAACGTGCCAAAGATGCTATATCCGATATTGATAAACTGAACAGACTAGTGACAGATCACACCCAACGGCAAAAAGCAACCTTGCGCCGTAACAAGACAAAGACAGAGCAACAGAGGTAGGATCCGCAGAGGCTTTGGGTGAGGACAAGGCGATGGTGATTAGACGATGATCCCCTGGTGGCCATAGTGGAAATAGTCTGCTGGCACAGACCCAGAGCTCCCCAGTGCTGACAGCCCATGGTAGAGTGCAGGGAATGAAGAGCCAAGGTGGTGTAGTGACTGACTAAAGCTGGGGGATGACCGCAGGAGACAAGGATGAACGATCCATAGGCGTAGATGGAGGATCGCAGGAGCCAAGAGACATTGCTGGTGAAGGAGACCCAGGCAAAGTCTCGGCGACGAGCATCACAGGTGGAGCCAGAGAATCCGAGGACAAGGGCGATGCTGGGGAGAACGAGGACAGAGGCAACCCAGAAGGGAGGAAGGCCCAGATGTCTGTGTCTTTGGCAGAGCGACGATAGGCCAAGGGGGAGCCGGTGGGATGAGGGATCCTGGTGGAGTCACTTTGATGAGGATTCCTGGAGTAACCGAAGGTGGTAGGAGCCAGGGCGGAGCCGACAGGTCAATGCGCCGAGATGGAACAAGGGCGTCCGGAGGCAGAGACGCAGGATCCTCGATTACAGGTGCTGCTTATAACTTGACCTGCAGCTCAGCATCCTGGCAGGGGATCTCCAGGGATGTTGCAGGGCTGCAAACTTCAAGCAGTGGTGGGGCTGGAGGACTGGTTAACCTTTGGGATGATAGAGGTGACAGTAGACTGGACATGACGATGGTGAGTAGGGTAGGGTCAGACTCGCTCGGGGGCTCTACTTCCGGCACGATGGTAAACTCTGTGCTCTGGCTTACTCGTCCCGGTGGATGGTCCCTCAATGTCTGCGGGGGGCTTGCGCATTTTCCGCGGTCGCAGGTGGTAACCTAGGCTCTGGGTCTGGCTGGGTTCTGGATCGGGAAACCTCAGCCTCCATCCAGTTCAGTCTGGTGGTGTCTGGGAGGGTTACTGGGTTGTGATAAATAGCCCCGATCTAGAACAAGGTCTTAAGTGGCAGTGGGTGGTGAGACTATTAGAAAATCGCTGCTTTCTTGTGCCACCCTGATGAACAATGCGTTCCAATCCGTTTGTGGTCCGGTTATCTGCCATGGTGGGTTGCAGGGAGGCAGACGAAGAAGATTATTATAATTCCAACAAGAAGGTTTAATGAATATAATGCAAATGATAGGTGAACAGGTAGCAATACACTCCCTTTACATAAACGTGACCGGACTGAGAATGAATGTGAGGGTACAACTTAAATAAGAAGCACAAACAAGGATGATTAATCAAACACAGCTGACACATATGAATACAAATGAGGAGCGGGAAAACTGAACAAAGGAGCACATGATGTGAATGAAAACAAACTAAAAGTCCATGATAATGAAACTAAACTGAACAGATTAGTGACAATGGCACACACTGTATAAAGTGAGTGACAAGTGATGTGACGTAGCCAAGTATGGTGTCCCATCCAAAGGTGTCCCATCCCATCCAAGTGCGCACACACAGCAGTTACAATTGAACAAACATGCAAACTATTTTTCACATTCAATATTCACAATACCCAATATACCGCAAGTCCTCAAAAATATACATACATATACAATTCAACAATTTCATCAAAGGCAAGTGTATGTGTATATAGGGAATCAAATTGTCCAACACAGCTGTTTGAGAACTTAAACAGTTCCGGTATTGAAGGAAAGCAATGTTATCTTTTGTATAGTATAGTTACGGAGGATGAAGAAGTTGATGAGGTCGTTTGTTGTCCTATGCTTGGATGTCTGGTCAATTTCAGCATTTCACACCACATGAACCAAGGGTGTCTTCAGCAACACAGTGTGTATGTAAACATGTAGAGGTAGTCATAGTTGACTAGCAAAAGCTACATCACAGTAAAATCCTCTATAAAGGGAAAACAATATACCAATTGAACTAAACACATTCCATGCAAGTTCATCACAATGATATAAACATTAAACTTACGTTTGAGCGGGAAACAAACAGTTTCTCAAACAGGATTAGGCAAACAGGTGGTAACAGGTAGCAAACAACTATGTGTAAAAAATGCTGCCTTCCGAGGACACATTTCAAGGTAGTAAGGCATCAAGGCACGTCCGAATCCAATGTTAGCTTAACTTCCTCTCTCATGAGATACCTTCCTCAGATCGATTTTTGAAGGAAGCATAGATGTATCGTTAGCTGCTTTTGATATCCCACAATCCTGTGCTTTCCATTCTGTGACAGTTGAGCTAGAAAAATAAAGATGGCGTCCGAAAGTTGTGTTTGCTGCTCAATTTGTGTGTAAATGTACAATTTTGATCAACATATTTCAATTTTGATATAATTTCTATCGAGAAATTACTACTGTAGTAATTAAATATTTGTTTAGTTCTCACCAAAGCTCGCGCTATATTGCTGTAGATCATTAAACCGTTACGCTGCCTCAGAAGTCTGTCCGAAATCAGTTTCGTGAGGTACCTTCATGCACAAATGCTGCCGTACAAGTCATTCTCTTATAAGATAGCGAGGCAGCAAGACAGCTACCTAGGTTTTCGGACGCAGCCACCATCAAACAGACCCTACCATTTACTCTACTGTTTCCTGTTATATACCATAATGAGTATGCTCCATCTCCCCCTAGAGTCCAGGAAGAGCATAGCAACCATAAATACAATAAACCTTGTGACAGGCAGTGACTGTTACAACACACACCCAGAGCAGTGGGCACCCTGGGAGCAGTCAAGGGTTTTGGTGCCTTGCTCAAGGTTCTCACCTCAGGCGCGGTATTTAGGATGGAAGAGATCGCTGTACATTCACTCTCCCCACCGACAATTCCTGCCGGTACCTAGTCTCTAACTAGCAACCTTTGGGTTATAAGTCCAACTCTCTAACCATTAGGCCACAACTTCCCCCAAAAAGTTGTCTCACGTGGGACTCGAACCCACAATCTCTAGATCAGGTGCCTGTCATTCATCTTGTTGCGCCACTGGGAAGACAGGGACCTAGATCATTTCATTTTCACAACTCACAACTTTAAAAACTGTTTTAGGGACTTTTTGTCTACTGAAAGTTTTCTTCTGAAAGACGTTTCTTCAATGGAACAATCTTTATATTGTTAAACGAGAGTACAAACCATTAAACACATTGTATTCATACACTGACAGCCTCTTTTCATTCCTGTCAAAAATTAAATATGGCGCTACCCTGAATAAGATCTATTGATGAGATTCTTTACATATGCAGATGTGTCTGAATAATTTCTGATATTCCCGTTGCCATTACCTGTACACTGGTATTATTACACATCAAGTTATTAAAGGTAATTTACCACAGAGAACAACTTTATTGGTACTTAAAGCACTTGACTCACAACTTTCCAAATCTGATTGCAGAGTTTGTGCTTATTTGGGGGGGCTGGTTCTGGATTCTAGATTGATGGATGGATGGACCTGTGTCAATACATTATCAGAGAATATTTATTGATATATGATTGTACGGGCATTGGCCTAGATTTTAGGTCTGAGATTTGTGTGTTTTCACATTGTTTGTGTGTACTCGTGTCAAGATTTCTCTTTCATCTGCCCTCAATCTTCTCCAGCTGCTTTTTCAGGAGACGAACCCTGGGGTGAGGTACGAGTACACCATAAGCAGAGACACTCTTGTCGATTCCAACAACGGTTCTGCTGTCTCTTATTTCCAGTGGGTTTATGGGGCTTTGACTGAGTGCAGCGCCACATGTGGAACTGGTAAGGAGTCGTCTTGTTGTACGCTTTCACTTTCAACTTACGCCCATGCACAAGTTAAGCCTGACCTGCTTCACCACTGTGTATGTATTTACTTAACTGCCCTGTTACAGTTTCATATTATACTAAAAAGTGCAGAAAATAGCTGAGTTGATCTGGCTCTGTAGCTTGTTTTCAGCTATAAATTAGCTCTCTGGCACATATTGCTTTCTCAGAAATTGCAAACAGACAGCTAAATGTTCCGAATTAAACTTTATAGGAAACAGACTTTGGACAAGCTGATGCTACATGAACTCAAGTTTAATGTTGTGAAAACATCCCAGCTCAGGCAAGCTTCAATATATTGGAAATAAGACTTCAGTAATGGTATAATATGGTCTAAGGTGCAGTCACATTTACTGTTGCTCAGTGAAATTTTAAACAGTGAAATCCAATCATTTCAGTCCACACAATAGAAAGTTTTGTGTGAGGTCGAAAAAGTTCCTCATGCAGATTTCTCTTGTTTTCAAGTTCATCATGCAAATTCGCAGCATTGCTTGCTTGCCTGCTTGGTTTGAAAGTGACTTTTGCATGAGTGGTGCTTCATGCATTGCTATGATATTGACAATGGACAGTTTTTTGCATGTGCCAAATTCTGCCAAAATTTCACTAATGTGACAGTCTTGGTGCTCAAGTCATTTCTAACGTTTAGGGTGCTTTTATATGTGATTCGATTGCCTGGTCCAAACCAGAGTGCGATTACTCCCCCTGCCCCTGCTGGATTGTGCTCACATTAGTGTATTTGGGTCCGAGCTGCGGTGCGTTTGCATCATTAAAGCAGCAGCTGTTTACCTCTGTTACTTGGTAACAATGACGCAGGAGAAGGCGGCAATTTTTTTCAAACAGTTTAATCGAATCATATGTCATTAATAGCGGTTCACTTCTGTGATTTAGTACGACTGCGTCCATGTCAGTAGCAAACCGTACCAGAGTTCACATGAACCGTACCCCAGAACACGCCTTTTATGTTCATCGTACACACATGAGTTCGAAAAAGTGTTCACATCATCCAAATGATCCAAACTCTGACATCAGTCAAATGCAGATGCCCATCAAAAGTGCTAGTATGAAAGCACCCTTAATTGTTTGCCCACTATTTTATGAATACTGTGTATGTAGACATCTTAATGATTTGTAGTACTGTTTTTTGTATACTACTTAGTAGGGGAAAGACAGGGATTTTATCGTTTTTTTTTTTATCATTTTAAGTTTGGATTGCACCAGTCACATTGAAACATCAATGGTTCAAAATCCTGCTCCACGTATCTCTATGATAAGTATCAAATATATTGGCTCTGAATTTGCTTTTTCTTGCATAATTTCACTTTGTGTGGGAAGACGTAATTGCAGGAAACACTAGGACGCTTGTGAATGATGGCAGTGATAAATATTGATCACACCTGGCTCATTTGGAGCGTTTGTTTCAGGACCTGGTGTGTTTTATCACTTAGTTTGGTTCATTTAGGCATATATGAACATGGCAATCGAGCTCGGATCTGCACCAACACAATCATGCGCATGCGCTTCTCTGTGGATTGCAAAAAGGCAGTCTCTTTGTTGTTGGGAATGAACAGAGGAGATTTTTCTGAGGCTTTTGCTTTTGCTTGGGCCAATAGAACTAGACAATGTGAAGATTATGCTCAAAAAACAGTAAAAGCACATTGTCAGTTTCTTTTTCTTTCTTTTTTTTATAAAAATCACTGAATGTTCCCATATTTTAAGTCAAATTATGGCCTTTCATCATTTTCATCAACATCTTTAGACTTGTTGTTCTCTGATCAAGAGTTCAGAGAATGTTTAATGTTTTTTAAAGTGTGTCTAATTTGATCCAGGGATCACAGGTGGGTGCCGGTTCTTTGGTCGGCAGGCGGGTTAATCTGCTAAGCATTTCTGGTTAATGATGTTGAAGGCCGTTTGAATCCAGCGCTGTTGTTGTTACGAATGTAATAAAGAGCCATGCACGAAGAAACACTGTCTTCAATGTTTAAGAAAGTACATTTACAGTGTCCTTCATACTCAGTGGAACGTATTGCTATATAATAATAATCAAAGTGTAATTATGAAAAGCATCCTGAATCCTTGCAGAGAGTTTCAGAAAAACTCTTTTTACAAACATTTTCCTCATTCCTCATATGTGACCCTCATCTGCTTATGCAAGGACAACTAAAAAGAACAACTACTAGCTCTCATTGTGCTGAATATTTTGTTCCCTGTATCTCAGAAACCAGTATTTAATGTGAATAAAAACAATGTAACATTTTTGCATTTGACAAGGTAGCTGAAATCACAGGCTTAAGTATTTGCATGCAGTTACACTCTGTGGAAAGCTTTTTTGGTAATAGGAAAGGGAAATGTATTGTTTAAATCCATGTTTCATGTATTCATAAGGATCAAAAATGGGATTGAAGTTGTATATGTACAATTCTTTCATTTAGAGCTGTGAATATGACAGAGTTGGTATTATATTTATTTGTTAAGCATTTCATTTAGTTTTGCTAATAGAAAGAGGTTCTTATACTGAGGTGTTTTGGCGGAAAATTAGGAAGGAAAATGTACACGAATTTGAATTATTAGACTTAATATCGCATCCTTTGTATACTTGAGTTTAAACTAAAGTTAGACAGGGTTTTTTTTAAAAAGGTCATGAGATGAAATTTGTATTATTATTTTAATATGTTCCTTGATTTAAACTTATAATGTTAATAATGTGTTTTTTTTGTTGTTTTTTGTTTTTTGCATAAAACAAAAACAAAACAAAAAACAAATTTATATATGCAGAAAACAATTATTTTCAACCTTCATTCTGACCCTCTGTCTGAAATGAGGTGTGTAAACAATGAGGTGTGTAAAGACCCTCTGTCTTTTTTAAGGTGTGGCTCCCTTAAGGTTTCTCAGTAAACTGTTTAAACTTAAACTGTTTAAATTTTAAACTGGATGTGTCAAAGCGAACAAACACTCATCTGTATACTGTATCAGTGTAGACAGCATCACTGATTATAATGGCTTCTGTTGGCTTTTGACGCGACACTCTCGTCCAATGTAGGCAAGTGTCAGCCGTTAAGCGACTGAACACCAGTGGGCGGGGCCTATGGAGCGATGAAATATAACTATTCGTCGATGTCTTGCTCTGGAGGCAGTTGTATGCAAATGTTTTTGCCCATGTGACATCACAGATCCTGCAATATCCAAACGAGCCATTTTTGGAGCTTGATTAAATAAATGCCTCATTTATAATGAGGAGGACATTTTAACCTCTGAAACTTGCAGGATGTTTTAATGGTACAAAGACATCTTATTTGTCAAAAGATCAAGGCAAATTTGATTTCTCATGTCATGACCCCTTTAAAGTCAATGCAATGCTCATGTACATTTTAATCCTTTACTCAAATTATTTCTCTTGAAAATGTATTATCAGCATTAGGTAAATTTTAAGAGACTGTGTATTAATTCTCGTTATGATTACATCAGTGGATAGTTTCCCATTTTGCTTTAGGTAATAGTGTTCTTTGCTCTTTTTCAAAATAATTTATTTTATATTTTGCATTTGGTCATCCACGGGTCTGTTGAAGTTTATTACACAGCGCACATAGTTTTTTAAATTAACATTCATTTGATGTATATGAAAATGAATAAGAATATTACAAAAATGTGTCCATATCTATCCCAGTAGCACTGAAGTGAGTATGATTATTTTTAGATGCAATTAAGCGCTGCTCATCTTTAATTTGACTGGAGAGCTCAAACAAATGACATCATTTAATTGGTCTGGCACAGCAGGTAAATCAATTATTCTATATCATAACAGCAGAATTAAAGCTTTGTCTGTCCAAATTCAAATTAAGGATTCCCAGTACATTAAATAATGTTTTAAAATGAGCTATGCAAGTTATGCATTTATGTTCAAAAAAAAAAAGAAAAAATGAGAGTATAAGCTAATAAACTATTAAATATGTGTGTGTGGGCAAAGTCATCCTGTGTATTGCTTCCATCAGTTTTGGCTGAGAAATGACCCCCCCAAATGATTTAAATTCATTATTGTGTTAGATGAGAAAAGCATTGAATACAAGAAAGATTTTGACATTTTTCAACATAGAATTTGTTACACATACATTTTTAAGGCTACCTTTTTCCCCAGAAGCCTCATCTGAAGTGGCATTTAGGTATATCTACACAGACTGTTTAATGCAGCTCAGAGGTGGCATGAATATGAATGAAAAATAAAATAAAATTATACTCCAATTTGAAAGTAAAACTGCCAGTAGGTGGCAGCAAGTCACTGTCTTAATTAGGGTTGGGAATCGGAGGGTACTTCACGATACGATACGATCACGATAAAAGGCTAACGATAATATATCGCGAGTCAGCGATTCTGCGAAAATCGATATATCGCTAGACAATCCTATAATGATACATCACGATATCGGTCTTAATATGAAAACAAAGTGCAAGTGAAAAGGTTAAGTGCAGGTTAACGTATAAATCCGATCTTCAGTTCCTACGATATATGTAGATTTAATAGAGTTCACGTCACCGAAAGCAAGAAATATGAGGTGCATTTTATTCAGTTAATCTCAAAATCAAATAACGCAATAGGAGAGAGCGGCAACGGCACTGGTAAGGTCTCATTACTTTTAATGAAGATAATTGTGTGTTATGCGTCTTACTTTTCACTTTCACATGCGGCAGTTTGCTGAAGAGATCTGCGGTGATGCGTGATGGAGTAGCGCTGTCATATCTGACTCTCACATGTTTCAGTTTTAGTATTTTTGGGAGAAGTAAAATTTACATATGTAGCTTCAACAACCAGATGCATTTAGACTGATGCATAGACAGTTTTGACTGGAATGCGCCCCAGACCATCTCCTGAAGTGGTTTGAGCGATCTGTCTCAAATGCGTTTCGGAGTGCAATTAGACCTGGTCTTTTCACGATCGGATAGCTATCCGGTCAGACAAAATGCATGAAGTGACCAGATGCAAACAGACCCTTTGACGTTCTTCACCGAGCGCTTACACAGATATACACGGGAGCGTTAGAAAGCAGGCGTCTATCAGCGGATCCCTAATATATGCTTTCAAACGCTCCCGTGTATATCTAAGTGCTGGATGAAGATGTCTAGTTTGTCACATCAATGGTATAAACGTGCGTCAAGACTTTGAACTTAAACGTGGCTGGGGCATCTGTTTTACTCACACTGTTGTCCGCCATCCTGTTAATAACCTCTTTTTCTTAGGCTAGTTAACTTATGTTCACTTTTCCTCATTCATGTGTTTAGCGCCGCCTTGAAGTAGTGACGTTTTGTGCAAAGAAATTAAAATATTGATATTTGGCGCAGCGATATGATTCTTGTATTGCACAGAGAAGGACGACGATATATAACGATATCGATATTTTGTCCCACCCATAGTCTTAATGAGTGAGTCATTCAGTCATTCGTTCAACCGATTCATTCAAACGGCTGATTCAGTTTTTATGTAATGTTTTGCCCTAGATATGTTTTGTTTGGCTTTAAATAAACTGAACAAAATAAACGATAAATATTCCCTTTATTGAAACAACTTTTGTTAAGTGTCCTCTTTATGTTGTGTCTTTGAGCTGGGTCATATCAGACTTTATGATAATTTACTCACCCCCATGTCATCCGAGATGTTTATGTCTTTCTTTCTTCAGTCAAAAAGAAATGAAGGTTTTTGAGGAAAACATTCCAGGATTATTCTCCATATAGTGGACTTCACTGGGGTTCAACGGGTTGAAGGTCCAAATGTCAGTTTCAGTGCAGCTTCAAAGAGCTCTACATGATCCCAGACGAGGAATAAGAGTCTTATCTAGAGAAACGATCAGTCATTTTCTAAAAAAAAAATCAAAATTGATATACTTTTTAACCACAAGCTCATCGTGCACTGCTCTGCGATGCGCCACACATTTTGTAATCACGTTGGAAAGGTCACGGAAGTACCGCATCCAACCTCGTTGTTTTACCTTTTTTTTGTAAAGGGCGTTTGACTTAGTCTTTGCACATTCGCTTTGTAGACACTGGATCGGTTCTTCCCCCTACGTCACACGTGACCACGTGATTACATAATGCGTGACACATCGCAGAGCAGTGCAAGATGAGCATTTGTGGTTAAAAGGTATATAAATTGTTTATTTTTTTACAAAATGAGTGATGGTTTCTCTAGATAAGACTCTTATTCCTCGTCTGGGATCATGTAGAGCTCTTTGAAGCTGCACTGAAACTGACATTTGGACCTTCAACCTGTTGAACCCCAGTGAAGTCCACTATATGGAGAAAAATCCTGGAATGTTTTCCTCAAAAACCTTAATTTCTTTTCGACTGAAGAAAGAAAGACGTAAACATCTTGGATGACATGGGGGTGAGTGAATTATCAAGAAATTTTAA
Source organism: Chanodichthys erythropterus (assembly GCF_024489055.1). Taxonomy (NCBI): domain Eukaryota; kingdom Metazoa; phylum Chordata; class Actinopteri; order Cypriniformes; family Xenocyprididae; genus Chanodichthys; species Chanodichthys erythropterus. Next base: position 57,655,222 of record NC_090231.1, read on the forward strand.
TTCTGAAGTAAACTAATCCTTTAAACATTTATGACATTGTGTCACAAATGACCTAATCTCCACGTATACTGTATCTTTTGTGGATCACACCAATCAGTGCCGACTGAAACCTGCGCCCCAAGGCCCTTTGTCCCATCTGTTTGAGGGTTCATCTGATAACATTCTTCAAACACCTGTGAAGGCTGTGAAGCCTCTGGACTCTGGGTCCCTTCATCTGTCTGTTGGAGACTCTGCTTCTCAAAGCTGTCAAATAAAGGTTGAAATCAGCCCGAGGATGCGACTCCAGCTGAGGAGAGTACACAAGATGGGCTATGTGGAGTAAATTCAATTCCTGCGGTAGAATAGCGAAGAGTAATGAAGGTGGTAAACATCAGAGGCCATGAATTTGCTGCCATCTCTGCAGAACTTCTGAGTTTAAGATTTTTATTCTATTCAGTATAGTTGTCTCCTCAAATTCATTCCCAGAGCTTCATAAACATGCAATGCAATGCCTCTCTCTAAAAGCCAGCCTAATTAAAATGTTAAGACACTTGTCATTAAGGCAAGGCCAATTTCCGTTGAGTGCACATCTGTGTTTATTGGTAATCGTGCCTATTTTTCTTAACAGCTGCTCTTCAATTTGTCTTTTATTTCCAGGTGTGCAGAGGCAAGTTGTGCACTGTGTGGAGAGAACATCTGGAATTGTTGAGGAGCATTACTGTGATCCATCAACTAGGCCTGATGACAAGCAAACTAGCTGTAATAAGGGCTCATGTCCAGCCATGTGAGTTTTACTGCTGGACAGTCTTGTGCTTTACACACCCATCTGCAGCAGCCAACTTAAAGGTTTTTAAAAGCCATCATCAGCGCAGTAAATTCCTGTGATGTCTCTGTGTCATCAGATGGTGGGCTGGAGAGTGGCAGAAGTGCTCATCTAGCTGTGGAGAAATGGGGCTTAGTAAGAGAACGGTGCTGTGTATTCGGAGCCTTGGGCTGGATGAGCAACGAGCGCTTCAGCCGACCGAATGTCAACACTTGCCTAAGCCTGAGTCAATTGTCCCGTGCAACACACGCGTGTCCTGTCCTGCAGACTGGACTACAGGAAGCTGGTCAGAGGTGAGCATATATCAGTGACAAGGAACATCTCTTGCAGTTAAAATAGTGGCAAGGCTATATGTGATTATGACATTCACAAAGAGTACAGAATGATCTGTGAAGGTTTTACTGAGACTGTCTGCGCAGCCTTAGCATTTAAACCTGTTTTGTTCAGTTGCAACAATCCCCATAGAAAAATTAAAAGAAACAAATTTGTTTAAAATTTTAAAAAGACATCACAATAAACATTAAGGTCTTTTGAAGTTGTTTTCATTTGTAGTAACTGAACTGAATTAAACATTGACTAGGAAATGTTTTATTTACATCTTAAGTGAAAATTCTACTTTCACATTATAGCTAATTATAATAATAGCTAATATCTAAAATGTCAATACTTAAATGCTTTTTAAATGTGTTTTTTAGTGGGACAGCAGTTTGCACCAATTCTGTAGAATGACATATATATATATATATATATCTGTCATTCTAGAGAATTGGTGCAAACTGCTGCCCCACTAAAAAACACGTTTAAAAAGCATTTAAGTATTGAAATTTTAGTTATTTACTAAGATTCTTCTATTATCTATTGAATCCCACAATAATATGTAAAATGTAAAATATCAGTAAGCTTAATATATAAAAAAATCATAATTTATTGGGTACTTTCAATTGGGAGGTGTTTGTCTTGAACCCTAACCTCTAAATTTCAATTTGTGAAAATGATATTGAAATATTTTTTGCAATTATTTCCATTGTTGTTAAAAAAAAAAAAAAAAAATATATATATATATATATATATATATATATATATATATATATATATATATATATATATATATATATATATATATATATATATATATATATTTGGGGTCAGTAAGAATTTTTATTTTTTTGAAAAGAAATTAAAGAAATGAATACTTTTATTCAGCAAGGATGCATTAAATGAATCAAAAGTGGCAGTAAAGACATTTATAATGTTACAAAAGATTAGATTTCAGATAAACACTGTTCTTTTGAACTTTCTATTCATCAAATAATCCTGAAAAAAAAATTGTACACAAATATTTTGTACAATTGTACACATTAAATGTTTCTTGAGCAGCAGATCATCATATTAGAATGATTTCTAAAGGATCATGTGACACTGAAGACTGGAGTAACGATGCTGAAAATTCAGCTTTGATCACAGGAATAATTTACTTTGTGAAATATATTCAAATAGAAAACAGTTATTTTAAATTGTAATAATATTTCACAATAGTACTGTTTTTACTGTATTTTTTATTAAATAAATGTAGCCTTGGTGCAATATATATTATATATATATATATATATATATTGCAGTTAAAAAAATATTTATTTTATATTTTATTTTTAAATCATGAAACTTTATGCAAAAAAAAATGTGTCCTGCATGTTCATGTCATTACCGAAACAGTGTATGTTTTAGTCCATTGGCTGAGACTGATTTTAACTCACTTCTACATTTCAGGAAATATTCCTGTGTTCCTCCCTCTCATAGCCTCTCTTTCATAGTAGATACATAGTACTATGTACATAGTACATACACATTTTATATGCAATTAAACAACATTTTAGGTGTTATTTGATAATATTTAGTTTTTGTGTGTACAACTGTTCATAACTGTGCTAGCTAACCATGTGCTGATTATCATCTTTGATCTAGACTCAAAAGTATCTAAAATTGTCACTAGCGAAACAGTCACGACCGAAACATGTCATCGTTTTGGTTGTGACAAAAGGGGACACTGCATCATTTATTTGAAACATGGGATGTTTTGTCAAAAATAAAGTATATTGAATGATCAACTAAGATGTTATTATAGTGTTTGGTTCAATGTTTATTCAAACTAATGAATCCTTCACTTTGAAATCAGTTTTATAAACTTTATGCCTTTTGCAAAGAAAGATTGGATTCAAAATACACCAAATCTCATAAATTACACTTGAAATATTGTTAAAATTGTAATTGTTATTGATTTGCCTGTGAAAACTTTTTAAAAATAGCAAAAAATATATTTACAAGGTAGATGTAAACAAAGTCTTAATAGGTCAATGTGGCGCTTCTTAATAAATTATTTGTTAATGTGTTTCAGTGGTGACGAATTTGGGAAGAGGAAAAATATTCCAAAACTTTCTGAAAATACAATATGAGAATTAACTGCACAATTCACAACAAGTGAATGTGTAATATTCATATATTCATATAAAATTCAAATTTTGTTTCATGGGATTAAACTTTCTGACAACTCATTGCTATACAGAACAGTTTCAATTGCTGTCTCATTTTTATTTTAAAATCAATGTGAGACAACTTTCTGACCTTGACAGCTCTTACTGACTGTTTCTTCCACAGTGCTCAGTGAGCTGTGCAGCTGGTGTCCGCATCCGTGACGTGACCTGCAGCTGGAATACTGGTGCAGACTGTGATCCGAAAGCCAAGCCTAATTCAACCATGCCATGCTATGCTAAGGACTGCCCCATGAACTCGGACACCTTCGGCAACGACTGGTCAGGAAGTGGAGCGTCAAGCAAAGAAGTTTTCAACGAGATAAAAGCTATACCTCATGCCAGTCCTACTATAAATCAGCCTAGAGGCGATGTTGACCTCAATGACATTATAGAAGATGATTTCTCACATTACAGTCATGTTGAAAAGTCCTCTGAAAATTCTATTGTGAAAAATCTTCAAGTTGATGATTTTTACTATGACTATAATTTTATAAAATTCCATGAGGATCTGTCATATGACCTTGATAAAGATGAAAATATGTTTGATAACTCAGGAATAAAACATGGAGATGTTTATCTGGCAGGGACAGAAGTCCCCATAACTACCTCATCGCCATCCACCACTGCAAAACAATACAGCACCACCACTACGCGCTCGGACAGCATTGCAGGCAAGGGTACTGAAGGCCATGGCCCTCAAAGGAAAGACATATTGAATGAAAATAATGACGAGCTATTTGCTGAGGACTATTTTCTGCCTGTCATTACAACAGTTGAACCATCCTCTGTTGTTACCAGGTTATTTAACAAATGGAAGGCATCAGACATTGATACTGGCTTAAGTCAGGACATAAGCATTACAAGGAAGCCTCCATCAACTGCAGATGTGTCCCCTCAGGACAAGCACACATTATCATATGAAACTGTGCCAAACATCATCTTCACTCCTGAATCACATGTGCATTTGAATGGAAATTCCAATAACCATGAATTTACTGAAGATGAGAATGAAGGGGTGTTTGGTGAAGATGTTCCTGGGGGTGAAAGTGACTGGGAAAGCTTTCCACCACAACATGGCACTCAAAATTATGAACCTCCTTTAGATTATGCGTTTCAGTTTGAGAACAGACGTGTTTATAATCCCACTACTCCATTACAATGGCGTACGGCCTCACCGACAGTCTCGCTGAGTGCAACATCTCACCCACTGGAGCTTCTAAGCAGTGCTTCCAGCAATGACTTGGCAAAATATGAAGTTTTCACTGAGCCACCAATTAAAACGAAGGCCAGTGAACCATGGCCCGATGTAAGAGAGTTTACTACGACCTCGGATAGCTTTTCCCAAGAGTCTGTTCCATCTCTAACTTCCTCTATCCCAGCCAAACATTACAGTAGCATGACCTCAGCAGCTGGAACAACAGCTCTACCTCCTACAGAAACGGAAAGTGACTTTGAGCCCCCGCTCTTCACTCCGAATGAGATTCCGGACACTATAATTGCAGCAGAAACTCACAGTTGGTATTCAGGAGCCATTGTGACAACTAAGACAAATGGGCCTAAAATAGAGCCTTGGGGAACTCCGGTCCCCTTACCTCATTGGACGGAGATTGATAACAATGAGATTATTATTACTGCCCGAATGCTGAGACCTACTGAGCTGAACCCAACTCTCTCTACTCCTACTGAGCAGCCATCTCAGGGCACCAGCATTGAGCATTCAGTGCATTCATCTAGCCATCTAATGCCCACTGGGCTGGTCATGTCTTCCCTTTCCCCATCAGCCTCCCCTGCACACTGGAAAAAAGGCAACTGGAGTGCTGTGAGTAGTCAATTATGCATTCCTCACATTCTCTAGATATGAAAGCAGCATAGGCTGAGAAACAGCAGTCGGCCACCATGATAAGAGTCCTTGAATTATGCTGACACCACAGCTTTAGATTTCAACACAAACATAACTTTGTCTTTCAGGTAATGAAAGTTCATGTTATTTTAGCACCAAAAATTGATGTAAATGATCATATGGCACAGCTATCCATCCTTATTGAATTAAAAATTTGATGTTTATCTGCTTACCCCCAGGGAGATGTAGGTGACTTTGTTTCTTCAGTAGAACACAAATGATGATTTTTAACTCCAACCGTTGCGGTCTGTCAGCCGTAAAATGTATGTCAATGGGAACTACGTCTATAAGAGTAAAAATAAACATGCACAGACAAATCCAAATTAAACCCTGCGGCTCGTGACGACACATTGATGTCCTAAGACACGAAACGATTGGTTTGTGCGAGAAACTGAACAGTATTTATATCATTTTTTTACCTCTAAAACACCACTGTCCAACTGCCGTCCACATCCGGTTGGTGAGGTCTGATCGCAGAAGTGATCTCTCGCACTTATTGAAGCAAAGCGCAAGACCTCACTAACTAGATGTGGAGGGGAATTGGACATAGTGGTGTATTAGAGGCAAAAAATTACATAAATACTGTTCAGTTTCTCGCACAAACTGATCGTTTCGTGTCTTAGGACATTAATGTGTCGTCACGAGCCGCAGGGTTTAATTTGGATTTGTCTGTGCATGTTTTTTTGACTCTCGTACATTGTATTCCCATTGACATGCATTATACGACTGACAGACGGCAACGGTTGGAGTTAAAAATCATAATTTGTGTTCGACTGAAGAAACAAAGTCACCTACATCTTGGATGCCCTGGGGGTAAGCAGATAAACATCAAATTTTCATTTTTGAGTGAACTATCCCTTTAAATCAGACAGTAGCCATGTTTCCATCCACACATTTTCATGTGAATTTTGGAATATCGCATTAAAAAAATGCTGGATGGAAATGCCAAGATGTGCATAAATTCTAAAAATGTGTATTAATAAAAACGTATGTGTTCAACTGAGTTGGATATTTTTTTTATCCAATAAGAATGTGCATAAACTATGTGGAAACTTGTTTACAGAAAAAATTCCTCGATGCACATCAAAAAAGTAATATGACTTTGCTCAATGGGATGGCATAACTGGACTAACCAGTGGACCGATCTCATTGCACAGCATCTGAAATGTTGTTGTGATCATTCCTGAGCCAAAGTCTGTCATCAAAGTGGTTCGGTATCATTACCTCCCAGAACGGTCTTACATGTCTGCATTCCCAAACAACAGGCACCAGCTTCTGAAAGCAAGATAACATGACTGCATTTATTGCTTTTGTCTGTGTGCTATGAGGCACAAGTAATTTATTATACATGAAAAATGTCCCACAGTGGCTTTTCCTACTGCAGCAGCCAGTTTATCAGGAAGTGACCATTTTTTTCTCTTCGACTCACTGCTTTATTTGCAAATGTTTTATGTGATATTCCAATTTTGTGCATAAATTTGGATGGAAACATAGCTAGTGTATGAGTGTATGTATACACCAGGTTTCATAACCTGAAAATCAAAGGGATGATATATTTAGAAGATTGTTGTTGAAGCCTATAACCTCTAACTTTAAAAGTAACCCTAAAATTTGGTTAGTTAATAAAAATGGTGATCCAGGAATGGCTCCTACTTGGATAAATTACTTTAAGCAGGGTATTTGTTGAGTGTGAACAGATACTTTAATACTACAAATTATTTTGTATTGTAGTGCTCCACAAGTTGTGGGCTTGGTGCCATTTGGAGGTCAGTGTCCTGCAGCACTGGTGAAGAATCAGACTGTGACTTAGCTATTAGGCCAGTGCCAGCGCGCCGCTGCTACCTTCGACCCTGCTCCGCATGGAAAATTGGAGAGTGGAGTAAAGTAAGTCCACATGCATGCAGCCAAACATAATGAATTCAATGAATGATAAAACAGTGGATGTTGCTACTCCTGGTCTCTATTTCGGCAGTGCTCGAAGAACTGTGGTGTAGGAGTGAAGGTCCGAGAGATTCAGTGTTACGACACACGAGATCAGAGGTTGCTGCGGCCATTTCATTGCCAGGCCACTTCCCCCAGACCTCCTGTCCGAATTCCCTGTAACATCCACAACTGTTTAGATTGGTACACCTCCTCTTGGGGGCAGGTAAAGAGGTTTCGCGATCTGTAGTTGGTTATCCCTCCTTAGCTCTTTGCGTCTGTTTCCTGATCTTCACTCTACTCTCTTCATCTCTGTGTCTGATTTTAACATCATCTATGCCCACAGTGTTCAGAGCTGTGTGGAGGTGGGGAGCAACAGAGGCTGGTCACTTGCCCTGAAACTGGGAAATGTGATGACGATCTGCAGCCCAGCAACATCCAGACTTGCAACGCCCATACATGCAACCAGTGGATTACTGGATCCTGGGGTCAGGTGAGTGTCATAAAGCTCTAGAGGAAGTGTTCCTTTTGAAGTATTTCATTTTTACAAGCCATCCAGTTTAACAGTGTGTCTCGCCACTAGATAACAACTGTAAACGGGGTGTAAAACCTTTTGAACTAGTCCACTTTCGACCACTTTCAGAGGTAGTTAAAAACGTGTTCGACCGGATTGCTTTCGTAGAGTAGACGCTCGTGTGGTCGAATGTGGCAACCAGCCACAAAAGACAGTCTATTCTCCACCTCCTGACCTAATGCGAAAACGTTACGGGAAGCACACTAGCCAGATGGGATTTAATCTTTGTCGGCTGAAGACCCAAGTTTGGTTTGAAGACGAAAAACATACCAAGTACAATGTTCTCTCATCATTCTTGATTTCTAACACACACTCACCACATTCAGCCGGTCTTGCGGCTGTCAGAGCAGAAACAAAAGCTGATGCTCTCCGTAATCTCCAGTCGTGTTCATATGTAAATTGTGCAAGTTTATTTTGTCCATTAGATCGAAAGATCCGAAAAACCCGCCCATAGACCCTCCCCTCGAAGATATCAGGACAGAAGTGGTTGAAAGTGGACAAAAGAGACTGTCATGATCACCAGTTGGAGTGCCCTATTTAGCCACCAGAGGGCACTCCAACATGGACTATTGTTCACCTCACTTGGACTTCAATTCCCATAACCCACTTCCCGGACTCATTATCCCATTCATTGCACCCAGCTGTTTTGTGTTTCATCATTAGTGTCTGTCTATTTATACCTGGTTTGTTTCTGCTTTTGTTATGGTGTTTTCATGGATGTTACTGGTTTCTCCATTTTGGTTTTCTTTGTGTTTTTCTTGTTTTTTTTTGTATGGACTGTTTCTGTGGATTTTGACCCTTGCCTGTTTATGGATTACATTTCTGGATTTCCCCATTAAAACCTGCACATGGATCTTACCTTCTCGTCTCTGTGAGTTACGTGACAGAGATGGATTAAAACACCAAGGGTCTGCCTCGTCTACATGATCCATTCAACCAAAACGTGATCCGTTCAACCAAAACTCATCTTAATACCAGGTGTAAACAGGGCCTAAACATGTGAACCAATTAGCCCACACAATCAGAATTAGAGGGACATCTTTTGCTGGGTTCTGTACAGAATCTCAGATTTTTTTATTGAAAAACTGTTGGGGAAACCAAGAACATCTGTTCGGTTACATGAGCGCAGAAAAGTGAGTGAACTCTACACCATAAAACTAAGGCAGCAGCAAATAAGAAGAAAGCATGCACAAACCTTGTTACTTCTCATGACTGATTTAAATTGTAGAAGTGGACCAGATTTGAGAACAAGAAAAGACTCCCGCACCAAATACTACTTCACAACCCATGACCACTTGTAAATCCCCCACCCCCCAGAACTTTAGGCAGCATATTTATCATGTATTGGAAAGAATAAAAACACCCAACAAATGTTTGGCAAGCAATATTTTGTTTGAAAGCTTCTGATTACTGTAGTTTGCTCTGTTGTGGCAGTTTCTGAAAATGGCAACATCCCAAATAGTGGAAGAAAATTACAGAAGATTGATTCATTTGTAATTATCTCTTATTCAATGTTTCTTTCCAGATATTCAAAGATCGAGAGATGTAATGGATTATTCATAGTGTGTGCATAATGTCATAGCTGAATGTAGGAAGTTACAGGCACAGTCAAATGCACAGTGTGCCCACATGAACTCAAGTGTGGGTATCTGCAAGTTAGAGTAACGTGTGTAACTAAAGGTATGTGCCGAAAGGTCTTTACAATTGGCTGTGAAAGCTGCCTGTTAGGGTGTGGGGTAGGGTTAGGAGTTAGTTTTTGGTGTAGCATTTCACCTTTCGGCACACCCATTACTCCAACCTGCAGTTATCCCTGTCTCCATGAACTCACAATGCTTATTCTGCACATTAAGTTGCTAATGTGGACTAGGGTGTGTACAGAATTGTGCTTGCACTATAATTAGATTTCCTAATTGGACAAACAAAATGTTAAGAAATGCATGACATTAAATTTCACATTCTAAAACATCAACAGTGTTGATTTAGCAAAATAAGGCTGGTTTGCTAATAGGAATTAAAGTGTTCATATGATAAAATATAAAAGTCCTCCAAACCTTATGCACTGCCTTTTTAATTCTAAGGCTGTGTGTCCACCAAAAGTGTGTAAACACTTGAATCTGACTATGTTCTCGATTGTTGGACACATGCACAGTGCCGTGGTGTTTACACTTGTTTTACGCTATAAGCGTGCATATGTTTCTTTAAAGCTGCCCTAGAACCAGTTTTTACAAGATGTAATATAAGTCTAAGTTGTCCCCTGAATGTGTCTGTGAAGTTTCAGCTCAAAATACCCCATAGATTTTTTTAAATTAATTTTTTTAACTGCCTATTTTGGGGCATCATTAACTATGCACCGATTCAGGCTGCGGCTCCTTTAAATCGCGCGCTCCCTGCCCCCGAGTTCACACAGCTAATATAACCCTCAAATAGATCTTTACAAGATGTTCGTCATGCATACTGAATGCATGCATCAGAACATGTAAGTATAGTATTTATTTGGATGTTTACATTTGATTCTGAATGAGTTTGATGGTGCTCCGTGGCTAAAGCTAACATTACACAATGTTGGGGAGATTTATAAAGAATGAAGTTGTGTTTATGAATTATACAGACTGCAAGTGTTTAAAAATGAAAATAGCGACGGCTCTTGTCTCCGTGAATACAGTAAGAAACTATGGTAACTTTAACCACATTTAACAGTACATTAGCAACATGCTAACGAAACATTTAGAAAGACAATTTACAAATATCACTAAAAATATCATGATATCATGGATCATGTCAGTTATTATTGCTCCATCTGCCATTTTTCGCTATTGTTCTTGCTTGCTTACCTAGTCTGATGATTCAGCTGTGCACAGATCCAGACGTTAATACTGGCTGCCCTTGTCTAATGCCTTGAACATGGGCTGGCATATGCAAATATTGGGGGCGTACATATTAATGATCCCAACTGTTACGTAACAGTCAGTTTTATGTTGAGATTCGCCTGTTCTTCTGAGGTCTTTTAAACAAATGAGACTCACTGTATGTCATTTCCATGTACTGAACTCTTGTTATTCAACTATGCCAAGGTAAATTAAATTTTTGATTCTAGGGCACCTTTAAGTCTCATCTGACGAACTGGTCAGAAGATTGTTAAAAAATAAAAAGCTCTTCTGACATAGTTGTCAGCTTTATTTTTAGATGTGTCATGAGGCAAAAATGACAGTTATACTCATAATAGCTCTGGTGACATTATAGTGGTGGCCTTCTTTGGTTCTCAATGTGGCAAGTGGGCAATGCAATGAAGTTCTGTTTGGAATACATGTAATGTATATGAATTTGTGAATCAGACTGCAACATTTAGGGTTCATGTAAACAGAACTTTCAGAATCTAAAATTGGATTGGATTTCTTACAATTGATGAAAAAAAGTGTAAACGCATCTACTGAAAGTGGAAAAAATTGAATGAAAATTGTAGGATATGACCCCTTTAAAAGGGGTCCTATAATGCACCTTTCACAAGATGTAATATAAGTCTCTGGTGTCTCCAGAATGTGTCTGTGAAGTTTCAGCTCAAAATCCCCCACAGATCATTTATTATAGCTTGTCAAATTTGCCCCTATTTGGGTGTGAGCAAAAACACGCCGTTTTTGTGTGTGTCCCTTTAAATGCAAATGAGCTGCTGTTCCCGCCCCCTTTCCAGAAGAGGGAGGAGCTTTAACAGCTCAACAACAACAAAGCTGGAGAATCTCACGCAGCCAAAATGACGAAAGCGTTCAGCCTTACATTGTTCAAACCGGAGTCGACACTGATGGAGAGACTCAGGAAGAAGTTACAACTTTTGTTACTAACCTGGGAAGAAGCTCGTCGTAGTCCCTATCAGCCATTTGGTGTAGTCCTTAAAAAGCGATTTCTGTAAAAGAAAATATCTCCCTTTGTATTGAACTATGAGTGTCGTAACTTTGCAGATGTTGTTTATGCTCAAACAGCAACATTACACACTAACTAAAGTTAAATGTCAAAACATTCAATTAGGTTGTTGATCAGAGCCATCTGATGGAAGATTATTAAAGCAAACTTGGCCCAGAATGGATGGATTGTAGAACCCGTACTGGATGTTAAACAGGCTTGTCTATTGTGTGTTGGCAGTGTTCGGTGTCCTGCGGAGGAGGCGTTCAGCGGCGACTGGTCAAATGTGTCAACACTAAGGCCGAGCTTGAGGATGAAAATGAGCATGTGGATTGTGATCATGAACCTCGACCAAAGAACACAAAGAAGTGTAACGTTCATGACTGTGACAGCGCCCCCTCTGGTGAGTAGAGCTTTGTGAGGCAATGTATACATGCATATTGACAGAATTAAATTGAGATTGCCTTTTAAATTGACTTTGAACCGAGGTAGAATTCATATGGGAATTTAAGGTAGTACAATTAAAATGAGTGAAATTCAATGTGCAATTTCATTTCATTTTTAAAGTGTCCCTATTAACCTTTTTCAGATATTACCTCTCATTCTGTGTGTAATACAAAGTTTCAAAGATCAAAGCACATGATAAATGGAGTTATTGTTTCCCAAAAGAAAGAAGAGATTCTGAACTTCCTGTAAGTTTGTAACAAATTCGCATAATGCCAGCTGATGGACTTCACTGGCTGCCTGCGAACAACATCTACTTTGCCCCGCCCTCAAACACTGTAGTTGTAGCTGGACTGAGTCTTTTTATACTAGTCATAGATATTTTATAGGCATTTATTAAAAATGCCACAGAGCCACAGTATTTCCAGTCTTAGGGGAAATAAGCTTGTTATGAACAGCTTAGTTATACTTTCCTTTTGTCTATTGTTGTTGCATATTAAATTGGGGTAGGTGTATTTTAGTTTTGAAAAATATACACTTCACCTTTGAGATGCCATAGCCAAAAGGGATTTATTTCCTCTATAGCTTGGACAAATCTTGTGTGTTATTGTGAACTGCAGTTACTGGTAGCATGAATACTAATGACATTTGTAGATTTAAAGCAATTGCCTTGCATTTATCAGCAATCATACTGAGAGAGAGAGAGAGAGAGAGAGAGAGAGAGAGAGAGAGAGATTTCTTTACAATCACTTTATTACAATTGTTCTTCAAAAATTTACATAACTACAAAAAATAAAAAATAATAAATAAATAACATTTACATCAACTCTCTTATGAAAACCATCTCTTCATTGACAACTGAACAAAGAACATTACAACACCACTGAATTTCAAAAACATTTATCGTACTCATTAATTTATGAAAATTAAAATCAATAAGCATTCTTGATTTTACCATATTTTTAAAAACTAATACCACATCTTGTCCTAACTTCTTTTCTATCTTATTTCTCCTAGTAATATAAACAGTATATTTTGCTTGTCCTACAAGAAAATTAATAACATGACATTTTAACTTTAGTTTTGGACTATAATAAAAACCAAGAATAAAATCTTGTTTTGTAAAACAAATATTAAAAAAATCAAAAATAATGTTTAACAAATCAAAAAGAAGGTTAAGTCGATTGCAATCCATAAAACAATGAAATATGGTCTCTCGTTCCAAGCAGAAAGGACATTTGTCACTTACAGTGGGATTTAAAATAGATACAAAAGAATTTACAGCAATAGCTCCATGTAAAATTCGCCATTGTAATTCACCAAGTTTTTTTGTTAATGGTGGTTTGTAAATTGCTCTCCAAACAGGTTTAGTTTCAAAATCAATCCCTAATTTTTCTCTCCATACTGTATCTGTTTTAATACTTAAATTTTGCTTATGAATAACTTTCACAATGCATTTATACAGCATTTTTCCTTCTACTGTGCAAAAGTCAATATGCTCATTAATTCCCAATTTTAACAGTGGACTATTAGCACAAGACCCATCTATAGCAGGAGAAATTTCAATATCTGGAAAAAGATCTTTACTGTCAGGGATTAAGGTTCCTGCACCAAACTCTTCTAAAAGTATCTTCTCCTCGGCAGTTAAAATCATAATCAATTTATCAAGAACCTTCTTAACAAAACGTATTGATCGAATCCCTAAAAGGGTAGTAACTTGTTCAGGTCTCTGGAAATCATATCCTGATTCAGTTATAATGTTTTTTAACTTAAAAATCTTTTTACAACATCATAAATCTATTAGACCAGGAAAATCTCTAGAAACATCAAACCTTGCTCCAAAAATAAGTGGTTCTTCCAACAGCCAATAAAGAGAAGTTGCTGGTTCCATCCACTGATGTTTAAATAAACCCCACACTTTAAACAAGTTTTGATAAAAAACAGGAATTCCAGTAAAATTCAACCTTTTATGATCAATTAAAAACAATGTTAAATCCATTTCCATATTCCCCACTCTTCTTAAAATGCTTAATGCCAGTGGCCTCCAGACAAGTGAGTGAGTTCCCATTAAAAGTTTCTGTATGTATTGGAGACGGTAAGTGGCTCTTCTGCTTGCAAGATTTACTAATCCTTGCCCTCCTTCTTCCTTGGGCAAATACAATATGCTTTGAGGAGTCCAATGATAATTGTCCCAAAAAAAGTTCACCAGTTCTCTTTGAATATTTACAAGGAGTCCATTTGGAGGGTCTACACAAGCAAATTTATGCCATAATGAAGACGCCACAAGATTATTAATTACAAGAATACGCCTTCTATAAGACATTTGAGAGAGTAACCATTTCCATTTTTCCAATCGACCTTTTATTTTCTCAAATAGACCTTCCCAATTTTTCTTTATGAAGCTTTAATTTCCCAGATAGATACCAAGATATTTTAACCCTCCATTTTTCCAAAGCAATCTTCCTTGTAAAGTGGGAAGATCTCCACTCCAATTTCCCACTAATATAGCTTCACTTTTCCCCCAATTGACTTTAGCAGAGGAAATGTATTTAAAATCATTAACAATTTTTTCTAACTTATTAATGTCATCTCTTCCATTTACAAAAACAATAACATCATCAGCATAGGCGGAAAGATATAAAGGATTATTACAAGCAGGGAAAACCAGACCTTTTAAATGAACTCGTAACTTTTGAAGTAAAGGTTCAATGGCTAGGGAATACAACATACCAGACATGGCACATCCCTGCCTAACTCCCCTCTGTACTTTTAACGGAGCACTCAAACCACCATTAATCTTAAGAACACTCTCAATGTTACAGTACATAGCCTTAATCATTGATATAAAAAAAGGACTAAAACCAAAAGCCTCTAAAGTATTCCATAAAAACAGATGTTCAACTCTATCGAAAGCTTTCTCTTGATCAAGAGAGATCAGACCAAAGTTAATTCCAAAGAGTTTAGAAGCATCTAAAACATCTCTAATTAAAGCAATATTATCGAAAATAGACCTGCTAGGAATGCAATAAGACTGATCAGAATGAATCAACTGGCTTAAAACTTTACTAAGTCTTATAGCCAAAGCTTTAGACAAAATTTTATATTCTGAACATAACAATGAAACAGGGCGCCAATTGCTGATATACTGAAGATCACCTTTTTTAGGTAACAACGTAATAACTGCTCTTCTGCAGCTCAGTCCTCTTTCCAGCCTGTCATTAAAAACTGCCAGCAAATCCTCTCCTATGACGGGCCATAGAGTTTTATAGAACTCAACTGTTAGCCCGTCAATTCCTGGAGATTTACCATTCTCCATGCTCATCATGGCAGTATACAGTTCTTGCAATGACAAAGTCTGTTGTAGTTCATTGTTGGACTCTTCATCCACCTTTGACAGTCCTTTAAGGAAATCATCAGCATCTGCACCCCATTCCATCAGATCAGATTTATAAAGGTCAGAATAAAAATCTACAGCACAGCTACGAATATCAGCGGGCTCAGTAAACTCTTGTCCTGTAGCTGACCGTAAAGAATGAATAATTTTACTTTGACCTTTTTTCATTTCCAAATTAAAAAAGAATTTCGAAGGAGCATCCATTTGAGTTACAGTTTGAAAACGTGAGCGAACTAAAGCTCCTTGGGCTCTAACTCCCAACAGGTCTATTAACATTGTTTTTTTTTTCTTCAATTCATCAATATGCGTTTTATTTTTTGTAGATGTTATTACATCCTGTAAAGCAACAATTTCCATTTCTAAATTCTTCATTGACTGGGCTATATCTCTAGTAACATTCAGAGTGTACTTTTGACAAAAATCTTTTATAAGAACTTTACCACAATCCCACCATTGCTGCAATGAAGCATAAAAATGTTTTTGCTGCTTAAAAGTCTCCCAAAAAAAACTAAAATTATCTATAAATTTTTTATCGCTCAACAATGAAGTATTAAAAATCCAGTATGCACTCTTACACTTAACATACTTAATTGAAACACTGCACAGAACTAAACTGTGATCAGAGAACCCCACTGGAATGATTTTACAAAATTTAAAAAAATTACGTTGATGCTGAACACTATAAATTCTGTCAAGTCGTGCCAAAGAGATAGAATTTTCGGTACTATGAGTCCAAGTATACTGTCTAATATCTTGATTCATACTTCTCCATATATCACATAAATCATAAGTCTCAATCAGCTGTATTATTGTTTTCTGAGAAGCAGCATGAGGTTCTATATGATTTCTATCCAACTTGTCATTAGCAGTACCATTAAAATCTCCACCTATAAATAACAATTCTTCTGGATTTAAACCTTTTAAAACAGCATCTACCTTTTTAAAGAAAAGAACTCTTTCTGCTCCTTTAGTAGGTGCATATAAATTCATAAGTACCATAGTGTTTTTTTCACATTTAACTTTAATCTTTAAAAACCGATCACCAAATACTTCATCAACTTCACAAGATAAAGGTAAAAAATGTTTTGAAAACAAAACAGCAACACCTCCGCTAATAGAGGATTTATGGCTTAAGATAATTTGTCCATCCCATTCTCTTCTCCAGTCGGTCTCATTTTTAAAATCACTATGTGTTTCCTGTAGAAACACTATATCAATTTGCTTTTGTCTAATAAATTCAAACAACATCATTCTTTTATGACAATCTCTGGCACCATTTATGTTTAGAGTTCCGATTTTAAAATTTGTCATAATTATTTTAGAGACCAGAACAAAACAAAAAAAAAAAAAGAGAGAGAGAAAAGCTGCCAAAAAAATAATTTTTGGCAACATTTTAGAGGTTGACAACTTCATCATCCTTGGTAATTTGTTTTTTGAGTTTGTTCACAATTTTTCTTAAACGGTAAACCTTGAAAAACTCCCTCCTAAGGAACCTCACATCATTTACAAATTGTTTAGAATCAGGGAAGAAATCTTCAACTTGCACTCCTTTCATTCCCTTTGTTTCTTTCAGAAATCTGCTAATGTCTTCAGCTCTATACACACAAATCAGGTTTTCATTTTGAGAACTAGTGGACAGATTTGAACACTGAGACATATTTGAATCAGAGGAATCTCTATCACTATCTGATCCTGCATTCTCACTACCACCATCATCTTTCTTGACTTGTTTAATAGCCTTTCCACAGCTTTTCTTCTTTCTTTTAACTGGGATCTTAAAAACAGATTCTGCTTCCTTCTCAAATTCAAAATCATTGTCCTCAACACTCATTTCATCAGCATCTACCACGCAAACATTTCCAGAAAATTCAACCTTTTCATCGGACATCAACAGTGTGTCATTTTTATTAGACTTACCAGTCTCTGTTGTATCAATTTCAATCTCAGTAGCTACAACTACAACCGACTCGTTTTCAGCGGCTTCTACTACAGACGTAGGCCTACCAACAATTTCCGCGTTCCTCGCGATCTCAACCGGGACAGCAGCAGAAACTACTTCTGAGTTTGTACTCGTACCTGCACTGCCCGTTTTATTAGGACAATCACGAACAAGATGTCCAACATTTAATTGTGGTATCAGATGTTGCAAACACTGTGTAGTCGAACCCATCAATTTTGAACTTGAAAACAAGATCGATGTCATCAATTCAATTTTTCAGCACCATAAAAACTTGTCTTCTAAACGAGACTAGATGTTTTACCAATGGTGACTTGCACCCGAGAGGGATTTTCTTAATAGGGGATACCGGTTTGCCATAACGAGATAATTCTTGCACCAACACCTCGTCTTTAATAAACGGAGGTACGTTAGACAGTATAACTTTCTTAGACGGGCTACTCAAAGGCAAAACAGGCACGAGTGAACCATTCAACACTACGCCGCTTTGCACAATGTCATTTGCCTTTTCAACGGATTTAAAGAAAAGAACAATTGCACTGTTCATCCGCGATGCCGACACAATATTATCATGTCCCACGATCTCTCCCACCGCTAAACAACACTGTTCTACACTGATTCTAGACTCCACCTTCACTCCGGGTTAAATTATCAAAACTCATAGTGTTTTGGTTCGTCATGCCTCCCAGCATAACGCTGGTAGCAGACGCAAACACCTCTAAATATCAAACGGCCAAACAATTCAACACATAAAAGACAAACACACATACATACATAAAAAAGATAGAAGATAGAAAAGTTTTTAGCACACAGCTACAAACGCACTCACCCTCACCACACTCCGTTCACTCCCAGCATGCACTCCGACAAACAGAGAGAGAGAGAGAGAGAGAGAGAGAGAAAGAGATCCACTTTTTGTTTGCTATTTAAAGTTCTATAAAGTGCTGCACCTTTAGATTGGTTTGACTTGATTATTGCTGGTTGCTGAAGGATTGGACAGAATATCTGTGCCATTTACGGACCCCTGAATCCTTCTTCAAAGCTGCTCTTTTGTCATGGGCCACTGGGAAAAGAAGAAAGCTGTGTGCAACACACCAGACAATGATTATTCTGATATATAAAGAGAACGACACACAGGCCTTTCACATGAACAGGAGTTGTAGTTTCAGACCAATAAGACAAAAGCTAACAGCTTAAAGAATCTTAGCTAAAAGCTTAGCTTTTTTTTAGTCTATGATCTTAGTTTAGAGTTAAGATGAAATAGTATTCACAACCCATTTTACTTCTGTAATGTGTAGGGTTGGGAATCAAAAATCGATTACAATCTTATCAGTTACTGTGTGGGAGTTTTAATGTGATTTTTACCTTATTGGAATATTCAAACAATACTCAGCCCTAGTAATGTGACATGTTTTCTATTTAAACAATGTTTTAAACCTATAGGCGTTGTTGAGTTTTTAGCCGAATTTACATTATTCAAAATATTGTCATTAATTTGAGGTTCACAGATAGCACTTATAACCAAATTGGAAAATTCAAGTAAGAAAATGCTCCCTGCCTTAATATTTACTCCTTCATATCCCTGTGAAGAATTCCAGTCACTTCTTTCTTTCTTCAAGTAATTCAGCTCACCTGTCTCACAGCCTTTAATTAGCATCATCATTACTTTGAAATGTACCGCCAGGCCTGTTATGTGCTAGTGCTGAGAAAATTGCTTTGGCTCAGTGTGCTAATTAAAATGTGATTCGTGATGAGCGGTTTGGGGGTGTATGTGTTTAATTCCTTACCTTTTGAAAGAAATTATCCAGGAAATCCACCCACATTTGATTAGTTTTGGGAAAAGCAATGTTTGTTCATATTTTTTCACCCCAGTGCAGGTCACTAGGAGACTTCAAAAAATAATTATGCCACCATGCTGTGCACAAACATTTTCTAGAAGAAACACCTCAGCTTTCACCTCCTCGGTAATCATTAAGACTTGATGTATTATTTATTTTAATCCATACAGACTTTTCACGGCTCAAGATGATGTTTTGTGTCAGACCTTGAATCTTAACTTTCATAGTGTGGAGAATTTCATAATTAAGCTAATAATCATTAAGCTTTTTGTAACTTTTTTTTTTTGTCTTCTTCAAGTACAAACTGTATTACAAGACTAGGGTCTTGTTTCCAACTGGTATTAAAATGTTTTTTAAATGTGTCTCCTGTGACTACTTTTGCTCTGATTTCCGCTAGAGACGTCCCTCTTATTTCGTCACACTCTGCATCACTACCTCGGAAATGCCATAAGTGACGCACAAATTTTATTAACTGAACAAACCCGTGTTGCACAGATTACGAGCAATCGGGAAAGGAAGCGAATGAAAAGGCTAAAGAAAGCAGCTGTATTATCTGTGTGTTTTGTAGCCCTTTTTTTACAACACGTCCCACAGTAATTTTGTATTAGGTCAGTAGGCGGAGAGCAGACGGTCTTTTGTGGCTGTTTGAACGCATTAACCCACATGAGCGCTAAACTAAGAAAGCAATGCGGTTGAATGTGTTTTCCACTACTTTTAGAAGTGATTGAAAGTTCAAAGATTGAAAAGCTCAAAACTTATTTGACCTTGTTTACACACGTATTTAGCGTTGTTCACTTGTGATTGGATATATAAAAAAAATGTGTCTTATACCAGGGCTGCGTTCAGCCCTGACAAAACGTGGGTTGAACACCCCGTTCTGATGATGCAAGGGTTGCAACTATGGCAGCTGAGAAGGCCATTCTTTGTGTTCTTTTTGAAGAATTTTCAGAGCCTGATGAAATCAGTATAAATACATGTTTAATACTGCAAAATATGCTTGATGTTACAGTCACTGCCCTTGCCGTCCAGGGACGCGTTTCCCGAAGCGAACTATGGTCGCACGTCCCGTCGTCACCAATAGAATTCAATGGGACTTACGAGCATGGTTCATCAACGATGCTGGTTGGTTGGTTGGTTGGTTGGTTGGTTGGTTGGTTGGTTGGTTGGTTGGTTGGTTGGTTGGTTGGTTGGTTGGTTGGTTGGTTGGTTGGTTGGGTGGTTGGTTGGGTGGATGGGTGGTTGGGTGGATGGGTGGTTGGGTGGGTGGGTGGTTGGTTGGGTGGTTGGGTGGGTGGTTGGTTGGGTGGTTGGTTGGTTGGGTGGGTGGTTGGTTGGTTGGTTGGTTGGTTGGTTGGTTGGTGGGTGGGTGGGTGGGTGGGTGGGTGGGTGGGTGGGTTGGTTGGTTGGTTGGTTGGTTGGTTGGTTGGGTGGTTGGGTGGTTGGTTGGTTGGGTGGTTGGGTGGTTGGATGGGTGGTTGGTTGGTTGGTTGGATGGGTGGTTGGTTGGTTGGGTGGTTGGTTGGGTGGTTGGTTGGTTGGTTGGTTGGTTGGTTGGTTGGTTGGTTGGTTGGTTGGTTGGTTGGTTGGTTGGTTGGTTGGTTGGTTGGTTGGGTGGTTGGTTGGTTGGTTGGTTGGTTGGTTGGGTGGTTGGTTGGTTGGTTGGTTGGTTGGGTGGTTGGTTGTTTGGATGGGTGGTTGGTTGGGTGGTTGGTTGTTTGGATGGGTGGTTGGTTGTTTGGGTGGTTGGTTGTTTGGATGGGTGGTTGGTTGGTTGGTTGGTTGGTTGGTTGGTTGGTTGGTTGGTTGGTTGGTTGGTTGGTTGGTTGGTTGGTTGGTTGGTTGGATGGTTGGGTGGTTGGATGGTTGGGTGGTTGGATGGTTGGGTGGTTGGATGGTTGGGTGGTTGGATGGTTGGGTGGTTGGATGGGTGGTTGGATGGTTGGGTGGTTGGATGGGTGTTTGGTTGGGTGGTTGGATGGTTGGATGGGTGGTTGGGTGGTTGGTTGGGTGGTTGGATGGGTGGTTGGTTGGGTGGTTGGTTGGTTGGGTGGTTGGTTGGGTGGTTGGATGGGTGGTTGGATGGTTGGTTGGGTGGTTGGATGGGTGGTTGGATGGTTGGTTGGGTGGTTGGATGGGTGGTTGGATGGTTGGGTGGTTGGATGGGTGGTTGGATGGTTGGGTGGTTGGATGGGTGTTTGGTTGGTTGGTTGGTTGGTTGGTTGGTTGGTTGGTTGGTTGGTTGGTTGGTTGGTTGGTTGGTTGGGTGGTTGGGTGGTTGGGTGGTTGGTTGGTTGGGTGGTTGGTTGGTTGGTTGGATGGTTGGGTGGTTGGTTGGGTGGTTGGTTGGATGGGTGGTTGGATGGTTGGGTGGTTGGATGGTTGGGTGGTTGGATGGTTGGGTGGTTGGATGGGTGTTTGGTTGGGTGGTTGGATGGGTGGTCGGTTGGTTGGGTGGTTGGGTGGTTGGATGGGTGGTTGGGTAGTTGGATGGGTAGTTGGATGTGTGGTTGGATGGTTGGGTGGTTGGTTGGGTGGGTGGGTGGGTGTGCGGGTATTTGGGTGGTTGGTTGGGTAGTTGGATGGGTGGTTGGATGGTTGGTTGGATGGTTGTTTGGATGGTTGGATGGTTGGTTGGTTGGATGGGTGGTTGGATGGTTGGTTGGATGGTTGTTTGGATGGTTGGTTGGTTGGTTGGTTGGTTGGTTGGTTGGTTGGATGGTTGGTTTGTTGGATCTGGCAGTTTTGATCAGGATGTTCTTATCCAATATTTGTCTAGAGCACGTCCTTGCTGGTGTAGCTGTATTTAACTTTTGATGAGGTCCACATTGATTCCTTTGTTCCGTCAAGTCATCACCAACAGAAAAATCAGTCCGTATAATTGCGTTGGTTGGTTATTTTCGCCACTCTAGCTAGAACATGATGGCCGCACATGGATTTTTAACCAGCAGTTGAAATTTTTATTTTCATATTTCTTAATGTGCTATTGTAATTTCAGGGAAGAAAAAATAATACAGACATAATTGAAAAGTGGGACACTGCTGACAAAGCTCCCAATTTCGTGACTGTCCCGCAGGTGGTCACCCTACCACCCACAGTCCCTTCACTTATGGTCTGAGGCATACTACACACAAAAAGTGGCAAAAACTGGCTTAAATTTGCTATGTGATACTACCTTATTTTCCCTTTGTCCTCATTTTTTAATGATTTGTTTGGTTGGTACTTTACACTAGATTCAGACTTCCGGCCCTGTAATACTTGACTTCAACAGTCCTCTGAATGGGATCTCCTTTCTTTGTTTGTTGGTGTTGGATTGTGAATTAATCAGCTTCTTGACCAGCTACCAAAAACCTGATCCTTTTGGCTCAAATTGTCATAGTGTCAGCTGGAGCGTTTTACAGACTTGTGATTTTGTGATACTGGAGCTTTTGCTTCATTAATTTTCCATCCTGGATGCCTTCTGGTGAAGAATACTCTCTGAATGTGGACTTCCCCACTCTACATTTGTAAAAAATGGTGTCCCTAAGGGCTATTAATAGTACTGTTTTTTCCTTTGCCTTAGATAATAACCGCTTTTGGCAAGGCATGCTGCAGATGAGATCCCCTCACTGACAGTGTTTTGAATATTGAGAGAGGTCTTGCATAAGTGTTTGGATTGAATTCTGTCCAAATAGATCACAAGTGTATTTCATGGCATTTCAACTGAAGTCAGCTGTTACTTGCTTGCACAGTTTAATGACGGCTGTTATAAAACAAGTTAACCCTGTGGCACAGTACATCTTTAAACTGTTGTGTTAACATATTGCTCAAAACTGTATTGGTCAAAACATACAGTTTTTTAAATGTTTTAAAAAAATAAAACTTGATTGTGCGTTAACATTCCATTTTACAATTTTGCAAGCATTATGGAAATGTTTCAGAATGTTCAGAGAACATTCAAAAGTAACAAGTATAACATTTAAAAAAAACATTAGATGAACGTACGACTAAATGTTTTAGGATAAAATGTTCCAAGAACCATGTATAAATAATTTTTTTGTGGTAATGTTTTGAGAACATTATTAAAGACCAGATAACTTTGAAAATTATTGGAGGAATGTTTGTTCATAACTTTGAGAGAACTTTGCCAGAACGTTAGCCAGAGTTCTGAGACCGTTCTTTAAGCTTTAGTAAAAATAATATTAAAAAAATAAATTTAAAAAACCTAGATATGGTGCAAAAAATGTCTCTAAGTTCTTGTTTCTAATATTTATAAGCAATACCATGCGATTTCCCGAATATCAGCACGTTTGAAAATGCGATATTGATCTTATACAACAGTTCAATAAAGTTAATATTAAGTAGCTTACATTTTAGACACAATATTGTCAGCATTGTCTGTTTTTCCTCTATTTTGACAATGAAAATAGGCTAGCTCCAAACAGTAGAGCCATTGTGTGTCTCCAAACAATACAGTTTCAGTTTCGTTACTGAATGAATCCGCGTTTTTTAATGAAGCGGTCTAATGAATGACTCACAGACTCACTTACTAAGACAGTCACTTGGTTTGTCCCTGAATGAATCAGCTGTTTTGAATGAATCTTTTGACTGAATTATTCAATGACTCACTCGTTAAGACAAAGATTTGCTGCCACCTACTGGCGGTTGTATTATCATTTCATTTTAGCTGAGGTGCTGAGACAGTGATGATGACTGAATGCTGTTAGCAATAGTTCTGATTAAAAAGATAGAATGTGTTTAAATAGACTAATAAGAGTGAAATATGAGATATCATTGTTAAATATAAAAGAGATAATAAAGTAATTGCATACAATGTTTTTGTCTGTTTTTGGCCTCCGACTGTTTCTTTGAAATTGAAGAGATCTTATTTGCAGTTTTCTTTTCTTTCCTATGGGTTGTTCTGCCCATTTCACAAAATTGCTGTATCAAAAAAGCATATTAATGTCAAAAAAAGTAGATCAACATGAAGGTGACAAGTAATGTTTCAGCAGCAGAGGAAATTATTGATGGAAGATTACAAAGACTCATATTTTCTTGACTCTACATAATAACATGAGAAACCTGCATTAAAGAACTAAATGAACCAATTCTGTTAAAGTTTGGGGAAAATCCGTGATTGAACAATTATGTGATTTACAGTAGCTTCCATGAGAACAGCCTCATTTGTTCTCAACTCTTCTGAGTTTTCATTGCCTACTGTCTGCTCATTTGGTTTAAGGACAGAATGAGCGACCAAAAATAAACACAAACTACATTTCCTGTATCACTTAGACTCCTCAGCATTGTTTAAAGCAGCTCTTACAGGATGTTGGGGAGGTGGGGTGAGTTCAGACCGGATTAATGAGCCCTCTCCCAGCCGAAGGCCACTGTGTGTCACGGGATTTGGTCTGCTTCTCTGTGTGGAATAAATCATGTAAATACAGGAAGTGTGTGTGTGTGCGTGTGCTTGTGCATGTGTGTGTGATGGAATGTGCAAGTCTTTCATTATCTTAAACACACTATTCTTTATAATGATTGAGTTGTAATTAGAGGTTAATGTTCATTCATGATTATGAATACTTAACACTGATTATATCTTTAATTCAATTCATGAAGCCTTGGTGAGAATAAGAGACTTGTTTTATTAAAAAAAGAACAAATAACATAAAAAAGAATAAATAATTATTTAAATATTAATACGTTATATACTTTAAAGGTGCCCTAGAATGTTTTTTTACAAGATGTAATATAAGTCTAAGGTGTCCCCTGAATGTGTCTGTGAAGTTTCAGCTCAAAATACCCCATAGATTTTTTTTAATTAATTTTTTTAACTGCCTTTTTTGGGGCATCATTAGAAATGCGCCAATTCAGGCTGCGGCCCCTTTAATTGCTTGTGCTCCCCGCCCCCGAGCTCTCGACTCTATATACATTGCATAAACAAAGTTTACACAGCTAATATAACCCTCATGCTACACCGTTGGAGAGATTTATAAAGAATGAAGTTGTGTTTATGCATTATACAGACTGCAAGTGTTTAAAAATGAAAATAGCGACGGCTCTTGTCTCCGTGAATACAGTAAGAAATGATCGTGACTTTAACCACATTTAACAGTACATTAGCAACATGCTAACAAAACATTAAGAAAGACAATATACAAATATCACTAAAAATATCATGATATCATGGATCATGTCAGTTATTATTGCTCCATTTGCCATTGTTCGCTATTGTTCTTGCTTGCTTACCTAGTCTGATGATTCAGCTGTGCACAGATCCAAATGTTAATACTGCCTTGTCTAATGCCTTGAACATGGGCTGGCATATGCAAATATTGGGGGCGTACATATTAATGATCCCAACTGTTACATAACAGTCAGTGTTATGTTGAGATTCGCCTGTTCTTCGGAGGTCTTTTAAACAAATGAGATTTACACAAGAAGGAGGAAACAACTCACTGTATGTCATTTCCATGTAGTGAACTCTTGTTATTCAACTA
This sequence comes from Chanodichthys erythropterus, assembly GCF_024489055.1. Taxonomy (NCBI): domain Eukaryota; kingdom Metazoa; phylum Chordata; class Actinopteri; order Cypriniformes; family Xenocyprididae; genus Chanodichthys; species Chanodichthys erythropterus. The sequence goes on from NC_090231.1 coordinate 57,680,943, forward strand.
TGCCAAGGTCAATTTAATTTTCCATTCTATGGCACCTTTAAACGTATTTAAATATATAAACATTTTAAATTTAAATACCCTCCAAGACACATTTGCTTCTGGTGGTTCAGGCCACACATATAAACGTAACTCCCTCTAAGCAGAATTACATCAGCTTACAGTAGTTTGGGAAAACCAATCATCCATCTATCCATTCATCCAACATCCAACCATCCATCTGTCCATCCATCCAACCAACCAACCAACCAACCATCCATTCAACCATTCATCCAACCATCCATCCATACATCTGTCCATCCATCCGTCCAGCCATCCATCCAACCAACCAACCATCCATTCAACCAACCAACCATTTAACCATTCATTCATCCAACCGACCATCCGTCCGTCTGTCCATCCATCCATCCATCCATCCATCCAACCAACCGACCAAACATCCATTCAACCGACCATCCATCCATCCATCCATCCATCCATCCATCCATCGCCTTTTACATAGCAACCATCAAAACAATTTTAGCTAGCTCCTGTTTTGTGTTTTTTTTTTAGATGCATTAAGTGCAGCCAAATTACAATAACTGGCTGACATTTGCATCATCACGGAGATGTACACATTTATGATGCCTGGCGTGAATAGGGTGTTGTGTTATTAGGCCCTCTTTTTTTAATAAATCATTACTGTTAATTCACTGCTTTTAGTAGCTGCTCATTGATTTGTTCTGCAGCTTCACTTGGCACTGAATCTCTTTTGTATTTCCAATGTGTGCTGTGAATCATACATAACCTGTGACTGAATGAACTCTGAATGACAGGGTCATAGATGAGCAGACTATGCGAATTGTGGGCTTTAACTTACTTTGAGCTGACAGAACATGACAGCTTTCACAGGCGGGTAATGAGGTGTTTGCGAGCAGAGACACAGCAAAAACTAGGAAGCTTTGCAGGTGTATGCGAGAAGCTAACCTTTTCTTTTACTGCACAATTAACTATTTATGAACTGCTTTTTGTGAGATGCAAAATTTGCACTGAATCACATACTGAACTCGGCTAATAACTGTATGCTTGTAATAAATGTTCTGTATCATACTTTGTCTACTGTTTAAACAACATTATGGTAAAAATGGGACACTATGGCAAAAGATTTCTTTTGCAACTGGGTTTTGCTGACGGAACGGCAGTTTCCTTCAGTTTTTTCCCTTTATTTGTCCTAAAAAGCTGTGTTCGTTGCTCCTCCCACTCCGAGCCTGTGAAGAGTGGCAGTGTGGGAAGGCGAAGTCTGGTGAGGGGGGCTCAGTGTGTGATCCCACTGCAGCTGAGGCCCCTGACCCCACCGATGTCAACACACTGTGTGATCTAGGAGCGTGAGGAGATGCTGTCGTGCTGAGACGTGAATGACTCCTTCTGTTGAGGTCTATCCAGTGGAAATGACCAGAAAATCCATTTAGTGTGGCTGTCTGCAACTCTTTTCTCTGTAAATTTTTACTTGTAAACCCTTCTTTGTTTTCGATCTCTCCTCTAAGCGTTTTTGGTCTTATCACTATTTTAAACAAGGCTAAATACCAGGCATTTAAAGTATGCTTTTAATCAGCCTTTTACTGGCACACATGATGTCTTTTAACTGGTATTCAGAAAGAAAATATTTCTTGACTTGTGGAATGCACTCAAAAACATGCCCAACAAAGGTAAAAGAATATATATATATATATATATTTTTATGGCCATCATGGTAATATATAGCATTTTGTGATGTGAAGGCTCTAAGTGGTATCTTAACTTGTTGGACATCACACTGTCAGAAGCGAATATTTTGAGGCACATACTGTAACACACTGTGGTCTCTCTTCATTACCCACCATTGTGCTGGTGCATCTGAGTTTGAGATATGCCTTGTCATGTTTTCTTGACTTTTGGCTGCCCTGACAGCAACATAATGTCGGCTCAGATCCGGCCCACATTTAATGTCACTAATGCGACATTTAAAGTAGATTCCTCGCCTGCTTTACATTTACCTTGCATGGGCAGTCTTTTCTCAAACTTCATGCTTGGTGCAGAACCATGCAACATTCATTTATGTTTCTACACGCCTCCCTGTAATTCCTGATTCTTCTGATTTTCCATTCTGATTCTTCCATCGCACCATCTAGCATTCTCTTATTCCACACAACAACCACTACAACTGATAACAGGCTGATCAAATGGATGTCATCTTGAGGTAAAAATATATGACAAAAAATTTGTGTTCAATTATTTTCTTATGTGACATTTAGCTGCATAATAAGTGGGATCATTTAGCAGTGGGGTCTTTATCACTCTGAAGATGCTTCTTTTGTATAACAATCTGCTGACTGCATTGTAAAAAGAGCTATATAAATAAAGGTGACTTGACTTGACTTGACTGTACACTATCCCTTAGCCTTGCTGCACATTTTTATAACCCCATGCCACCAGTTTGGAATCCACTGCGATAGAATAACAGGAGTGAATTTATACTGTGTAAAGGGTTTGTCAGTGTGCTGCTCCTCATCCAAATTCATCAGCATGCTCACCTTCACCTCATTTTACCTTCCTCCAATTTATTTTGCCATCTCCTACCTTTGTATTTATTGTTCTTTTAAAGTCAGTAAACAGAGTGTGATTTACTGCCTGCTGTCAGGAGTGAACCTATTACGTTTTCACTGTCTTTAGGGGAAAAAAAAACAAAACATATATGTAGTGGTGCTTTAAAGGGCCCAGAAACAAAAATGCTGGTCAAAAGAACCTAGATAATGCCACATTTATTTATTTTTTATTTTACTGTTATTTATTATGTTTGCACCAGTTCTGCAGTTCGGCTCTCCAGCAAAAAATGTCACGTTTATTTACACCAATCATACATAACATTATGACCACCTTCCCAATATTGCGTTGGTCCCACTTTTGCTGATAAAACAGCCCTGACCCATCGAGGCATGGACTCCACTAGTCCCCCGAAGGTGTGCTGTGGTATCTGACACCAAGATGTTAACAGCAGGTCCTTTAAGTCCTGTAAGTTGTGAGGTGGAGCCTCAACGGATCGGACTTGTATGGTCAGCACATCCCACAGATGCTCGATTGGATTGAGATCTGGGGAAATTGGAGGCCAAGTCAACACCTCAAACTTGTTGTTGTGCTCCTCAAACCATTCCTGAACCATTTTTGCTTTGTGCCCCAGGTAAGCGACGCACACACCCGGCCATTCACAGACCTCAAGGCTACATTACTGTAATGCTCTACTGGGTGGTTGCCCTGCACGCCTAATAAACAAACCCTTAGCAGCTAGAGTTCTAACTAGAACCAGGAAGTATGATCATATTAGCCCAGTTCTGTCAACACTGCATTGGCCTTCTTATTAAACATTGTATACATTTTAAAATCTTTGTAATTACTTACAAAGCACTAAATGGTTTAGCTCAGTACTCATGCAAGCTCTTAACACATTATAGTCCTTCACGTCTATTGCGATCTCAAAATTCTGGCCAGTTGATAATGCCTATAATATCAAAATCAACCACAGGCGGTAGATACTTTTCCTTTTTAGCACCTAAACTTTGGAACAGTCTTCCTAGCATTGTTCAGGAAGCAGGCACACTCTTTGTCTGCGCTAATATTAGTCTCCCTCTGTTTATTCCGAGGTTTAGCGTATTCTGCCAGATCCAGGCCGTATTTAGATGAGATGAAGGACCTGCACCTAGACAAGATGACAAAGCAGCCCTGAAGTGTCAACTAAACTATCCCCTGCGAAGGGCTCCTTCCCTTTCCTTTCCCTATGTATAGATAAAACATTATCAAAATGATTCCAGTTCACATGGATCTATGGAAACGACTAGCCTCGGCCGCCCATGACCCTGTCACCGGTTCACAACTGTTCCTTCCTTAGACCACTTTTGATAGATACTGGCCACTGCAGACCGGGAACACCCCACAAGAGCTGCAGTTTTGGAGATGCTCTGACCCGTCTAGCCATCACAATTTGGGCCTTGTCAAACTCGCTCAATTCCTGTATCTTACTTTTTACCTATAGGTCTTTTTACAATATATTGCTTTAGAATTTGCACTAGAATTTAGTAAACTGGCTAGCGAAGCAAAAACGTGTTGGTCTTTGTTTACGTTCTTGATGCAACCAAAAATGGCAACAGAACTATAAGTTTAAAAGACTTGTACAAACAATAAAACGTACTTATAGTTTGGAGCGATAAACAGCAGCTACTGCTTTTAAAGTGGGAACTGCTTCGTCTTTCAGTAATAGCCTTTGTGCAAATCCAGCATTGAACTTGTGTAGACTCTGGAAGCTGTCTTCAGCAGCACATCCAGGGTAGAAAATATCACAGATTATAATGGGTTCTATTATCTTTTGATGCATCCGGTGTACACAACTCTTCCGCTTTCATTTATGCTGCGCGACATGGCCTCGCCCACTTTGTTGCGTGTTCCCGGGGGCGTGTTTTGCGGGGTTTATGATGTCACCAACCCGGGAAGAAGCTCATTGTAATCCAAACTGGTCGTTTTTGTAGGCATTAAACTGCCATAACTTTAAAAGACAATATCTCCGTTTACATTGAACTTTCAGTGCTGTAACTTTGCAGATACTGCTTATGCTCAAGCAGCAACATTACTGTTACATGTATGTATCTGCCTGCCCTCTAAGCGTCATTTACATTTTGTCCTATTTAGCAGATTCCTTACACCTGTGGACTATTATCCTGTGCTTAAAGGAAGTCAAGTTGCCACACTTCAGCGGCGGAACTTGAGTGGCCGTCCCGAGATGGAGCTGCGCTCTCTTTTGTGTTTATCCCTTTATTTTCCTGTCTAATTTCTCCTACTTATTATTATATTTTGTTCTATTTCAATAAATTCGCCTATTTGACCGAGCCAATGTGTCCTCCTTCTCTTGTGTTATGGCAGTGGCTGTAACCTAATTGGGGGCTCGTCCGGGAAAAATGTAATTTTAAAGTTAGAGCTGCGAAAGCTCTAATTCTAATTAAATGTTAAAAATTTAAGTTTTGAAGGTTTTACCAGCCAGAGCAAACATTTCCAGAAATTTCGCTTTGGCAAGCTGTTTTGAACTTTGTAAAAAAACTTTGTTTTGGCCTGATTTTGTTCGAAATTTTCACACCAGTTCATTCTTTGATTTCTTTTGAAGTATATTGAGGTCTTAATGCACTCCATTGAGGCAAATGGGAATGCAAAAATTCTCTTTGTTGTAGGCTAGTTTCCATTCACCACTATAGAAGTTTACCCAACCATGACGTCTTCTGCTTCTGAGAAGCCTAGAAATGCGAAAAGGGTCCATTTCAAGTGATCCTTAATTATGTGCAGCCATTATGCTTTTATTTAATGAAATGCTTGATTTTATTCCAGGTATTCACAGCATCAGTGATGACCGTGATTTTTGTTGTTGTTGCTACTCTCAAGGTGTTTGTGTTTCAGTAATGTGTTGCCTGGCTTGAGGGCAAATACCCTGATGTGTGAAGGCACTAGCGCATGTATGCCGTGCAGGTGGCGAAGTGCTCTCACCTCGAGAGAGTTGTCCTAAATGCACTGTCTCTCATGTTTGTTCTCTGTCTGTGTCTTTCAGGTCAGTTGTGTTTACGGGACCTTTTGACATTCCGCTTCTGTCAGACCCTCCAATGGCTCGGTCGATGTCAGGTGCCTTCTGTCCGTGCAAAGTGCTGCAAGACCTGTGGGCTCCCATCACGGGGTGGCGATCGCACTGCAAGTCGCTGAGATACAAAGGGATTGCAGAATGACTGTTGTAAGCCAGGAAACACAAGATTATAACACAAATACTCCATTGTTTGGACAGACTTTCGGTCTGGTTTGGTCAAGGTGATGCCATTGTCCAACAGTTAATCAGGGAGCCACTTTGTCCCTACACCTTTAACACAGAAAAAGTGGTGCTTATTTCCGTCCATCATCTCAGATAAGTGGTAGTAAAGCAGGTAGAGTGGACCATCTTGCCATCTCACTATAGTGACTATGGTAATTAAGATTTCTTTACTAATTGGCAATTAATGGAACAAGTCTATTCATAATGTGGCTGTTTTAATCATATCTTTTAACTCTGCCAAGACTGCAGTTCAGTTATTTGTAATTTTATTCCTGTTTATCACACAATTTTTTTCATTGAACCACATATAACCACCACGCTAGCGAGCAATTCCACTTAACTGCAAGTTGAGCTTGTTGATGTTTCTATTTATTGCAGCTGATTGCAAATCAAATATAAAACCAGTAAAGAAGTACCTGGTGCTGCAACATAAACTGGTGCTAAAGGTAGCGAGCGCTGAGCTCCTCAATCAGTCTAGAGTTGGCTGGTACTTGAATTCTAAAGACAATATTTATAGTATCTTAATTTTATGTCTGTATTACTCTTTTGGATGAATAAACATATACACTAAATAATTCAGTGCACCATTTTTCAAAATGCATTCATTAGAGCTTCACAATTAATCGTTAAAAGATTGCAATCTCGATTCATTCCAGGGGCTAAATATCATGTTATTTGGGGTCGCTTCAACCTGCGTTGCGACATGAAAAACAATCCGTGGCAACATTGTTAAAGTAGCCCAATTCCGCAGACTTGGCGAATATCTTAGAATAATTCAAATTACCACAGAACTACTGGGATAAGTTTATAGTTTTGATATAAACACTGATGTCTACGGTAGCGATCAAAATAGAGCAAATCCCTTTTTGAAAGTAACTTGACGCTTCAAATAAAGATTGTATCAGTTACATCATTATGCCAGTAGGTGGCAACAAGTGACTTTTAAAAATTCGTTCAAAAATGCTCATTCATCCAGAAACAAGACAAGTGAAGTCTTTATGAGTGAGCCATTGAATCATTCACGCAACCCAACTTAATTCTAGTTAATTAAATATTTTGTCAGAACGTCTTGTAAATAACGTTATATCATGGAAGAATTGTGATGTCTACTTTAAACAACAACAACAACAACAAGAAACGTAGTTCTTAATTTATCCAGAACCGTGCAGCTCTAACATACATGATAGAAAAGCTTAATGTCTGCTTTATTAAATTATAATGATTTATTTTTAATGCAGTAATTTGCCTTACAGTATTGTAAGCTTAGAGACATTAGTTTAAAACAAATCTGTCAAGATTTTTGTCAGGTACATGTAATATTACATGAAGTAAATGTTTAGTATGCCTTTTTTTTATATATATAATACATGACCACTAACTGTGCATTTAGTCTTAAGGTGACCGCATCTTAAGCTGCATGTTGTATGAACTGTGCTGCACATCCTATGTCAATGGGATGCTTTTAAAATTTCACATACATGTCGATTAGTTGCCTCAGATGTACAGTATTTGAATCCTACTTATACTTATTTTTTAACTGCCTATAGCCTTATTATAGCCTACACGTCACATCTTTCTAGACAGGTTATTATTGAATTAAAACCAAAACTAAAATAGAAGTTTTTGCTTTATGACCTTTCAGGTATCATTTATGTAAATAAATAAATGCAGCTGCACTGCGGTAAAACATTTGCATCTAATATGCCATCTCTGCATGACAATTGACACCTACTTTACTTTCATCACTCGTTCATCCAAGGACCAAGGGATGTATGTGCCGTCTAAATAATTTGTTCTTGTTGTTTTGCCCGAATGATTCAGACGAGAGGCCTGCGCTGCATTACTATCAACTGATAAACATCAAAACGACAAATGCAACATGTTTTGTTTTTCAAGTTGCACTGAGAAATTTGAATTGATTTGTAATGTTGTTTTTATTAAGTGTTTGTTTAGGCCTGTGCTTTGCTAACTGATGTTTCAGGACTGTTCAGTATAACATTTTCTGGTTTACATAAGATTTTTGTTTTTTTTTACTTAATATTGTCTATCTTTTTTTACATTATTTTATTTTGGGGAAAGTGCCATTGTCAAATTAAATATTCATATTGCTCTTCTGTAACACCTTTGTTTTTTGTACTTTATTAAATAGATTTTGTAAATGAAATGATGTGAGGAACTTATTTTATTCACAAGAAAAAAAAAAAAAAAAAGTTCATTTAAAAGGAAAATGTTTGATGTAAATTATGTCCAAATTTCCTTAAATTATAATTTTAAAATGAATTAATCTTATGAGTCAGAGTAGAAATGTAAGCCTTAATGTGCCGTAACAAACTACAGCTTTTCATCTAATTTTGGATCCATTCCTTTAAAGGTCATGCTGTTTAGCAAGAGGACTGTTTTGGTACAAAATCAAGTTTCAAATGAAATCCAGTACTTGTGGTCTCAGTAGATTTCATGATTCATGTTCTCAACTGGTTTAGCCATGTGACACACATTTTCCCAACAACCCAATTTTTACCATTTCACTTTACTTAATATAAGTTTTGGGCGGTATGACAAATTCATGACTTACTTATTGACAACGTAATGACGTTGCATGCTTGTAATAGACCCTTTTCACATATTTCCGGGTTTCTCGGAAGCAGAAGTCGTCACCGTTGGACGTTGGGTAAACTTTTATAGCAGTGATTACGAGACTTCAATAAATATATTGTGTGTTTCCATTTGCGAGCCATTCCACCGAATGGGTGACATTTCTGTCCCCAGGATATTGTGTGTATAAATATGCATGAAAATTAACTTTAAAATAAATGTTATTATTAAGCAAACTGAACATTACTCTAAATGCAAATTTAAAATGTATAATTTAAAATATTATTAAAAACTACTCAGAACATTACAAAAACAAAAATAGTCGTTGCTGATTTCTGTGCACGATTCCAGAACACTCCCCCTCACTGCTGGAAAAACTCAAAGAATCACAAAGCAGCAGGTTTATTATGAAAAAAAAAAATCTAAATAAATAAAAATTAGGAGTCAATCAATGAATTGTGACCATCTTACTGCCGTTGTGTAAATAAAATGTAATCATGCTATCCATTAAAAGTAACTGTAGTCTGATTATGCGTATTTTAAAAAGTAGTTTACTCTAATTACAAGTACTCGGTTTTTGGAATCTGATTACGTGATCCAGATTACATGTAATCCGTTACTATCCAGCTCTAATCAGGACAAGTTTTTCTCAGGCACACTTTATTTAAATTGCATCTGACAGAACAGCTTCCAATATAAATCAGAAAAACATTAAGAATTACGTTTCTGTTTCTTTGACTACACTCTCCGCAACCCACTTTTGGATCACGACCCACCACTAGAGAGACACTGATTTAAGTGTTGAGTTTGAATATAAAAGAGTGAGTTTTCATTTAATATGTCCCTCGGCATTGCGAGTTACTTAAAAATCCAATTTAAGAAGAAAGGAATGGGGTGTTTCAGGGAACATGTTATGGAGACCTCATTAGACCTTTTACATAGCCATTGGTTATTAACTGCATCTTAATAATTGAAATTGAACCTATGATCAGGTCAACAGGCACATTAAAACCAATTCGATCTGTTGGATTTGATGGACGACTGTAAGTATAGTAATTATAAACCCTTCATGTAATTCCATTTTCTCGCGCCCAGAGTACTTCATGAAACAAAGAGGTCAGTGTGAGCACAAAGCTTTGATTCTTCATCATTAAAAGCCTGAAAAGAGTTCATGCATTTTGCATCAAATGCCCTTTAGTCCTCAATAGGAACATTGAGCTGCAGATGACTTCCATGGGAAGAGAAACAGTGCCTCCTTATGGCTAATAACAATCCGTGCTGTATGTCCTTATGAAAACCAATCACTTGTTGAAAACTAAATGGGAAAAGTATGTATAAATACACCATAAAAGGTAAAAGTATATTATTTAAAAGAAAATCTGAGCAATGTTGGTGTAAAACATTGTGCACAATAATAAATAAAAGTATGAATTGTATGTGAACCATATGAGGCTGAGCCATATTGTCATGAAATCTATCTCTAAGTAACTATATAATGTTTAAATCAGCTATCATATACTCTAGGATTAGCATTTCACCAACATTAATAGATAACTGGCAATGTAACTGAACAAATGGTACATATGTAATGACTCTTCAAGGGGGACCAAATATGCCCCTTTTCACAAGCTGTAATTAGGTGCCTTTAATTTTTTATCACAACTGTTTTTTATGCTTCAACCACCTTCAATGCTTCTTTATTACTGCGCAACATTATCAGACACAACACCCAAGTGTCTCTTTGCATGAATGTTTATTAGTGGCTGGCTGGGAGTCGCTTCAGAAAAAGCAGAGCAACTCTGACAAAAAAACTACAAACATATTTATATGTTAAAAATGCATAAAATAGCAACATTAGGGCCGGTTCACACAGAATGCGTTTTTCCATTCCACTGTGCAAATTTTCCATTGTTTTCTATGTAGACGGACATCTTTAACCATTGTGTCTTTTGCAGAGTCTCATGCGGCGCTCAAGTTAAAATAAGTTCAACTTTTCGACGCATTTTTGACTGCATGAACCCGTACTGTGTGAATAGCCCCTTATGAGTTTTTCTTTCATTTGATTGGTTACACTCACCACTCTACCCAAGTACTCCATTGTTAGTTCATTCCCAAGTCTAGAGTAGTAAACGGGTTTACAGTTGGTTCCGTTTTTATCTATTGCTGCACAGTACATTTCAACATTTCAGCGTGCAACATAAGCATATAACATTTAAAAACATTAAATTGGATATATAACAGTAAAATCATTAAAGTCCCCCTGTAGTCAATAATTTTAACCTCTAAAACGTATCTTTGATCACCAAAATGACATATTTAAATGTTTTTTTCCTGTAAAAAAGTCATAAAATAGCTTGAATGTCACTCTACACCCTTGATTCATTTAGTATGCGTGGATCCATGAATATGCTAATTAGCTTGGAGATCCACTCAGTCAACTTACTGAGGTAAACTCTGCACAGTGATATCACTCTTTACAATGTAGTTCATCATAACATTGTAATATACATCATACACCCGCTATATTGCTAAATCTACCCGATATTTCATATTTTCATTTTCAATTTGCACATGATTTGTCTTAAAGCATATTAAAAACACCACATAGACATATAAACATTAAAAACTTGATTTTCACCGCAAGGAGGCTTTTAAAAAAAATCCATATTCCCTAAAATGATCACTTTTAAGAATACATTCATTCCCCATTCATAGTTTGCCAATCAAGATAATTTGGCAGGATTTCAAGTTTGATTATGAATGTATTCATTTAATCATTTCTCCAGCAGCATGTGTGTGTTCATGTTTGTTTCCTCTGCTTCTCAATGGCTCTCCAAACCTCTCCCTCGGGGTACTGATGCTTTTTCACTGATTCTTCCAACATTTCACAAGAGAATCCAGGGTCCTGAAGGTGTAGAAACAGTTATTTATGCTATTAGTACAAAATGTCCATATCCCCTAGTGTTCATTTTATACATGTTTGTCCAAATGGAGCTATTTATTTTATTTATTAGGTTACACTTTATTTTCACAAAATTGTTTCAGCTATTCCAGGCATTTCACTTACTGATTCCTCTGCGCATTTTAATGTGATTTTAAATGATTTAGGTGCAATAAGATGTGAAAGAGAACTCAATTCGGCACACGCGTGCCGTTTTCTGTGCCGCGCACACAAAAGTGCAAATATTGAATTGAGTTATCTTTCGTGTCTTCTTGCGCTCGAACAGACAAACACACAAAATTATACAAAAATATCCTTGTGTAAACAGTCAGTTTTGAATGTAAACAGTTGAGAAAGAAAGAGCTTGTGTAACAGTATGTTGAATCTGTGCATTCAGTCTTAAAGTGACAGCAGCCTAATAAACCTCATTAATGTTAATCGAAGAACAAAACAAAAAGAAATTGACTGAAAAACTTTTGTAACTTTAATAATTAATGTGTTTTATAAAAAGAAAACTATTCAGTGTTATTATACATTTGATTTCAATTTCTGTACCTATATTTATTTCGGTTATTGTTCATTTGTTTTTTTATTACTGACTGTTTACTTGTCTTTAATAATGTTTGAAACTTATATTAGTTAGTATAGTAGATTTTGCAGTGGTGGTTTTGTTAAAACCAGGCAAAAGTTCCCTGTCTAAGTGTTCTTTAGGCTGCTGATTTTTGTTCATGGATTCAGCAGCAATCTAAAAGGTTTTTTTTTTTTTTGCCATGTTTGAGTCGAAACTGGGGATCGTTAAGAATCGGAATCAATCAGAATCACTAGAATGCAAACTATACCCAGTCTTACTCCAGACCATTGAATTATTGAAAAATAATGCTTTGCATCGGGGCAACATCATTTACATTTATGCATTTGGCAGACGCTTTTATCCAAAGCGACTTACATTGCATTATACTATACATTTGTATCTGAGTATGTGCAATCCCTGGGATCGAACCCATGACCTTGGCATTGTTAGTGCCATGCTCTAACCACTGAGCTACAGGAAAGCTTCATTTTTCAGTAATTCAGTAAAACATCATTTTTCAGTAATTCACTGGCCCATAGTCAGTTATTCCCTATTTATTACATTGAGGTTAACTTTTTAGTCCCTAACCAGCTGTTCATAGTGCAATAACATAATACATCCCTTTCTTATTTCTGTTTTAACTTACCATTGGTGGAATGTAGTGGGCATTTCTGATGTTGGTGGGGCTTTTGAAGTGTTCATGCAGGTGATCCACAAACTCACACATCCTTTAATACATACAGAGAGCAGAAACTCAGTTGAATGACATACTTTATGCTTAAACAGTCCAATTTTAAGAAACTGTTCACCCAAAACTGAAATTATTCCAAAAATGCAGTTGTTATTCATGTGAAAAAAAAAAAATGACTGAGTTCCTTGGTCTTATTTTAAATACAGAATTTTTCAGTAATTCAACTTTTCAGTTAGAACATCTTTTTCTTTCAGTAAGCATCAAGGCTTCAAAGCACTAGACTTTAAAAAGAAAAAAAATCCCAGGCAATTTTTCAATACACACACCTATTACTTAAACTAGCAGACACTGAAATGTAGTCAAACAGAATGAGGTGCTGAACAAGCTCACACAGTCCCACACCGCCAGCATGAGGACACACGGGAACTGCAAAGAAAAACAAGACATTCAAAATATTCGACATTGCTATATTTAATAGACAAGCAAATGAGATATTTGTGGCTAATATTATTTACACTCAAGTTACCATTAAACTTAGCAGCCATGAGTATGATGGCAAGGTTTTCATTGACACTGCCCACCCTACAGCTGTCAATCTGAACAAACTGTAGAGCCGAGGCCTGAAGAAACTGCTTGAACATCACTCTGTTATGGCACTGCAAACAAGCACACAAAGATATCGATAAAGTATGCTATCTCAAAATGAACTGTTGACTTTATTCTATGGAACACAAAAGGAGACATTTTAAAATCATTTTTTTGTGTTTCAATGATTGATTCCAACATTCTTAAAAGTATCTTTTTGTGTTCCGCAGAAGAAATGGTTTGGAACAACATGAGGGTGATTAAATGATGACAAAATTTTAATTTCTGAATGAAATATCCCTTTAAAATGCCATTGACAGGGCTTGAATTTCGGCATGGGATTGCATGTATTGTGCATAATTTTACTAACTTTGTGCTCAAACCCAAAGTGCGCACACATAAAGCTGCCTCTCAGTACTAAATTGAGTTCTTTTTCACTGCTTATCACACTTAAACAGTCAAATACACACAAAATAATGTCAAAATGCCAATTTTGGTGAGTATTCACGTAAACACAGTCAGTTGTTTTAAGTGAACGTAAACAGTTGAGAAAGAAAACGCATGTGTAACAGTATATTGGATCTGTGCGTCAGGTCTTAAAGTGACAGCAGCCTAATAAACCTGCTGCCAAATTATATCAAAAATATCTGTAATACAGTTTTCCCCATGGAATCAATGTCAAAATTGTGGCCAGTGAAAATGCTGAGTTGCTAGTAATTTTGGAAAACCACTAGCCACAGTAGCCGGTGAGCAAAAAAGTTCATGTCAAGCCCTTGTTATAGTCATCATTCTTGGTGAACATACACACACTCACCTGTTCTCCAGTGGCCACTCCAATACCAAAGGGTGCAAGTGCCTGAAAACAAGACAAAAAACCCTCAAAACCTGACTAACATGGTCTAAAAATGAACATAATGAACCAGTTTACCTTAGAGATGGACGCATGACCTAGAATATCATCAGGAGATGTGGGCTCCTCAATCCATAGAGGGTGAAACTCTGCCAGCTTGGTTACCCAAGTAACCGCTTCGTTAACATCCCACCGTTGATTGGCATCAATCATCTGACACATAAGAAGTCTTGTAAACTTGACCAACTTAATATTCAAAATCTGATCTCACTACTATTTTGCAAAGTATACACATTAGACTTTGAATCACCAGGGTTTTGTCTGGTCCAATCAACTTTCGGATGAGGCTGCATCTACGGATGTCATCCTGCAAATCAGCCCCAACCTTCACTTTAAATTTAGTCCATCCTTGAGCGAGAGCGTCAGAGCAGAGCTATTCAAAGCAAAGGGTGTTTGTTAATGTCAGAGTGTGATTATAACAGAAACAAGAACAGCCGAAGAACAGACAGACCTGGGTAAGTTGCTGATCAGTGTAGCCCAGCCAGGCACAGGAAGTGGTGTAGGCAGGATAGCCTTCCCTTAACATCTGCTCCTCTGGAGTGGTTTAAAGTCACCATGAAATCAAGAGTGACAGTTCTTCATTTTTTATGGAATATTGCAGTGTTTATTATAAATTATTTATCTGCACACATTATTTATTTTTTAAATTCATGCGACTCATAATCTTGAATCAAAACAACCCCCTTCTCTTCCCTGTTGCAGCGACGTCTCTTGATGACGAGGGCGGGGCAATCTGTCACTCACATGAGATCCACCAATAGCAAACCACAACCATCCAATCAATGGACTATATGCACGGGTTACTTCTTGGTTGTCGTTAAGCCAGCTCGAGCACTTCCGGTGAACTGTTAGCTGTTCATTCTGTAGTCGTTGTACATCGACACAAAACCATCTATGGTTGACTTTTTAATGTTGTATTTATATTTTAATGCAGTTATCACATTTACCTAATTTGCCAATAAACCAGTTTTATTGATTGCAATAAAGACGAAGCTATTGGGACTGTTTAAAAACGCTGTGTCTGTAATTAGACACGCACACACATTTTTTCCCCAGCACTTCAAAAGTTATTTTTAATGTGTTGACCGCAAACATTATTTGTTCATCCTTCTGAGATTGTCCCCATTGTAAAACCGAACGTTTAAAAATGTAGGAAATTTAACATTTGATAGAAAACACTTATTTAAAAATAAAAAAGACAGTAATTAGCACTTTAACCACCAGGTGGCGGCAAAGTAGCATTTATTTGTGCAAATATCAGCCATTTCCTCTAAATGTTTTTCACTTTGTTTTTGACAAAATATTAAACATTATAAAATAACTAGGTTTAAAATACATTTTGTCAATGTGAAGTATGAAATACTCACAAAATCTTATGAAAAACAATAACTTTTATTGTGAATTACACAGAAAGCGAGCACCGGGCTCTCCCTTTGTAATCACAGCAGCTGTCAGTCAGTGCAGTGCAAGATCAATGATTTCAGCACACTTGTGAAAACACACATTTTATTCAATTAATCTGACTAAAGTGCACAATAAATATTTCATATTTTCATTTTTTACACATAAAAGTGTGAAAACTAATGGTCGAATTGAATTTAGCCAAGGAGGAACATTGAGGTACATCTTTATTTTAAATGTTTTATGCTGTCTTACGTTTGAATAACTAAATTAATGCTATGCCTGACTATTTAAGTGATTATATTCTGATTATAAACTAAGTATTACACTACTGATGCTCAAAACACCAGCACATGGCTCTCACCGGAAGTTTTCGAGCTGGCTTATATTATTGCGGAAGTTCTAAAGAACGCTCCGTGCATATAGTCCATTCCGCACAGACAAAATCAAGCCCCGCCCTACATTTGTTCTTGTTTCAGAAGCGGTTTCACTTGGATATACGTCACAATAGGGAGGAAAAGACTATTGCAAATTCCAATTCATCCTGACTTTAATGTCCAAAGATGTCCACACACTGAAATTACAGCTTCTGACAGTTTATTTTCATATGCATACACCTGTCATTTTTTGTTGTCTTGTGCCATACTTGAGGGTTTTGGATGTGCACATGACTTTTTCTCAACATACACAACCTTTCAAAAGTTTTTGGTTAGAAAGATGTTTTTGAAAAAGTATTTTATGCTCATCATGGCTGAATTTATTTGATAAAAAATACTAAATATTATTGCAATTTAAAATAAGTGTTTTCTATTTTAATATATTTTAAAATGTAATTTATTTCTCTGATCAAAGCTGAATTTTCAGCATCGTTACTCCAGTCTTCAGTGTCACATGATCCTTCAGAAATCATTCTAATATGAAGATTTGCTGCTCAAGGAACATTTCTGATTATTAACAGCTGCTTATATTTGCTTAATGGTTTTTCCATGACTTTTTGATGACGTGCAAAAAATATATTTTAACAATTTAAAAGACTTTATTGTCATCTTTGGTCAATGTAATGCAGCCTTGCTGAATAAAAACTACAACAAATCTTACTGACCCCAAACTTTTGAAGTTTTGGTAATGCATGTATGTATCAAAGTGCACTTTATAAAAAATTATAAATGTGTTCAACACTGTTTGTAGCCTTTATGAACTGATCTCACCTCTAGTTTTCTGCCCCGCTTTGGCTTTTACCAAAATATCTAAAAGAAAGAGAAAAGGAGTGTTATCCTGGAGTATAAGGAGTAATGCGTTATGAATAAAAAGCTTCTTGATGACCTCACCTAAAGCTTCCTGCTCCGTCAGTGCATCAGTGATATATCTGAAATCAATACAGCTGATCAACTTCGCAGGATCCTAGGAAGAGGATTCATAAATATAAAGAAAAATAAACATAATAAACACATTTATAAAAGCACATCAACAAAAGTCTTTAAAGTCTCCTTGTTTTTAAAAGTCAAATCTGGCCATATTTATTTTCCTAATGCATGTTCATCCATTTTTATTTTTAATTCTTTGATCTCATAATCTTTAATTGAAATGTCAGAACTACAATCGAATAAACAAAAATCAGGTCTTAACCCGATTCACTCGGAAACGTAACAATATGGAAATACAGTTAGTAATAATTTTGATGCCTACTTTAAGTGATATTTCTTTGTTTAGCATCTCAGTTGCAATCATTTAAACACCTAAAAGACATTTTTTAAAAGTGAGTACTCACCATGTCAACAAGCAGCTTCCACAGGGGCTGCAAAACATATTCATTTTGACCTTTAATGATAGTCTATATGCATCAATTTTTACAACAGTAATGCAAATTCACGTCATGTAAAATAATCTTTCGTGTTGCTCACCTTTCCTTCCACTCGTGCCCATAAATCCCAGACAGCATTCAGAATGGCTGCCGTCGCCAGCTGAATTACTCCTTTTTCTGGTCCAATCTGTCAGTGAGATCATCTGTTCATTCAGCTGTACAAGAAGTCTTGAAGTACCTGCTCTCAGAGTTGATACTCACCCATCTCATTTGACCATCACTGCTCAGGAGTCTGTAGAAGCCTCTGAAGTCACCGGTTATCTCCTCCAAAGTCTTTCCAACCACCAAAGTAGATAAGGCTTTAACTGCGCATACGACTACAGATAAACAGACACACATGCTAGTCGAGATTAGTATAACCTAGAAGTCCAATTGGAATTTCATTCATAGTTTGGAACTGAGGGATCCTAATGGGAAAACTATACAAAAATTAGATATTTTAGCCAACAATGGCTCTTTATTGTTACCAATAAGATAAAACGCTCTTATAGAAAAATATTTTTTTCAGGATTTTAAGCTCCTTTTGTAACACCAGCTCACCTAAATTTAGTGTGTCACTGCGACCAATGTTGTTTGGTCTAGTTGCATCATCACAATGTAACAGTTTTAGCTGGAAATACTTATTCCAAAACAAGTTTGGTACTGATAAACTGACCAGCAGTGTTGGGGAAAGTTACTAATGTTACAAAAATTGTTACTCCCTAAAAAAAGTAATGCATTACGTTATTTTTACGCTACTTTTTCTCACCTGGGCTTACTTGTTTGTTTTTGTAATAACAAACAAAAAACAAAAGTTATATATTTGGCAAATATAAAGACACTTTCACACCAAAAGTGAAATGAATATGCCTCAGGTGGAAGGAAATGCGAATTCACGCCTGTACAGTAGAGGGCGCCTCTCAAACAAACCTTTCAGCTGTGCTGCCATTCTGGATCACAGAAGAATAGGACGCAGGAGAAGAAAGTTAAAAGTAACTTAGATAGTAAGTAACGGGCCCCGCACATGACATGCAAGAAAAAAAATTAAATCGAGCGCACAATTTACTATTTCGTGTCCTCGATTTATAAATCATGCATGTTCCCTCGTTTTAGTACATAGAGGGAACAAAATAGTAAGTCGTGCGCATGTTTTAGTAAATCGTGCGCACGTTTTAGTAAATCGAGGGAACAAAATAGTAAATCGTGCGCATGTTGTAGTAAATCGAGGGAACGGAATAGTAAATCGTTCGCATGTTTTAGTAAATCGAGGGAATGAAATAGTAAATTGTGCGCATGTTTTAGTAAATCGAGGGAACGAAATAGTAAATCGTGCGCACGTTTTAGTAGATCGAGGGAACAAAATAGTAAATTGTGCGCATGTTTTAGTAAATCGTGCGCACGTTTTAGTAAATCGAGGGAACGAAATAGTAAATCGTGCGCACGTTTTAGTAGATCGAGGGAACGAAATAGTAAATCGTGTGCACGTTTTAGTAGATCGAGGGAACGAAATAGTAAATCGTGTGCACATTTTAGTAGATCGAGGGAACAAAATAGTAAATTGTGCGCATGTTTTAGTAAATCGTGCGCACGTTTTAGTAAATCGAGGGAACGAAATAGTAAATCGTGCGCACGTTTTAGTAAATCGAGGGAACGAAATAGTAAATCGTGTGCACGTTTTAGTAGATCGAGGGAACAAAATAGTAAATTGTGCGCATGTTTTAGTAAATCGTGCGCACGTTTTAGTAAATCGAGGGAACGAAATAGTAAATCGTGTGCACGTTTTAGTAGATCGAGGGAACAAAATAGTAAATTGTGCGCATGTTTTAGTAAATCGTGCGCACGTTTTAGTAAATCGAGGGAACGAAATAGTAAATCGTGCGCACGTTTTAGTAGATCGAGGGAACAAAATAGTAAATTGTGCGCATGTTTTAGTAAATCGAGGGAACGAAATAGTAATTGGTGCGCATGTTTTAGTAAATCGTGCGCACGTTTTAGTAAATCGAGGGAACGAAATAGTAAATCGTGCGCACGTTTTAGTAAATCGAGGGAATGAAATAGTAAATCGTGCGCATGTTTTAGTAAATCGTGCGCACGTTTTAGTAAATCGAGGGAACGAAATAGTAAATCCTGTGCACGTTTTAGTAGATCGAGGGAACAAAATAGTAAATCGTGCGCACGTTTTAGTAAATCGAGGGAACGAAATAGTAAATCGTGTGCACGTTTTAGTAAATCGAGGGAACGAAATAGTAAATCGTGTGCATGTTTTAGTAAATCGAGGGAACGAAATAGTAAATCGTGTGCATGTTTTAGTAAATCGAGAGAACGAAATAGTAAATCGTGCGCACGTTTTAGTAAATCGAGGAAACGAAATAGTAAATCGTGCGCACGATTTAGTAAATCGAGGGAACGAAATAGTAAATCGTTCGCATATTTTAGTAAATCGTGTGCATGTTTTAGTAAATCGAGGGAACGAAATAGTAAATTTTGTGCACGTTTTAGTAAATCGAGGGAACGAAATAGTAAATTTTGTGCACGTTTTAGCAGATCGAGGGAACAAAATAGTAAATCGTGCGCACGTTTTAGTAAATCGAGGGAACAAAATAGTAATCGTGCGCATGTTTTAGTAGATCAAGGGAACAAAATAGTAAATCGTGTGCATGTTTTAGTAAATCGTGCGCACGTTTTAGTAAATCGAGGGAACGAAATAGTAAATCGTGCGCTTGTTTTAGTAAATTGTGCGCACGTTTTAGTAGATCGAGGGAACAAATTAGTAAATCGTGCGCACTTTTTAGTAGATCGAGGGAACGAAATAGTAAATCGTGTGCATGTTTTAGTAAATCGAGGGAATGAAATAGATCGTGCGCATGTTTTAGTAAATCGTGCGCACGTTTTAGTAAATCGAGGGAACGAAATAGTAAATTGTGCGCACGTTTTAGTAAATTGAGGGAACGAAATAGTAAATCGTGCGCACGTTTTAGTAGATCGAGGAAACGAAATAGTAAATCGTGTGCATGTTTTAGTAAATCGAGGGAACGAAATAGTAAATCGTGCGCACTTTTTAGTAGATCGAGGAAACGAAATAGTAAATCGTGTGCATGTTTTAGTAAATCGAGGGAACGAAATAGTAAATCGTGCGCACGTTTTAGTAAATCGAGGGAACGAAATAGTAAATCGTGCGCACGTTTTAGTAAATCGAGGGAACGAAATAGTAAATCGTGCGCACGTTTTAGTAAATCGAGGGAACGAAATAGTAAATCGTTCGCATATTTTAGTAAATCGTGTGCATGTTTTAGTAAATCGAGGGAACGAAATAGTAAATTTTGTGCACGTTTTAGTAAATCGAGGGAACGAAATAGTAAATTTTGTGCACGTTTTAGCAGATCGAGGGAACAAAATAGTAAATCGTGCGCACGTTTTAGTAAATCGAGGGAACAAAATAGTAATCGTGCGCATGTTTTAGTAGATCAAGGGAACAAAATAGTAAATCGTGTGCATGTTTTAGTAAATTGAGGGAACAAAATAGTAAATCGTGTGCATGTTTTAGTAAATCGAGGGAACGAAATAGTAAAACGTGCGCATGTTTTAGTAAATCGTGCGCACGTTTTAGTAAATCGAGGGAACGAAATAGTAAATCGTGCGCTTGTTTTAGTAAATCGTGCGCACGTTTTAGTAGATCGAGGGAACAAATTAGTAAATCGTGCGCACTTTTTAGTAGATCGAGGGAACGAAATAGTAAATCGTGTGCATGTTTTAGTAAATCGAGGGAATGAAATAGATCGTGCGCATGTTTTAGTAAATCGTGCGCACGTTTTAGTAAATCGAGGGAACGAAATAGTAATTGGTGCACATGTTTTAGTAAATCGTGCGCACGTTTTAGTAAATCGAGGGAACGAAATAGTAAATCGTGCGCACGTTTTAGTAGATCGAGGGAACAAATTAGTAAATCGTGCGCATTTTTTAGTAGATCGAGGGAACGAAATAGTAAATCGTGTGCATGTTTTAGTAAATCGAGGGAATGAAATAGATCGTGCGCATGTTTTAGTAAATCGTGCGCACGTTTTAGTAAATCGAGGGAACGAAATAGTAAATCGTGCGCACGTTTTAGTAAATCGAGGGAACGAAATAGTAATTGGTGCGCATGTTTTAGTAAATCGTGCGCACGTTTTAGTAAATCGAGGGAACGAAATAGTAAATCGTGCGCACGTTTTAGTAGATCGAGGGAACAAATTAGTAAATCGTGCGCACTTTTTAGTAGATCGAGGAAACGAAATAGTAAATCGTGTGCATGTTTTAGTAAATCGAGAGAATGAAATAGATCGTGCGCATGTTTTAGTAAATCGTGCACACGTTTTAGTAAATCGAGGGAACGGAATAGTAAATCGTGCGCACGTTTTAGTAAATCGAGGGAACGAAATAGTAATTGGTGCGCATGTTTTAGTAAATCGTGCGCACGTTTTAGTAAATCGAGGGAACGAAATAGTAAATCGTGCGCACGTTTTAGTAAATCGAGGGAACGAAATAGTAAATCGTGCGCATGTTTTAGTAAATCGTGCGCACGTTTTAGTAAATCGAGGGAACGAAATAGTAAATCGTGTGCATGTTTTAGTAAATCGAGGGAACAAAATAGTAAATCGTGCGCATGTTTTAGTAAATCGAGGGAACGAAATAGTAAATCGTGTGCATGTTTTAGTAAATCGAGGGAACAAAATAGTAAATCGTGCGCATGTTTTAGTAGATCAAGGGAACAAAATAGTAAATCATGTGCATGTTTTAGTAAATTGAGGGAACGAAATAGTAAATCGTGCGCATAAAAATGCTGTATTCTGCTGCCAGACCAGTAGATGGCGATGTCACACGCTACACGCTTTTAGAATGAACACGTAATACGCATGCGCATGATGTTGCCGTTTTCACGAATTCACGTTTTTGTAGTTTACACTGAGACGATAACGGAATCGTTTTCAAAAGCGCGCACTTTAAAACCCGCTTTCAAAAGTTTGCATTTTCAGTACCCCAACGCTGTTGTCCTGTAAATGAACGGCCAAAACGTATACTTTTTTTTTTAACGTTTTTAGTTGAAAGCGGTGTCATGTAAAATCCTCTTGAAGTCGTGTGTAACGAGGTTGGAAAACACATGGATCCATTCCTGCATTCAAAATCTCTCCATATCTTTTATATTCTGAAGTCCATGCTTGTGGACTCTCCTCTTTAGTTCATCGCACAGGTTTTCTATAGCATTTAATCAAGGGGACTGTGGTAGGCAAGGCTAAATCTTCATTTTCTGATCAGTGAACCATTTTTGTGTTGATTTTGAGGTGAACTTTGGATCATTGTCCAACCACTGCCAAGTTAAAGCTTTCTAGCAGAGGCAGTCAGGAGTTTAATATGGTACTTGATGGAGTCCATGATGTCTCCTGACAAACAGCCCCACACCACCATACTTCACAGTTTATGAAAGAAAAATCAAGATAAACAGCAAAGAAATTGTTTTTACAGCTGGTTTCACTTATATTTACCAAGAGAACTTGAAAAACAATATGATCCTGTTAACCCATTTGAGCCCACCGGCAACTATAGTTGCCGCAGTGTATGGTTGTCATTTTCCTTTTGTACGTTTTTTTTCTAGATGTTTTCCATGTTTTATGTCTCAATGACATGCAAGCAAACAACCAAATAAAGGATTTCAAGAACAAAAAAATATTTAGAAGAATTTTCATGTTAATATTAATAATTTTTTGTTGACATATATATATCTACATAATCATGAGGGTCTCTAGAATCATCCAAACAAAATATATCTTACAAGAGATCTTTAGTTTTTTGTATACTTAGTTAAAAGTCCAAGCGGCAACTATAGTTGCCGGTGGGCAAATGACTTGTAAGTACATATATCATGGGGAAATGAGGTATACTGTGTTTAATGGGTTAATAAATCAAGGTTATTGGTCTTGTTTAGTGCCCTATTTTATATTGATATATTATATATTGTTAATTTATTTTTTGTTTGTTTGTTTGTTTGTTATATGTGACCCTGGACTACAAAACCAGTCATAAGGGTCAATTTTTTTAAATTGAGATTTATACATCATCTGAAAGCTGAATATATAAAAGCTTTCCATTGATATATGGTTTGTTAGGATGGGACATTTGGCGGAGACTCAACTATTTGAAAATCTGGAATCTGAAGGTGCAAAAAAATCAAAATGTTGAGAAAATTGCCTTAAAGTTGACCAAATCAAGTCCTTAACAATGCATATCCACTCACAAAAAGATTTTTTATATATATTTATGGTAGAAAATTTACAAAATATCTTCATGGAACGTGATCTTTACTTAATATCCTAATGATTTTTGGCATTAAAGAAAAAAATTCAGTAATTTTGACCCATACAATGTATTGTTGGCTATTGCTACAAATATATCCGTGCGACTTATGACTGGGTTTGTGGTCCAGGGTCACATATAGGAGTAATTTTTTCTAATGAACAATGTAATTTAACTTTTTTGATTCACAATGCTCTGTTGGAGCAACTTCATATTCAAGAGATTATAGATGCAGCTTTTTTGTGCTTGCATCGAATGTTCTTCAACTTTGATTGATCTGTTGAAAGCAGTTATTTTGAGTTAGATGCATAAATTTACATTGAAGGGGTGCATTAACATATTTGCCCACCGGTAACTATAGTTGCCACACATTCAAATAAGTTTTTTAAGAGAAAAAAAAAAAAGCCTGGGGAAAATAAATGCAGAACATGTTCACATAGGACACTATTAAAAGGACTATATGCATGAAACCATTCAGAAAAATGTGGGCACAAATGGGTTAAGGAGTTAAAAAACAAACAAAAAAACAATGACACTTTTCACCAGAAGGTGTCAGGCTTGTATCTTTACTCAAATAAAGGGACATTGCACTCGCACGCCACGGTCATATGATATTCAGTATTTGTATAATTGTTGGATTTTGGGAAGCTCACCGATCTCCGTCCCTCTTCCCACAGTGAAAGTCAAGCCATAACCCTTCAGTGCAGCTTCAGTCTCCAGAACGACATATGCGACAGAGTAATCTGGATCGGTGTGCTGCGAATCAATCACATGTCATGCATTCATTGTCGTTTGTGCAGCGAATGAAACTAATATAAACAGCACAGAGAAGTCAATCACAGGCAACGAACCATTGCGTCAGATCCATGTTGTTCCAGTGACGTCGGGAATCTCACGTCGCGCACTGACACGTTTATTATTTTGCCTCCAGGCATTATGTTTCAGTTGTAAACTTTGCCAAGACACGGCAGTTACTGTACACTTCAAACACTCAAGCACCCAAACACCAAAGACTGATATGATTGGCCTTTTGACAGTGTTTTCAGGCCATAGTAGAAATGTGATTGGAAGATTTGGAATAACGTCACAAATGACAACAAACGTGATCATGTGATCGTCAGAAACGAAACTGGTGAATGTTTGGAGTCCTGTTGTAGGCTATATTCTGTTCTGTTTATTAGGGGCCAAGCCCCGAAGGGGCTGTAGCCCCTATTGTAATTGTACGTTTTCCCTTTTATTATTATTATTCTTCCTCCCGAATGGGAGTCTATGGCAGCCCTATCAACGGAACATGAGAAAATGATGAAATTTGGCACAGTTGTAGAGATGCTCATGAATAGTGATTGGACCAAATTTGGAGTCTCTAGAACCAACTCTATAGCGCCACCACCAGTTCAAAATTTCAACATTCTAACGGTTTTAACATTTGAACTGTTTGTCATAGAAAAATTAAATTTAGTTCATCTGATTCGTCTCTTCATGCTGATGCTATTCAACTTCTTACATTAAGTCTCCACCCATTACAGTAGCGGCCATTTTGAAAAGTACAGTATTTGTTTTTTTCACTTCTCCTCCTTCAAAATTTGTCCAATTTTGTCCAATCTTTGATCAGATTATCTTTGGACTGAGCCGCACAGAAATGACTGAACAGATTTTTTTTATTCATCTTTGTTCAAAGGTTATGATGTCACGAAGTTAACGAGGTCGACCCGAAATTAGTATAGAGGCTGTATCTCGGCCAAACTTTGAGCAATCTAAAAAAAAATTGGTACCCTTCATCAGAACCATGGTCTGAGGGTCTATGCCAAACTTGGGAACAGCGCCACCTACAGGTCATGAGATATGAAAAATGGCTATTTTGGCCAATAACTTTTGAACAGTTTGTCAGAAAATCAAGATCTTGGTGTCTATGGATTCCTTGGATCATGCCGAATCCGACGATACCGACCTGTCAATATTGGATGAATCACGTGTCCACCATTTTGAATTTTGTCATAAATTGCGATATCTTTTAAACAATTTGACATATCTTCACAAAAATTGGTATGTATGACCTTTAGAAGGTCGTGAAGGTACCTGAGAAGTTTCAGCACAGCGCCACCTACTGTTCCACAGATGTAATGATTATTTCAAAAACGCTTATAACTTTTGAAAACACTTTCCAAAATGTGTATGCTTCATGTCATTTTATTCCCTGGCTTATGCCGATTCCGACAATGTATCATTTGTCATTTTCCTTAAATGTACCTGTCTGCCATATTGAAGTAAATGAAAAACAGTTTTTTCGCTACTCCTCCTACAAATTTTGGTCAATTTTGTCCAAAATCAGCTCAGATGATCTTTGGACCGAGCCGCACAGAAATGACTGAACAGATTTTTGATATTCGCTACCATTTCCGAGATATTCATCTCTGAATGTGACCTTGCTTGTGTTTGTTGTCTTATGCTAGTTAGCTTAGCACAGTAATTGCTTAGCATGCTAAACTATTGCTATTCTTTCTAATGTGTTCTTCAGTCAACAGGTTAACCAAAACTTAGTTGGCATTAAATAACTTTGCATACTAATATGGTTAACATGCTATGAAGCTTTCTCACACTGAAACCTCTGCTTAGCATACTGATGAACTAGCATGGCTGATTAGCTCAATGTGTTACGCCACGGATCCCGAATGCTCTGCATCGTGGGTTCGAAACTCAGTGTGACACATGCCCAGACCGCATGAGGTACTGTGGCAGGAAAAGATGCAGAACTTGTGTCTGTTCTAGGCATTCTGCCCAAAACTGGTCTAATCTGAAGCTATCACATGCAATTCCTTTATGTCCAAATTCGTAGTTATTCTTCTTCCCCCTGTATGGTAATCAATGAACCATAAGAAGGAAAATTATCAAATTTGGCATGCTTGTAGTGATAGTAATTAAAAGTAATTTGACCAACTTTGGAGTATCTAGGACTAAGTCTATAGCGCCACCACCAGTTCAAATATTCACTTTTGTAAAGGTTATAACTTTTGAACCCTTTGTTCCAGAAAAATGAATGTCAATACAACTGATTCCTCTCTTCATACTGATCACATTCAATATCTTACATTAAGTCTCCACCCAGTACAGTAGTGGCCATTTTGAAAAGTACAGTATTCCGTTTTTTCGCTACTCCTCCTTCAAAATTTGAGCAAAATTTGAGCAATCAAAACTAAAATTGGTACACTTGATCAAGACCATGATCTGAGGTTCCATGCCAAATTTGGGAACAGCGCCACCTACAGGTCATGAGATCTGAAAAATGGCTATTTTGGCCAATAACTTTTGAACACTTTATTAGAAAATCAAGATCTTGGTGTCTATGGATTCCCTGTGCCATGCCGAATCCGAGGATATCAAATTCGTCAACATCGGATGAACCACGTGTCCGCCATTTTGAATTTTGTCATAAATTGCAAAAACTTTTAAACAATTTGACATATCATCACAAAATTTGGTACATATGACCATCAGAGTGTCCTGAAGGTACATGAGAAGTTTCAGCACAGCGCCACCTAGTGTTCCACAGATATAATGATTTTTGCAAAATTGCTTATAACTTTTGAAAACATTATCCAAAATTTGTCTGCTTTATGTCATTTTATTCCCTGGTTTATGCCGATTCCGACAATGTGTCATTTGTCATTTTCCTTAAATGTACCTGTCTGCCATATTGAATTAAATCAAAAACAGTTTTTTCGCTACTCCTCCCACAAATTTTGGTCAATTTTGTCCAAAATCAGCTCAGATGATCTTTGGACCGAGCCGCACAGAAATGACTGTACGGATTTTTGATATTCGCTACCATTCCCGAGATATTCATCTCTGAATGTGACCTTGCTTGTGTTTGTTGTCTTATACTAGTTAGCTTAGCACAGTAATTGCTTAGCATGCTAAACTATTGCTATTCTTTCTAATGTGGTCTTCAGTCAACAGGTTAACCGAAACTTAGTTGGCATTAAATAACTTTGCATACTAATATGGTTAATATGCTATGAAGCTTTTTTTTTTGTGAACTCTTTCTCACACTGAAACCTCTGCTTAGCATACTGATGAACTTGCATGGCTGATTAGCTCAATGTGTTACGCCACGGATCCTGAATGCTCTGCATCGTGGGTTCGAAACTCAGTGTGACACATGCCCAGACCACATGAGGTACTGTGGCAGGAAAAGATGCAGAACTTGTGTCTGTTCTAGGCATTCTGCCTAAAACTGGTCTAATCTGAAGCTATCACATGCAATTCCTTTATGTCCAAATTCGTAGTTATTCTTCTTCCCCCTGTATGGTAATCAATGAACCATAAGAAGGAAAATTATCAAATTTGGCATGCTTGTAGTGATAGTAATTAAAAGTAATTTGACCAACTTTGGAGTATCTAGGACTAAGTCTATAGCGCCACCACCAGTTCAAATATTCACTTTTGTAAAGGTTATAACTTTTGAACCCTTTGTTCCAGAAAAATGAATGTCAATACAACTGATTCCTCTCTTCATACTGATCACATTCAATATCTTACATTAAGTCTCCACCCAGTACAGTAGTGGCCATTTTGAAAAGTACAGTATTCCATTTTTTCACTACTCCTCCTACAATTTTTGTCCAATTTTGTCCAAAATCAGCTCAGGTGATCTTTGGACCGAGCCGCACAGAAATGACTGAACGGATTTTTGATATTCGCTACCATTCCCAAGATATTCATCTCTGAATGTGACCTTGCTTGTGTTTGTTGTCTTATGCTAGTTAGCTTAGCATGCTAATTGCTTAGCATGCTAACCAGTTGTCATTCTCTTTAATGTGACTCTTCAGCTATCAAGTTAACCATGAGCTTCATTAGCATTAAGTTAGCTTAGCATGCTAATATGGTTAGCATGCTAAGTAATGCTTTTTTGTAAATTCTTTCTTACACTAAAAGTTCTCTTCCACAGATTGTTGAATGTGCATCCTCAAGTAGCTCAATTTGTAAAGCCATTTACCTGATGAGCTCTGCACCCCAAGATAGTGCGTTTGAATCCCAGGTGGAGCGGTTTTATGAAATAGTGTGTTTTGATTCCTTTACTGCCTCTTGGATTAGAAATAAATGCTTTTTGTTTCATGCTGTGTTCATTTTCATCTAAGGTTATGTACATTCTGAGTTCATTTTCGCCCGTAATTCTGAACCAGCTGTTTCATGTTTGTTCATTTTCTGCTGTTTTTCCTCTTCCTGCTCTGTATTGCGCTACAGCATGATGAGCTGCAGAATGATCTAAAGTAGTTATTAAATATAACATTCAGTGCAGTTTTATAAAAATTCTTCATTTTGAGTTCATTTTCACATGAACTAATGAACTTCGGCAGGTGTGCCAACATTCACCTGCACAGTGGTGCAATGAGATGAGAAATGGACACTGGACTTGGAAGTCGTGGGTTCGAATCCCGTGTGGGGTTCCTTTATACAATTGTGTGTAATGAGTCATTTTGATACCTTTTTTATCCAAATAAGCATTGTACTAATCTTTATTCCTCTTGAATGAGATACAAGTGTTTTTAGTTCATTCCCTGTTCATTCTCTGAACTTCTATTGATTTTCATTTCATTTCCACCTGTCCTTCTGAACCAGCTGTTTTGCATGTACATTCAATTTCTGCTGTTTTTGCTCTTCCTGCTCCGTATTGCGCTACTGCCCCTTCTGGGGCTTGGCCCCGAATTGCTGCTTGCAGCTATATTTATTATTATTATTATTATTATTATTATTATTATTATTATTGAGTCCTATAGGAGTAATATTTATATTGGCGTGAGAAAACCAACAAACCATTAATATATAATATATAATATATATATTAATGGTTTGTTGGTTTTCTCACGCCAATATAAATATTACTCCTATAGGACTCTATTATATATATATATATATATATATATATATATATATATATATATATATATATATATATATATATATTCTGGTTGGTTCACGCAAAAATTAAAATTCTGTCATTAATTACTCACCCTCATGTCTTTCTACAGCCGTAAGACCTTCATTCATCTTCAGAACACAAATTAAGATATTTTAGTTGAAATCCGATGGTTCAGTTAGGCCTTCATAGCAATTTGTGAATCGAATCATGATTCGGATCTCCTATCAAACGTCTAAACTGCTGAAATCACGTGACTTTGGTGCTTCGAGTAACTGATTCGATTCGTAAAGCTCTGAAGCAGTGTTTTGAAATCGGCCATCACTATAAGTCATTAGCTATTTTGTTTTTTTGTCACACAAAAATATTCTCGTCGCTTTATAATATTAATATTGAACCACTGTACTCACATGAACTGATTTAAATATGTTTTTAGTACCTTTATGGATCTTGAGAGAGGAAATGTCATTGCTGGTTATGCAGGCCTCACTGAGCCATCAGATTTCATCAAAAATATCTTAATTTGTGTTCTGAAGATGAATGAAGGTCTTACGGCTGTAGAAAGACATGAGGGTGAGTAATAAATTACATTATATTCATTTTTGGGTGAACTAACCCTTTAACAACATGTTTGGAACAACTTAAGGGTGAGTATAGGCTACTCATTTATAAATGATTTTCATTTTTGGATAAATTATCCCTTTAATAATATTATGACAAAAATGTCGGACTCTTAACTCCTCCTAGAACTTTAAAGCTATACAGCAACAAAAATTGGACTTACTATCATTTCGTTCTAATTGATCAAAATGTATGGTGTTCCTAAAATGGACGATCAAAACTCGGAAAAATCCCATTTCGTTGACGGAATGTTTAAACGAGCTAAGACTGTTCAAAATCCAATCAATCGATAGGCCTACACCTTCAAAACTGGTTTAAAACTACTTTAAACCGAAAGCCTTTAAACTTCAAGATTTTAAAACTGATGATGATTATGAGCCTTCGGTTCGATCCCGAATCCATGACTTGATTGATGAACGATCTACAGAAAGCTCGATAATGTGCAATTTCAAAAAAATACTAAAAACGTTTTTTGCCAGGCTTTCTCAACACCATAAAATTTTTTCTTGAAACTTTGATGTTATCAAAATACGTTTAGACCACACTTTATAATATTCAAAGGGTTAGTTCACCCAAAAATGAAATTTCTGTCATTAATCACTCACCCTCATGCCGTTCCACACCCGTAAGACCTTCGTACATCTTCAGAACACAAATTAAGATATTTTTGATGAAATCCGAGCTGACTCCTCAATAGTCAGCAATTTAATGACCAATTTCAAGGTCCAGAAAGGTGCTAAAGACATCGTTAAATCAGTCACATGACTGCAGTGGTTCAACCTTAATGTTATGAAGTGACAAGAACACTTACAGTATGTGTGTGCAAAAATAACAACTTCATTTAACAATCTCTTCTCATTATCCTACGCTGTTGACGTTCAGCACTTCCAGGTTCTACGTCCGAATGCCGGCTCAGTATTGGCCAAAGCTGATCACGTGACCAGCACGACGCATGCGTGTGATGCTGACGCAGGAGCCAGCGTTCTGATGTAGAACCCGGAAGTGCTGCACTGTGTTTACAATGTCAACAGCATAAGAGACTGACCTGGAAGAGAAGAAATTGTTGAATAAAGTCATTTTTTTTGTTTCATTTTTGCACACAAAGTATTCTCGTCTCTTCATAACATTAAGGTTGAACCACTGCAGTCACATGACTGTTTTAACGATGTCTTTAGTACCTTTCTGGACCTTGAAAGTGTTGATATTGCTGTCTAAAACCTCTCGGATTTCATCAAAAATATCTTAATTTGTGTTCTGAAGATGAACAAAGGTCTTACGGGTGTGGAACGACATGAGGGTGAGGAATAAATGACAGAATTTTCATTTTTGGGTGAACTAACCCTTTAATAACAGACTAACAGCAATGAACAACATAATCAGAATACGTTTATTCAACAATAACTCATAAAACCCAAGTCAACCACAGTAAAATAAAATTGCTTAATTTATAAATATATACATATTTTGTTCGTAATTAAGAACACTGCAAAATCATCACATCAGTTTGAGAATGTAACAAACAGTTTCACGGTTCACTCTAAAGAAGTCTATTGCTGAATTCACAACCGCATACTAATATTACATTTACCATATCTTTCTATTGCAGACATAATATGGCATATAGATAAACATGTTTCTTGTTGTTCAGATCTCGTAGAACCCTTACTGAGATATCAGCTGACATACAATACATTTATCTGGACTAAATCAAAGAGTAGAATAATTCAACATGCAAAAATACATTTCACGAAAGATGAATCTAAATACATAGCAGGGACTAGAAAGTGTAATTTGGAAACATGGATTTGACTATTGCAACGATGACAAACTTAAATGAAATAGTGCCGTTTGAAACACTTCAACTTAATTTAACTTTTGCATAAACCACCTTTATATGTTGCCTTCATTACACGAGGAGCACAGGAGGAAAGGACAGCCTGTATCCTGACAGAACCCACTCATCATGTAAAGTGCCTCACCGATCAGCAGCCAGGTAACATTCACCTATTTTCAGTAACCAAATGAACGTATTGCAGCAGAAAAAAAAAAACATCCTCAAATACAGATTGTCCTTCCATTAGAGGTTTGATGGAAGTTTATGTGCAGAACTTCATGCCAGTCTTTAGTCGTGTCTGTGGACGTTACTGAAAGGCTCCCTGGACGGCTGAAGAAGCAGCTGTGGCGGCAGCAGACTGGAAGCTTCGGTTATTAACGACGCCCTGGGAAAACTCGTCCTGCGCCTTCTGGAAGCTCGCGCCCGTGTGCCTGTACATGGAGTGAACCTGAAAACACAGGGAAGTCTTTTACTTGTGTGTAAGCAACCGCTGCATGTGAAGTCGAATAATTCCCTACTATATAGTATGTGAAAAAAGTACACCTAAATATAATGTCAGAATATACAGTAGACGAAAAGTGGCGAGATTACTCCACGGGAGAGGATATATGAACGGCAGTGAAGCGATGCCACTGACACTTGTAGGTCACATGGTAATGATAATATGGCAGATGAATTTCATTCATACTACCCATATTCATGCTATATAGAATGTATTTTAATGGTCAGAGTCAATTCAAATTCAATGATAATTCTAATTTAATGCGTCCATCACTTGTTTCTGCTTCTTCGGCTGTGTTTTGATCAGGAGGTTCTGTACTCTTTCGGAAGGTGCTTAATAGCGCCCCCTACCATATAACAGTGAAAACATGGATTGCCAGAAAAACTCGCATGTACAATCACATACACAGATGTACACTTACAACTGCGCCCAAAAACAAACAATTAAAACATTTTGGTTAATTTAAATAAAGCTGAAATAAAATAAAATCTAAATATTAGTTGAAAAACTTGAAATGTTGTCTTGGCAGGTTGAAACGCTAAAATTATTAACTGGAAATAATTAAAACTATAACTAAAGCTAAAACTGAAAAAAAAAAAAAAAAAAAAAAAGACCTAAAAATGAATATCCTAATAGTAAAAAGTAATGACTGTGTTGAAAATGATGTTATAACGTTACTCTGTGTGTTCGTTCGCCGGCTGCTGTGAGACACTGTTACACACTGCAGTAAGATAGATCCATTTTACAATATCATATTAAATGCTGGATGATTGTGTTGATAAATGACATGCAGTTAATTTTAAAACGTATTGTATGATGGGGAAAATGCTGTATTACTGTTACTAAAAATAAAGCTGCATCTGATTATGCTATGTTAGCTACTTGACAAAATAGTGTTTTTCTCTGAGGCGTGGTAAAGTATCGTACTCGCAAAACATCAAGAAAATTGATTTAAACAATAAGACTAAACGTGTTGAGCTATACAACAATAATTAGTTTTCTGTTAATAAATATATCAAAACAGTTGTTCTCTCATCTATTAAAATGTGTAATATATTAAAGCATCTTTGGTGTTTCCATGGTTTCTACAAAATAAAAGCGGAAACCGAGGGTAACGCGGGTATGACGCAATTGACAGGCGACTCCTCACACGTCCCGGAGCCTTGGTTAAAATTGCAATTTTCTCACGATTTACAAATAGTTGGAAACATTTGGGATATTGTAAGTACTCAATTGAACAAAATATAACACTGGCCGAGTGGTTTTTAGATATTTTACTGCAAAATTCTTACATATTGCACCTTTAAATGTGACTTGACAGATCGCTGTATCGCCTCCGTTTGAGTTATATCTCAAAAAACATGCATGAACATCAGAAGGTATGTTGAAAGATACAGCTTGAATGAATTTGTCATGAAAACAAGTGTTTATGAAAATTACCTTATGTGCAATATATTTGATATATATATATATATATATAATAAAAACTAAAATAACACTGCATCCAACTCACCATTTTCAGCAAGAGGATGGACAGCACGGCATTGACAGAGAAGAATCCAGCCACCAGCATCATGAAGACGGACACAGCTGTGTTACTCTTGATCAGAGAGATGGCCGTGATCCAGCCGCTGTCGCACAACCATTACACCACATTACTGCTTTCATCAGACACTTTTATACAAGCTTACAAAAGCCACCAAACATACAATACGGTACACTTAGAAAAGTAAATTGTTTATGAAGTAATCCCACACCCCTCCTCAGCAAGCACACGGTTTCAGTTATCATTCATTTTAAATGATGGTTAGAGATTTGTAGGATATAAATAATGACAAGAGCCTAAAAGAAACAGTATGAAACTGTAAATGAAAAAGTACAGGATGTTTCAGCAAAAATGAGACAGAGAGCCACACTCACAGAGAAAGCCCCAGAAAACCAACACACCAACAGATGATGAAGAGGCGATCTGTCAAAGAAACATGCTGAGAGGAACACGTAAAGACTCAAATCACACACTTAAAACAGAGCCGGACGTCCAGCGATGGAGGAACTCACCTGTTTCCCCAGCCGGGGATCCCCACACTCTGAATGATGTACACTATTACTTGGAATGAGAAAATGAAGAAGAAAAAGAAGAAACTGAAGGAGCTGTCAGATCTGCAATGCAAAACAAAAGAAAAGTTACAGATGAGATAATGATGATGCTCTTTTACTCTGAGATTTTGGGCTATTTTGCTTCCATAATGTCATCTTTCAGACTACTGGAAAGAAAGCATCCAAAATACACATTTGTATTTACACAAAGTGTAAAAACACACAAGTGTTTACTTAATTACACTATGTGCATCTGTAGACACATATCTTTAAAGGCTGTTTACAGCTTTATTCCTATCCATATCCTGAAGGGGTTTACATTGGCCGCCTGATGTAACATTTCATTCCTTAAAACATTCATTTATTTTTGGCTGTTGACATTTTCTATGGAAGCTTGTTTCTGCCACAAAAAAAAAAAAAAAAGCTAATCCTGACTTTTCTTTTCCCTCGCAATTACAAGTTTATCACGCAATTCTGACTTTATATCTCGCTATTCAGACTTTATGTCTCGCAATTCAGACTTTATATCTCGCAATTCAGACTTTATATCTCGCTATTCAGACTTTATGTCTCGCAATTCAGACTTTATATCTCGCAATTCAGACTTTATATCTCGCTATTCAGACTTTATGTCTCGCAATTCAGACTTTATATCTCGCAATTCTGACTTTATATCTCGCAATTCAGACTTTATGTCTCGCAATTCAGACTTTATATCTCGCAATTCTGACTTTATATCTCGCAATTCAGACTTTATATCTCGCTATTCAGACTTTATGTCTCGCAATTCAGACTTTATATCTCGCAATTCTGACTTTATATCTCGCTATTCAGACTTTATGTCTCGCAATTCAGACTTTATGTCTCGCAATTCAGACTTTATATCTCGCTATTCAGACTTTATGTCTCGCAATTCAGACTTTATATCTCGCAATTCTGACTTTATATCTCGCTATTCAGACTTTATATCTCGCAATTCTGACTTTATATCTCGCAATTCAGACTTTATATCTCGCAATTCTGACTTTATATCTCGCTATTCAGACTTTATATCTCGCAATTCTGACTTTATATCTCGCAATTCAGACTTTATATCTCGCAATTCAGACTTTATATCTCGCAATTCAGACTTTATATCTCGCAATTCAGACTTTATATCTCGCAATTCAGACTTTATATCTCGCAATTCAGACTTTATATCTCGCAATTCAGACTTTATATCTCGCAATTCAGACTTTATATCTCGCAATTCTGACTTTATATCTCGCTATTCAGACTTTATATCTCGCAATTCAGACTTTATATCTCGCAATTCAGACTTTATATCTCGCAATTCAGACTTTATATCTCGCAATTCTGACTTTATATCTCGCTATTCAGACTTTATATCTCGCAATTCTGACTTTATATCTCGCAATTCTGACTTTATATCTCGCAATTCAGACTTTATATCTCGCAATTCAGACTTTATATCTCGCAATTCAGACTTTATATCTCGCAATTCAGACTTTATATCTCGCAATTCAGACTTTATATCTCGCTATTCAGACTTTATATCTCGCTATTCAGACTTTATATCTCGCAATTCAGACTTTATATCTCGCAATTCAGACTTTATATCTCGCAATTCAGACTTTATATCTCGCAATTCAGACTTTATATCTCGCAATTCAGACTTTATATCTCGCAATTCAGACTTTATATCTCGCAATTCAGACTTTATATCTCGCAATTCAGACTTTATATCTCGCAATTCTGACTTTATATCTCGCAATTCAGACTTTATATCTCGCAATTCTGACTTTATATCTCGCAATTCAGACTTTATATCTCGCAATTCAGACTTTATATCTCGCAATTCAGACTTTATATCTCGCAATTCTGACTTTATATCTCGCAATTCTGACTTTATATCTCGCAATTCTGACTTTATATCTCGCAATTCAGACTTTATATCTCGCAATTCAGACTTTATATCTCGCAATTCAGACTTTATATCTCGCAATTCAGACTTTATATCTCGCAATTCAGACTTTATATCTCGCAATTCTGACTTTATATCTCGCTATTCAGACTTTATATCTCGCAATTCTGACTTTATATCTCGCAATTCTGACTTTATATCTCGCTATTCAGACTTTATATCTCACAATTCTGACTTTATATCTCAATTCTGACTTTATATCTCGCAATTCTGACTTTATATCTCGCTATTCAGACTTTATATCTCACAATTCTGACTTTATATCTCACAATTCTGACTTTATATCTCACAATTCTGACTTTATATCTCACAATTCTGACTTTATATCTCACAATTCTGACTTTATATCTCGCAATTCTGACTTTATATCTCACAATTCTGACTATGTCTCGCAATTCAGACTTTATATCTCGCAATTCTGACTATGTCTCGCAATTCTGACTTTATATCTCGCAATTCTGACTTTATATCTCGCAATTCTGACTTTATATCTCGCAATTCTGACTTTATATCTCACAATTCTGACTATGTCTCGCAATTCTGACTTTATATCTCGCAATTCTGACTATGTCTCGCAATTCTGACTTTATATCTCGCAATTCTGACTTTATATCTCGCAATTCTGACTTTATATCTCGCAATTCTGACTTTATATCTCGCAATTCTGACTTTATATCTCGCAATTCTGACTTTATAACTCGCAATTCAGACTTTATAACTCGCAATTCAGACTTTATATCTCGCAATTCTGACTTTATATCACGCAATTCTGACTTTATATCTCGCAATTTTGACTTTATAACTCGCAATTAAGACTTTATATCGCGCAGTACTGAATTTATAATTATAAACAGAAAAAAGCCAGAATTGTGAAATAAAAAGTTGCAATTACCTTTTTTATTTTTTATTTAGTGGTGGAAACAAGCTTCCATAGTTTTCTGATTTATGACGTGATAAACAGAGAAATCCAAAAAAACTCCTCAGCAAAAAACTTTAATGTTGACGACATGAAACAAGAATTTTAAACCAGGCTTTGTTCAATGTTCAGATTTTTGTTCTGAAAAATTATGCAAATTATTTAATTTGCACATTTAAACATAATATTTCAGAAAACTTGTAACAAAACTTTTTCTTAATCTTCTTAATGTTGTGTGATCAATCATCTGTGTGAAGTGTGGTGATAGCTATCGGTTTAATGTTTTTACCTCTTTCACCTGTGCTGTCTTGACTAAAAAAAATAATGTCACAACGCAAAATATCAGCATGAACTCACTTAAAGGCCTTGTATACAGGTCGGTACCAGCAGAGGAAAGCGACGGGAGTGAACAAAATGAACCAGAGGATTGAGAGTCCGAAGTCCACTCCTCGTGTAGAAGTATCTACAGCGAAATACACCATACAGGCCAGCAGGTTGAGAAACAGCGTCACACTGTGATCTGTTGAAAAAAGATTATTATCCAGGCATGAAAATGACCTCGAATGTTTGCTAAAGCATACAACCGTTCTTCTCAATCTATCTTTGCAGCATTTAGTATGTATAGTAGGCACAGTACGCACGTCTTTTGTATGCATGGGTGACATTCTTCACTGGCCAAAATTAGCAGTACAAAACAGAAAACACTTACACATCCAGAGGTAGTACATCATCTTGCAAACCCGTTGATATTCCACAGGGATTTCTTCATTGAAATCCTGATAAAAGCAAGGTTTTATGGGGAAAAACCTGGGCAAAGGTGGCCAGTTGTTTTCTTTACCTGCAACCAAGCAAACATTTCCTTCATGTCAAGAGCACAGGTGATTTCAGAAGAACGTCTACAGAGCGAGATCAGTATTGTAGTGGCTCACCTCGTGTAGTATCTCGATCCCGAAGCTCCTGTTCTTTACGTTCCAGCTCCGCGGCCTTCTTTTCCAGCTCTGCCTGCTGTCGGAGGAGCTCAGCCTGTCCCGCAGCTACACCAGCCTGACGGAGGAACCAGACGATTACACCCTAACATCAGCCTAAGAAGCTTGGTTTGGTTGCCTTTGGGAGGATATGAAATGAGTAGCTTTTCTGCTTTCATGATATGCCAAGATAAATATACATCAGCACAGAAATATAATGTGTTATGTATGGTCATGGCCGGATTTATCTCTTATTATAATGCAGGCAAAGGTAAATAATTAAAAAAACAAATAAATTCTTCTCATTGTAATTGGGTCCCGCCCAGACATGGGATCATAGGCATGTGCATAATCCGGCCCTGTGTATCATTCTGCCAAAACATTGTACTAACTTGTGGACTGGGCTCCACGGTTGTGTGGAGGACCGCTGGTTGAGAGGCGACTGACACGGGAATGGTTTTTCCATCCTTAAATGAGAGAGGGAGGAAAATATTCATTTCAAACTCTGCTTGTGATTACATACAGTATTGAACACCACAGATGTTCAAAACACAAAACTTCCTAAAGGAATATATTGGATTTAAAGTTCTATCATAAACTGGAACCAATCCTAAAGGAATCAAGTTTGAATTAAATTGTCATATACAATATGCCAGTGCAAGTATATAACAGTTAGTTCAAACTTTAACTGTGGAGGGCAGTAATACACTTCAATTCAAATATAGAAGAAGAGCAGCTAGTTCAACATGAGCATATATGGTTAAAACATATACATTTTTTATTTTTTTTTAGAAAATGACTGATTGTTTCACTAGATAAGACTCTTATTCCTCGTCTGGGATCGTTTAAAGCTCTTTGAAGCTGCACTGAAACTGTAATTTGGACCTTCAACCATTTGGGCTCCATTGAAGTCCAATATAGGGAGAATAATCCTGGAATGTTTTCATCAAAAACCTTCATTTCTTTTCAACTGAAGAAAGAAAGACATGAACATCTTGGATGACATGGGGGTGAGTAAATTATCAGGAAATTTTAATTTAAAAGTGAACTAATCCTTTAATAATAATAAAAAACAAAGATATGACATCCAAAGTATGTAAAATAGTACATCTAGATCTCTTTTATTGAATCTAAAAGGTTTTAATTATATTTTGCTTCATATAAAGGTATTTTAAAGATTTTGAAGTGTCAAAAGGTCATTCGGTTTAACTGTCCAAACGCCAATACATCCATTTCATTAGTGATTAAAATATCTTAAAATGTAATAGATGTAGGCTATATATTTTTTATTCTGGCATGATTTTATAACATCATATATCAACATAGTGCAAAATGGCGTTAAAATTATGTGTAGAAGTCGTTGCTTTGTTATGAGAAAGAATGTCCGGAAAAATTAATTTCATTGATGTCATTCGGAGTAACCAATATAAAGGACCATTTTGGATCAAGTCATGTGTTCAATATCATGTGACATCATTAAGACATCTGCAAAGGACCACATGGTCCTTTTCAAACACTATTTGAAAAATTAATGTTTTCACTCTCATACGCATGTCCCGAAACATCAGGTCATTCGGTGCAACCGCTGTAAAACATAGAAAATGTTGTAATATTTGAAAAAATTGTACTAAATATAAAATGTTTGGTTGTCCTTTTGTTAGCTAGCTAGATATAAGCCTGTTAGCATTGATTGAAAATATCGTCATTCGGTAAAACCGAAATGTTGGTTAAACCGAATGACTTTTTTTATTATTAATTATATCTCCATTGCGTTTAAAAACCTTATTCGTCAATGACCCATATTTACCAAAACAATCATTTTGGTTCCAAATTATGATCCTGCACACACTCCTTTAGATTTGTTCTCATTTATTTGACTAGGTAACTTAAAAAGCCAAGAGCAGGAACTGAGACATGATTGGTGATTTGTAGGATGAAGATGAGGATGAAGATGAAACTCTTACCAGAGCACCGGCTGT
Organism: Chanodichthys erythropterus; assembly: GCF_024489055.1. NCBI lineage: Eukaryota > Metazoa > Chordata > Actinopteri > Cypriniformes > Xenocyprididae > Chanodichthys > Chanodichthys erythropterus. The sequence goes on from NC_090231.1 coordinate 57,721,455, forward strand.
AAACGGGTTAAACTCTCCCACACCATCAGCTGCAGTGCTGGTCACCTGAGTCACTGATGGATCCTGACAGAAACATCAAATATGAACATTTATTAAAAACTCTGTGTTATGAACGGGGTTTGGACATGCGCCAAGGAGTTCTTTAAAATATGACATCTCTCAAAATATTCCCATCTGATAACATGTTATTGCCACAGTGTGATTTTCCCCTCTTCTTTTTGCTTTTCATTTTTTTATATAAATATTAATTCGCAAATACAGGCGACACTGTAAATAAGATGCACCTGTTGGACTAGTACACTTATCGCGTGAAGTGACTGAAGAAAAATGCTTTTGTTCTCTAATTACATGATGATGAACACTGTTATAATGGTCACAACCGTAGCAAAAACTCAGTTATATTTAAATACAACTACAAAAAATAAAGATAAATTAAAACACAATAACACTTCCTGTATCGTCATCGGAAGGTGATTGGCTTGTCTTCCCAACTGTGAAATTTGATTGGCTGAGCGCCTGTCAATCTCTCCTTACCCCAGTGACTCCGAACCAAACAAACAGGTTTAGAAAGGGGTAAAAAACTCCGGTGACATATTACACATTACTACTGAAGACATAATAAATCTTTAGGTGTTTACCTGAAAAGGGTTGACATCAACTGGCTCGGCAAAGGGGTTACTGTCGAATCCAGACATGTTGTCTCGCGGCTGGCACAGGTGTTCTCGCGCTCGGTGTACCTGCCAGCGCAACCTGAGCGCCTCGCTGCGCATGCGCGTTGAAACCAGTCGTCACGCCACCGCAGGGTTAGCGATCATGTTCCAGCTCTACTTACACTGCTTGAAATGAACACTTCTTGAGTTCTGATGTAGAGTTATACTACTAAACGTGCAGTAACGCAACATTTATGGTATTATTTGGAGATTATTTGCAAAAGTTTTTTTTTTTTTTTCTTTTAACCTGCCAAAAACACCTTCAATTCATTCTCTCTCTCATACCTATCTCTGGTCGAATCAAAATAACTCTGCTCCATTGGCAGCAGTAAGGCAGGTTGAACAGCTCTCACACAATTATAATTCCCTTAGGCCGGATACACTCCTTTGTTAACCCTGGATCATTCCAAAGCTTAAACGCTCAAAATTCAAGTTTTTTGAATTAAAGATTGCGTTATCATGCTGGCTCCTCCCACTAGTCTTGACTAAACACACAGTCGGAAAGTCTGAGATTCAAGATTCCATATTTGGTGACTGTTTTGTGATATTGCGTCAGAAATGTATTCATTTGTTACTGGAGAATGCATAAAAATTTAAGGAGAATGCATAAAAATTTAAAGAGAATGTGTTTGTCACCCAGTGGCGATTTTTGGTATAGCACCTAAACAAAATCTCATAGGAACTTTAATTTTTGTGATATCAACTTCAAATGTGAAACAACTTGGTTAGACATTTTTGATTTTATAGTAATTGTAGAGTTATTGAAACTTGTTTCCACCACTAAATTAAAAATAAAAAAGATAATTGTGAATGCTCACAATTCTGACTTTTTTTCTCGCAGTTGTGAGTTAATATCTTTTTACTCAGAATTGCGAGTTATAAAGTCAGAATTGAAAGATTCAAAGTCAGAATTGTGAGTTATAAAGTCAGAATTGAGATGTAAAGTCTGAATTGCGAGTTATGAAGTCAGAATTGCAAGATATAAAGTCAGAATTGCGAGATATAAAGTCAGAATTGCGAGATACAAAGTCAGAATCGCGAGATATAAAGTCAGAATTGCGAGATATAAAGTCAGAATCGCGAGATATAAAGTCAGAATCGCGAGATATAAAGTCAGAATCGCGAGATATAAAGTCAGAATTGCGAGATATAAAGTCAGAATTGAGATATAAAGTCAGAATTGCAAGTTATAAAGTCAGAATTGTGAGATATAAAGTCAGAATTGCGAGATATAAAGTCAGAATTGCAAGTTATAAAGTCAGAATTGTGAGATATAAAGTCAGAACTGCGAGATATAAAGTCAGAATTGAGATATAAAGTCAGAATTGAGATATAAAGTCAGAACTGCGAGATATAAAGTCAGAATTGCGAGTTATTGTTTTTATCACGCAGTTCTAACTTTATATCTGTGAAATTCTGACTTTATATCTCGCAGTTCTGAGAAAAAAGTCAGAATTGTAAGATATAAACTTGCAATTGCCTTTTTTATTTCATGGCAGAAACATGTTTCCATATAGAGCAAATATTACTTTGTAAAATATATATACAACTTCTGGCAAAAATTATGGAATCACTACACTTAGATGATGTTCACTCAGATGTTTTACTTTATAGCAAAGAAACAAATCACAGATATGATAAAAAGGTTTTGTTCAATAGCTTAACATTCTGGCTTCAGGAAACATACCTCAAACAAATCTACTTTTGTTATTATTATTAATGGCATGTCTTTTTCCAGAGCAAGTAGAGGGAAAAAGTATGGAATCACTCAATGTTGAGGAAAAAAATATGGAATCATCATCAACAAAAAAACAAAACAAAAACAATTGTTGCTCCTCCTCTGGCTTTTGACAGCCTAAATTCTTTGAGGCATGGACTTCATTAATGAAAAACAATATTCCCCATCAAGCTGGTTTCAACTTTCTCAAATAGCGTTTGACAGATCAGCTTTGCAGAGTGGAGCCTTGTCATGGACCAGTGTTTTTAATTTCCACCATACATTTTCAATTGGATTGGGATCTGGACTGTGTGCTGGCCATGTCTTTGAGTTGATATGCCTTTCCTGAAGAAAAGAAAAAAAAAACACTCTTTGCTCTATGGCAAGATGCATTATTGTCCTGAAGAAATTATTTCATCACCACCAAACCTATTTTCTATCGATGGAATGAGAAAAGTGTCCACAATTTCAATGTACACCAGTGCATTTACTGTTAAGGTAATGACTGTCATCTCCCCTGACATGCACCCCCATATCATACAAATCCCATTCCAAAAAAGTTGGGACACTGTACAAATTGTGAATAAAAACAGAATGCAATGATGTGGAAGTTTCAAATTTCAATATATTATTCAGAATACAACATAGATGACATATCAAATGTTTAAAATGTATAATTTTAAGGGAAAAATAAGATGATTTTAAATTTCATGGCATCAACACATCTCAAAAAAGTTGGGACAAGGCCATGTTTACCACTGTGTGGCATCCCCTCTTCTTTTTATAACAGTCTGCAAACATCTGGGGACTGAGGAGACAAGTTGCTCAAGTTTAGGAATAGGAATGTTGTCCCATTCTTGTCTAATACAGGCTTCTAGTTGCTCAACTGTCTTAGGTCTTCTTTGTCGCATCTTCCTCTTTATGATGCGCCAAATGTTTTCTATGGGTGAAAGATCTGGACTGCAGGCTGGCCATTTCAGTACCCGGATCCTTCTTCTACGCAGCCATGATGTTGTAATTGATGCAGTATGTGGTCTGGCATTGTCATGTTGGAAAATGCAAGATCTTCCCTGAAAGAGACGACGTCTGGATGGGAGCATATGTTGCTCTAGAACTTGGATATACCTTTCAGCATTGATGGTGCCTTTCCAGATGTGTAAGCTGCCCATGCCACACGCACTCATGCAACCCCATACCATCAGAGATGCAGGCTTCTATTTTTTTCTATTGTAAAGGCATATTGCTTTGAGATTTCTATCTTGGTGCTCTGACATCTCCCTTGGTCTGCCCATATGTCTTGCTTTATAAACCATTAAGTTTATACTTGCACCAAATTTTAGACACCGCTGACTGGCAGCAACCAACTTGTAGGAGTTTTATAATCCTTTTCATTGTTTCAACTGAGAACTCTCTTGTTGGGGCCATATTTCATTTCAATTAGCCAAGTCAAACAACCCTTTAAGGTGCAAGCACTCCCTTTTAACTACTGACTAATTAGCATGTTTAGACTTGTCCCAGTATTTGTTTAAAATGGAAATAAACAGATGATTCCATACCTTTTTCCTCTACTTGCTCTGGAAAAAGACATGCCATTAATAATAATAAAAGTGGATTTGTTTGAGGTGTGTTTCCTAAAGCCAGAATGTTAAGCTATTGAACAAAACCTTTTTTGTGTCATATCTTGTTTATTTGCTATAAAGTAAAAAAGTGTCCGAGTGAACATCCTCCAAGTGTGGTGATTCCATAATTTTTGCCAGGGGTTGTATTTTAAAATATAAACCGTAGACTTAAGCTTAGAAAAGAGACCAACCTTAGTTCTGTATTCCAATTCATTCATGAATTACAACCATTTAAGTTGGATAATGTATTTTCACATCTATGCTCTAAAGGGTGACATTAAAGGGGATGAATGAGAAGAAACTAAAGCAGGACAAACAGGTAATTCAAGTTCTCCCTCTGAGCGCTCAAATCAATGAAAATACAAAAACCGATCGTGGGCGAAACAAGTTAGCAGCACAATAACTCAAGATTAACAAACCAGTTCTCATTTGTTCAAAATGTGTAATTTATTTTACAACCATGGACTTTTTTTCTCTTTCATAAGAAATATTTGTTCAACATGACAGAAGATGAATCATGAGGCCAGACAGCGGTTTGCTCAATCCTGCAGGCGGTGTGACCGGTGTCAGCGATGCATGAGATCTAAATAACAGAATATAAATTAACAGAGATTGATGTCATGTGTCCGTACACTCGCTCCTGTGAAAAACACCATCACATGCAGAAACCCTTCACAAACCACGTTACCGGGTATAATCACAGTTTATCATGAGGGTGACAATAAGTTCATGATCTTTGCAGAAACCAAAGTGGCCTAGAAATGACAGGAATATTTGCTGGTGGCACAATTTTGATCAGCTTTCTGCTATCAATAACTAGTGGAGAGATACTATTATCAAACACTGCAGCTGAATGCGAGAGGTGTGTCCAATCCAAAACGCACTACTGTGGATTATTATTTTTTAGAAGGAAATATTTAGAAAAAGAACAGGGCATGTCGCACTAAATATACAGGCAGAAGAGACCGTTCGGTAATATATTAATAAGTCATATTTAAGTCTTTTTCAGGCAAGAGGTAACTCATGTTTGCAGGGCATGAATGATCCTAAGATTTTCCGAAAAATAACGCTGATTATATTTAAAACACCACAAGTAACAGCAATCTAGTGACCCTGTGGTTTTGGGTTTTAACACTGGTTTCTTAGAACAAGACTGAGGCAGAAAAACATGAATGGAAAAACTGATGGATGGCTGTAACGAGTTAATACACTGTATGGTGATTTGGAAGACGTCCGAGTCTTCGTTTAGCATTGGGATCCTCTGGCATTATAACACCAGTTTTCTTGGTCCCTTTAATGGCATCATTTCCCTCCAAGCACAACACGAAAAGCAGCACAAACACACACTCTCTCTCTCTCTCTGACGCATTCAAGATATAATATATGAACTCATCAACCCAGCGGTCACTGGTGCTCTGGCTTTGTACACTTTTTATATCACATAATAATATATTTATATAGATTTATATACTCCATGTAAATAAAATGTATTAAATAGGCTCGGGGAAGAGAACGCTGCTCGCATGGTTCTAAATTGTAAACGTTAAAGCAGCTTGAATTCGTGGAGTACATCAATGGCTTCGTCTCCCACAGTCACGATCGAACATTCCGTTTCGGAATTCCCTTTGCTTCCCTGCTTCCGGGAAAGCTGCCCATCTCTCTCCTCCTGCCTTTTCCTGTCAACATGGCACTTAAGGACTATAATGCAGCAAAAGTGAGCTAGCAGGGAGGGACGAGCTCTTCTCCGTGGATGGATGTGGAACCTCGTGGCCTTCATACCATGAACTCGTTGCTGCCGTACACCACCACCTGCTGGGGCGGCAGGTCTGGATCTCTCTTCGGAGGATCGCGGTGTCTCTGAGGCGAGCTCTTGGCGCCCTGCAGCCGCTGTTTGCCTTTCTCTGGGCTGAAGGTGCCGCGGCTGGTGAACCGCGCTCGTTCCTCTTCGTCCTGCTCGGGCTGGTCCAGGCTGTCGGGCGGGCTGGATGGATATAATTGGGTCGAAGGAGATCTGGACCGCAAACGTAATTTATGGGTTCGCGCGGTTGGTTGCACGTAGGAAGACGACACCGAGGAGACGGTAGAACTGGAATCCATGGAGTCCAGGGACTCGGGCTGCTTCCGCAGAACTCGCCGGGTCTTCGCTTCAGGCTTCTTGGGCCTCGAGACGGCCAGCGCTGGGCCTCGCTCTGTTGAGAGGGAAACAGAAAACGACAACAATGGAAGATGTGCTGGAAAGGCATCAGGAAATTTAAGTACTAGTGCTAATACAGTAGTGTGACGGAAGGTCACTGACGTTCAAACTAGTGTAGCTTTTCCAGTAACTAGCAATTTTGATATGATAAAACACTCCATTGCTGGTTTTTATATAATTGTATGGCAAATGCAGCTTTACAGCGGAGTAAACCGAGACTATAGTCAAACACATTCTTCTATATATGGGTCAATGACGTGACCCATTTTTTTGTCCAAAGGCCTTAATAATAATAAAGATATGACATTCAAAGTGTGTAAGATAGTATAACTAGATCTCTTTCATTGAATCCAAAAGGTTTTAATTATATTTTGCTACATATAAAGGTATTTTAAAGATTTTGAAGTGTCAAAACGTCATTCGGTTTAACCGTCCAAACGCCAATACAGCCATTTCATTAGTGATTAAAATATCTAAAAAATGTAATAAATGTATACATTTTTTATTCTGGCATGATTTTATAACATCATATATCAACATTAAAATTAATGGTCGTGAAGCAAAGTAACTAACTCTCTTTTAACTATTTGAAAAAGTCATGTTTCGCTTGTTCATACGCATGTACCGAAACATCAGGTCATTCGGTGCAACCGCTATAAAACATGGAAAATGTTGTAATATTTGAAAAATATGTACTAAATATAAAATGTTTGATTGTCCTTTTGCTAGCTAGCTAGATATTAGCCTCTTAGCATTGATTGAAAATATCGTCATTTGGTGTAACCAAAAGTGTCATTCGGTAAAACCGAAATTTTGGTTCTGAATATACATATTATACAATAGTTCTTTTTGGTTCTTGAATCTGATTGGCCGTGCGATATTCTAGTGATAACATCACTCCTACCTTTTTACCATTTGTATCACTCCGTTCGAAGCGACTGTCATGGCGGCTGAGCAAATCCCCCGTTTTTTGTTTTGTTTTTGTTTTTACAAATACTACACTTTATATTTTTTAGGCGAGAATGTAGTTGTTTAGACCTGAAATATGTGACTCATATTTAATCATAGCTCCTATTTTACAATTCATTTAGACTTTTTCAGAGATGCGAGCTCCAGGCTGTCAGTGGTCGTTCAGAGCTTGTGTACCCGTCGAGAACAGCTTCATCTCGGCAAGTGCTTCAGGGATTTGCTGCTGGCTCTTATAGTGGTTAAACATGAGATATAATTCAGTTTGGGTACATAAAACGGGCAATCTTTGGTCTTATTAATCTATTACTTGTTCCTGAGCAAATCGAATTGGGCTTTGTTAAATTTAATAATTGAATACTGAATATATTTAACTCACATCCTGTAGAACACTTTTGTACCTTTGACTGAACTGTCATTTATAATGGCTATTGTTGTTATTTAAGTGTTGTTCAATAAATATTATTTTATATAAACAATATGTTGTATTTGTTATTGCGTAATATGGATTGAGTGAAAGTTACATTAATACGCCATTAGATGGCGGCAAACTTTATGAGTGAATGAGTCTGACGCAAGAGACTTTTAAATTGAAAGGGACTTTTGTAAACAAAGGATGTTGTTTTAATGCTGTTATAGGCAATTCCCTTAACGGTAAAAAGGAGCTTCTGTTTACTTTATTTGATAGCTCTATATTGAGTTTATATGTTAATAAACACCTGAATTAAATCTGAATGTCTAATCAGAAGACTTCGATTAAACCACTCAATTCATATGAATTACTTTTACAATGTCTTTATACTTTTTGAAGCTTGAAAATGTTGATTACATCAGCTTTCAATGAACGCTCAAAGATCAAGCGAGGATTTAAAAATATCCAAATTAAGATGAATAAAAGATTTCTGGGAATGGAATGACATGGGAATTTTCCTTTTTCTTTCTTTCTTTTTTTTTTTTGTGTGTGTGTAAACCAACCCTTTCAGGAATGTTTTATTTACTTTCTTTTTATTTGTTATTCCATTTTTTTTTTTTTTTTTTTTTTTTTTTTTTTTTAAGAAAAAGTTATGTAATCTTGAGATCAAAATGTACTCATTGCACTTCCTCTGTCTGAAATGACTTTTCCACTGGCATCAATCCTTAGGCTGCTTTAAGCAGCTTGTAGTTCGGAAAGATAATAGTTGTGTTCCAAATAACGCACTTTACACTATGCACTCAACCGTGTAGTGTATAAGTAGTTTTATAATGTTATTTTGTCATTCATCATCAGAGTCTGAAGCCCGTCTCACAGTCCGGGCATTTAAAGTGCAATTCTTCTTTTTGTAATTTTCAGTGTGAACACATTACTCACACTATTTATACTACAAATGTCACAGAACAGCGCATGATAGAGTTCTCAAACGAACCGGTACTTCGGTACCAAGACGGTACTGAAATTTTAAAAATTACTTAAACTTAACTAACTTAAACACTTCTGATTGGCCATTGTGTTCATGTGCTCAACAGATACGTCAATGATCAGTGTTTTAAAAACATGTTGTAAATAGACATTTTTACACAGATGGGACTGCACTATACAGGGCCCTTAAAAATCAAGATTCCAAAAGAAAAGTTTATTAAGAATGAGAATCTAGAAGGATATTGACATATCTTTAATTCTTTTAGTTACAGGCATTACAATTTTAGAAAAATAATATTTATGGCACTCAGACATGTATGTTATGCAGTTGTGTTGATTAAAAAGATAAAAAGTATCAGATGTTGTGACCCACATTTGGATTTTGACCACTGAAAATGTGTACAATTTACTCATGGAGCCACATTAACATGTCCATTTCTCTGGAACTGAACCATCGAGGGCCTTTAAAATGAAGATACCAAAAGGAAAGTTTGTTAAGAACTCTAATCTAAAAGGATATTAAAATATCTTTAAAATGTCTTGAGTTATAGACATGCAAACTGGAGGCAAAAAACAACAAGTAGTGCTTTTACCCATTTTTTTAATGGTCACTGTTGGCATATAATGAAACAAATATTGCTAAAGTCAACAGATTTTACAAATAGACCAACAAATCTCTGTGTAAAAATAAAATAATGATGCTACCATCTTTCTAAAGTCATTTTTACCCCCCTGTAATTTGGCTCCAAATCTCTGGTGAAAATGGTCATTTTGACCCCCTTTTATAAAAATGGTGGATTACTCAGTAAATATACACCTGTGACATTTAATATTTTGGCTTTTATCACTATTTATGTTTGTCTTTTTACAGAAAAAATGTTGACAAAATCAAAAATTCTGGTTGAGTTGACATGGATTGACCCATTAGTTACTCACCATAGAAGTCGGAAGTGGCTCCCTCAGAGTCCACATTCAGGTTTTCAGAGCTGTCTGCTGTGCCTATAGAAGCCTCTGACTCCAGAGTCTCATCATCGGACGCCCGCGGCTCCAGAGCAAGCATCTCAAAGGTCAACTCCTCCCTGTGAGGAGACGATCAAACAAATCTCAGGCTTTGGTTGTGTTCACAATGGAATACTAGTGTACTGCTTACAACTCCGCTCTCTGGTTGTATACTGCGCATTATGAAAAACCTAGTAGGCATTTTTTGCTACTATCAAAAATTTGGCATTTGGCCAATAGCGTACAGTCAACGGTTTCTAAGATATTTGCGAATGTCGTTTAAATGCTAAATCGCGACGTTGAACTAACCATAAGGCGAAACCTAGCATGTTTGGTATCGTTGGACTCGGCAAGGATTTAGGAATCCAAGGAACTCCCATGAAAATAAGTCAACCACATCCAAAGTTATAAGCATGTACATATTTTTTTTCACCACTAGGTGGTGCTGGTCCAAAACTTCTCAGACTCCTTCAAGGCATCGCACTGGTGACCCATACCAAGTTTCGTAATGACACATTCAAGCATTCGTAAAATACAGCATTTTACTACAATAGTCAAAATGGCCGATACCCAAAATGGCCATTCAGAAGTTATGAGCAACTTTTGTATCTCCGGACCAGTAGGTGGCACTGGGCCATGATGACATAGACCAAGTTTGGTTTTAATATGATAAAGCATTGAGGAGAGAGAAAACGGTTTGACAAATCAACTTTTTGTCAGCATGGTCTGAAGATGATCTGGATCAATTTTGTGGAAATCGGACTATGAGGAGTTCGAAAAAGAAAAAAACTCAAAATAGCGGGAATTACATCCAAGTTCATGCATCAAATGTGAGATGCTTAAGCTGGCTCTCTTACTTCTCTTTCTGCAGACTCTCGATTTGCTCGGTCAGCACTTTCTCTTCCTGCTGCATGGCGACCTGCTGCTGCTCAGAGACTTCTGGATCTTTGCCGGCTTCCTCATCTCCGCTCTCCTGCATCAGCTCTGGGACGGTTGGGGAGCGGGGACTCACTGGAGGAGATGGCGTGTGATACCTCACCCTGTGCACTTGACCCTTACCCTGTCAAACAAAACACACTGATGAGTGCTGAAACTCAAGATCATATGAAGGAGCTTTGCTATTAGTGCTGCTACACTCACAGAAAGCCTCTGGCAGTTTCATTCTACAGACTATGAATACAGGGTCCAAAATGAATGTATTTGTCCCAAGGACAAATGACTCATTATGCTGTTTATTAACTTGTGATTTGATTTGCTTATTCCAGCGAGAGTCAGACAAACATTATTACACTATGATACAAATTGTATTTTGTTGCAATCATTACAAAACCGGTCCAAAGTCCCATTTGGTTTATGACAAATGTTTTCATTTTGGATCCTGGATGGACAACACAGACTCACTTCAGCCCAAAGCTTTTACCTTTCTGAATGAATTTGACTGTTCATTACCAGAGAAAGCAGGTAAAAAAAAAAAAAAAAAGAGTAAAATATCAGGCGGATATGTATACAAGGAGTGAATGCAATCCCAAGTCATGCAGTGCAACATTATGAGAATGAAGGTGATTCTGTCCACATTAATATCGTGTTAAGTGACTAACTAACATCTAAGCTCTTGAGTTTCTTGCTCATGATCATGAAGACAGACGGACCACACAGTGCTGGGACGAGGCATACGTGACGACACTTACGGTAACAGCAGGTACATAAATACCTACCGCCGCAGCACTGCGGGTTATGCTCATAAATCTAACAGCAATTATTACAGGTTTCTGGATTAGAGAGGAAAGGGGAGGGAGAGGAGAGACTGGGGTTAGTGTCAAGGCAGGGCTAATGTGGCACAAGCAGGACATGATCCTGGAACAACATCTTTTTTGGTCCACAATAATCTAGTGGCGTAATTTTTGTTTAGTATAATGCAAAGGGCTATGTTCAAATCCTGACCTTTTTATTTTTTAATAATGAATCCAAGCTAAATTGCAAAAGAACTCGACTGCCAGTGATCAACCTTTATTGTAGCCTATTTTTATACAACAGATTGCTTTAAAAGCAGCAGCTTTACCGCATTAAACATGAAAAACGGTGTCAGAGTCTCTTTCAATTAGAATTACTATAAACCGGCTCTTCAGTGTGTTCATATTTTTACTCACATCTGACCTCGAAGGACTGATCAGAAGAAATGAACTGGAGAAGATTTACACCTCAAAGAAGGTGGAGCCTCAGAGCCACACCCACCTATTACATCACCATGGACCAATCATGAAACCATTGCTCATAAAACGTAAAACCCTTTGTCACATGTTCAAGTGCCTTATATCGTTGGAATCCTTGGCTCAAGAAGAACAAAATGCAATACTTGAATTTCATTTTTTTTTTTTTTTTTTTCAAAACTACTTTGGCGAATCAGTCTTAGGTTTTTCGCCCGATCGGAACCAAACCAGCGCAGAAAGATTCTCTGGAGTCTGTCAGAAATTATCGGAAAAAAGTCAATCTTGACTCACGTCCACGACAGGACGTCAAAACGTTCGAAGTGGATGTGGCCACTTTTACTAAATTGGCTATTCCTCTTGAACGGAATGAGATCATTTCACCAAACTTGGTACACCTATGTACGGTCTTGGTCAGTGGTCGCATGAAAAAGGACGTGGCGACAGGCCACTTGGTGGCGCTATAAAATGAAAAAACACGAAAATGGTCAACAGTCAGTCTAGTTGACACGAAAACTGGCATGCGGTGTCTTTGTCAGGCATGAAAATCCCTCACCTTTCTGCGTAATTCGCCGTTTTGAAACCAAAATAGGTGACCTACGTGAATCGTGCAGATTCAATGAGAAATTTTTTTTGAAAGGGGGAGGGGGGGGGGTGTTCATATTCAGTGAACTGCGAACAGGTGCACGTGCCAGAAGGGAGCGGAGATTCGGTGAACTGCGACCTGCGATTCAGTGAACTGTGAACAGAGTGCATGGAAATATTAACGCGAAGGGCCTTGCATCACCAGTGCAGACCACCATCAGAAGCTGAATTCACGCCTGGCCTCGGCGATTTACCTGACTGTATTTGGTGAGTGATGGCAGGGCTCGACAATAAGGACTGCCCGATGGCCCGGGGCCAGTGTGAACGACGCTCAGGACAGTAGACGCACTGGTCACTTGCCCGATCGGGCCAGTGCTGTAAGGTGTGCGTTATATATTGTCTATAATATCGTAGGCTAATTGTTGATTTAACGATCTGAAATTATCGAGTATGTCCCTCACTTTACAAAAACTAATGTTACTAGACACAGTATAGTTATTGTTACCTACGGTTAGAGTAGTGTGTGCTTATATTAAAGTGTACGCTTTCACTGCGTGATTTAGTCTATTAAAATGCCCCCGAAATTCAAGATAAGGGGCAAAAATGGCCCTGTATATATTTCATATATAATTTAATAAAGTTAATCAATATTACACAAAGAGCTCCGTTTTTCTCCAAATATTAGCATGATTACAAATGTAATATTGATTTTATTCAGCATACAATTTAATGAACAAGAACTTAATATCAAGTGACTTACATTTTAGACACCAAATCGTCTGTTTCGCTGTATTTCACCAACAAAAATAGTTCCAAAGTCCACCGAATTGTTTTGCGTCTTTGAGCAACACTTCCTGAATGAATCAGCCGCTTGAATGAATCAGTTGAATCTCAATGATTCGCTCATTAACAGTGATTCGCTGCCACCTACTGGCAGGTTAAATTTCACATTTAAGGTGTTAACGTTTTATATTTTGAACATTAAAAACATTTTTATGCATCTGTAACTGCTTTTGATTAACTTTAATAAAGTTATCTATTCTATAGTTATACATTAGATTACAATTTCTGTACCTGAAAATCTTCTGTTTAAAATTACATAAACTTGAAAAGCACCATTTAATTTATATGTTTGTTCTGTTGTATTTATTTGTGCTATTACTCGTAATTTGATTATTTGTTACTATTTTACTACTTACTGTTTATTTATCTAATAATATTTAAAATAAATCTAGTAGCTTTTGGTGTTATAACCTTATGTATTGAGGTTAAATTTATCAAAAACAATGAAAAAAATAACTATGCTTATTTTATAGGCCCATTTTGTTGTCTTTTACTTTTATTAATTTTTTTGTTGTGGGGCCCGGAAAATTTCGGCAGGGCAAGTAAAAATTTGCACCACCTGTCCAACTGGGCCAGCAGAAAAAATCCTTAGCGTTGAGCCCTGAATGGTTTCAATAATTTTAATATTTTCTGGTATATAAGTTACCCAGGAGCTCTGTTGACATAGACTTAGCTAACGTTAGCTACAGCTTGATGAATTAAGTCATTGAACACAGCAGGAAAGAACACAACGTTAGCCAGCTAGCTAAAGCTCCGGTGGAAAATTATTAGCTAATGCTACCGTTTTTGAGGAGTTAGATTTTGAGGTGAGGGGACTGACAAGGCAAAAGGTAAAGTGGTCCACTTTACGTAGCGGATACTTTACGTAGCGGATACGCATTTTGACTTCAAATTACGCTGGTACGATTTGTAACTCTAAACTACGCAAAAACCTGATGACGACTCTGTGCACGCGCAGTCCTCAAATCAAGCAACAGCAAAAGAAGAAGAGTTCAACCAATCATAGCGCTAGGTTCTTCCCCCAAATATACTGTAAATGTTAGACCCAGTGACAGGCTGGCATGAAATGGCTTGCAGCTGTGAGACAAGATTAATGGAGGGCGATCGGAAAGAAACTCGCTGGGCCTGTTTTACTTACGGCCGTAGAGGAGCCACACCCACCTATTATGTCATCACTATGGACCAAGGGTAGTTCAAAGGTGTTTACTAGCTGGAGCAAACTTTTCCAGAAAGTTCGCTTGGCAAGCTGTTTCGAACTCCCAAAACAAACTTCGTTTTGGCCTGATTTTGTTCGAAAAGATGTCACACCATTTCGTTCTTCGAGCCTTAAATGGGGACGACTTTGGGAAACTAATAACTTTGTACCTACAGTAGAACAGTAGAATCGTAGAACTTAATTTAATTAAATGTCAAAATAAGCATTTTTTGTGTCTTTTGGAAGTTAGGTTTAGGGCATTCAAAATCTATTAGCCTCGAGGATCAGTTTGGATGGGCATGACGGCTCTGTTCCCGGAGCAATGTTTTTATTGGCCAATGAGATTTTAGGGTTAGAGTTAAGCTTATAACTGTGTTTGGAGATTGATTCTTATCAATCTTATGGGTAGGGTTGGTATAAAGTTAGGCACATGATTGTGAGAAAAGAATGTTGTTTCAAGACTAAGACTTGTAGAACTTGTCCTGCTTCCTGGATAAACATATTTTGTTTGTTATGGAACAATATTCCTGTCAAACAAAGTGTCCTAACTCTAATCATTAACTAGCTCTAAAATAGGAGGAGGAAAAAGGTTGATAAGAATATTCTAAGGAGGATGTTGATCCAGAAACACGTCCAACTTGGAGTGGTTTTGGACATCTGGGTTATTTGGATGTTTATTGGAATATGAAAAAGGCTCTCAGCTGTTGAACTCTTACCATGGACCTGCGGATGAACGTTAGTCGGCTCTTGGCTTTGTTCTCAGCGAATTCCAGAGTGCTGATGTCCTTCAGCCTGGCCTTGTATTTATTCATCTGCTCGCAAATGATCAGCTCGACACACCTTTAAAAAAAATGCAATATTTTAGGGCAAAAACCAGATAAGCAATGATATCACAATGCTTTTAACTTCCAATCATAATGTACTAGTATTGTAAATGTTAGTATTAGGACTAAACTAGCCCCGTCAAACTATATGAAGTAAGAGTTGCCCATTACGCTGTGGTTTTCCCAATGTCCTGAACGCTCCGCAGAGGGTCGATAGTGTCAGGGCAGCGCAGGATACAGGGGGCGAACACGATAGCCAGCGCATTAGCTGACATGCGGTTTGTTTCCTCCTGCAAGGCAATCCTGTAGGCAGCAGAAACAAGGCTCAGAACAACATTGACATTTTCGGCATTAAATAATTTGACTGAAAACCAACATTCTGCACAAGAAGTGGAAAAGAAGCCAAACAGAACCTTTTTAATCTGTAGTACACTATGTGAGGTGGGATTTTAGACTGAGATTTGTATGTGTGCGGTGCTACACAAACACACAACGAAACCAAAGGGCCGACAAATAGATCGCTTGATTGTGCCTCATACAGACCAAACCGTAAGTCGCAGAGACTTTGAGAGCTTGTAGTACCCGGACAGTCTACAGCATCACCACAGCTCATCCCAATTGGCCTGATGGTGGCGCTACAGTGGTCAAAAGTACATAATGGCTCACAACTCCTAAACTGTTCATCCCAGGCTCAAGTGTCTTATATCGTTGGAATCCTTGGCACATCTCGGATTCGACTGTCACCAAGGCAGAATTTTCAGGTATTTTGGATTTTTCAAAAAAACCTACTTTTGCGAACTATTCCTAGGTTTTTTGCCTGATCAGAACCAAACCAGAGCAGAAAGATTCCCTTGAGTCTGTTTGTCAATAATTTTTTGGGAAAAAAATTTCGATTCACAGACGTTCGAAGTGGGAATGGCCACTTTTACTAAAACAGCTATCCCGCTTGAACGGAATGAGATAATTTCACCAAAGTTGGTACACCTATGTACGGGCTTGGTTGGTGGTCACATGAAAAAGGATGTGGCGACATGCCACTTGGTGGCGCTATAAAATGAAAAAAAAAAAAAAGGCTATAGCTATGCAACAGTCAGTCGAATTGACTCTAAAACTGGCATGCGGTGTCTTTGTCCAAGGTGCCGTGATTGTTTATGAGGACATTCGTTTATCTTGAAAAACAAGGCGCCTTCGGCCAATGAAGTTCAAGCGGCTGTCAGACAAGGATAATGGAGGCCAATTGGAATGAAACTCGCTGGGCCTGTTTGACTCACGACCCTAGAGGCCTATGAGAAATTCTAAAGAAATCGGTCACCGGGAGGGGTGCCTTTGCATTTTTCATGTGCGTAAAGGATTTTATATCCCCTGATTTCTCGCACACACCCACGACATCCATACCACATGGAAGAACTCCTCATTCTGAGCAACTTTGCCTCTAGAACCATCGCTGTCAGACGAATCGTTCGTTAAATATGGGAGATTATTTCAAAAACCTACTTTCGCGAAACATTCCTAGGTTATTCTTTGGACTCTCAAGGTCAGTGGTTGGCAATAGGCCAGCAATAATATCTGTCTGTGTCCGCAGCCAGATTATTTTAATAGCGGCCGGTTTAGAAAAAGATCTTCGTCTATTGGTGCGGTCTAATATTATCACCGTGTCTAATATTATCACCACGCCAAACTGACCAATGCAAAGCACTTGGACTATGTCAGAAATAGAACGGGGAATCCATTTACCGTCGGCAATGTGTTGTGTCACGTCGTGCCGCGCCACATCCAGTGTAGACAATATCATTATAATGGGTTCTATTATCTTTTGTAGCGTCGCTCGCGTCCGGTTTCGGTGTTATATTCTTTGCAGATAAGACACACCGGCTTTGCATTCACAAAACCAGGTAGGGCTGGGCGATGTATCGAATGCTCTTGTCACGCGCATTTCGTCAGTAAAGCCGGTTCCCTGATTACCGCTAAATCGCCATCACCTGCTTTTAAATGAAGCGGCATTTAATAGACAGAGCCGTAGTTCACTGATAAGCCACGCAATATCGCGTTCAATATCGATATGAATCGCCGTCGATATTGAACGCGATATTGCGTGGCTTATCAGTGATCTACGGCTCTGTCTATTAAATGCCGCTCCATTTGAAAGCAGGTGATGGTGATTTAACGGTAATCAGGGAAACGGCTTTACTGACGAAATGCGCGTGACAAAAGCATTCGATATATCGCCCAGCCCTAAAACCAGGTAGGATGAACGCATAGTTCTTCTTTCCATTCTTCTTTGTATGCCCTATTTTCGCTGTCAACTTTCCTCTTAAGACTCTTTGATAGTGACATTTTCTCTCACCAGAGCTTAAATGTTAACATTACTCTGCACACGATGCAAGTTAGTGAATGAAGATAGTACTTGCCAGGTTAAGTGTTACTC
Source organism: Chanodichthys erythropterus (assembly GCF_024489055.1). NCBI lineage: Eukaryota > Metazoa > Chordata > Actinopteri > Cypriniformes > Xenocyprididae > Chanodichthys > Chanodichthys erythropterus. Next base: position 57,739,132 of record NC_090231.1, read on the forward strand.
TGCTTTATTAATTTATCCAGTGTTAAACCTGGACACCGCCACACAAATGTGGCTTTTGTTAATGACTGTCCTACTACAGGATTTAACACAGAGTAACAGCTCAATACCAGTTACAAAAGACACTGTAACACTCTTTCACAGGCAATTCTAATTGCATTTTTCAATTAATTTCTTAAATTATACTTTAACTATGATCTGGCCTGCCATCTAGTGGCAAATTTTTTTGGGCCCAATGCCAAACTTAATTGCTATCCCTGCTCTAGGTCAATAATTATCCCCCCAAAAAATTAAAAATTTGGTAACACTTTAGTATAGGGAAAACATACTTTCAAACTATTAACTACGACTTTTCCCTCAATAAACTCCCAATTTACTGCTTATTAATAGTTAGATAGTTGTTAAGTTTAGATATTGGGTAGGATTAGGAATGTAGAATAAGGCCATGCAGAATAAGGCATTAATATGTGCTTAATAAGTACTAATAAATAGCCAAGTTTCTATTAATATGCATGCTAATAAGCAACTAGTTAAAATACCCTAAATAAAGTGTTACCAATTTATTTTTGGAAGTTTGGCATAGCTATAACAGGGTCATTTAGAAAATGGGCGCGGCCAAGTGTACCCAAAAGCCTATCATTCCTAAACGAAAACTCAGAACTTTGCATCATTAGGTGAGCACATGCGTCACATGATTCTAAAGAAGCATGCAATCTTTTATGGAGATCGGACCATAGGTGACATTTACTCTTTAAAAACCATATATTTTCTTAGTAAATTGCCTATTTTGGCTGTAAAAGGTCTTTTCCGGTTATGATATTGGTCAGTGGTTCCCAACCACATTCCTGGAGGTCCCCCAACACTGCACATTTTGCATCTCTCCTTTATCTGACACACCCATTTCAGGTCTTGGAGTCTCTACTAATGAGCTGATGATCTGAATCAGGTGTGTTTGATTAAGGAGACATGGAAAACATGCAGTGTTGGGGGGCCTCCAGGAAGGTGGTTGGAAACCCCTGATCTAGGTGGTTACAGTCTTGCTAAATAAAACATAGTAAGTTTTTATGCATGTGCTTAAAGGCCTTAAAGTGCTTGAACCCCGATAATTGCTGCTTGCAGTCATTCTTGCATTCATTATTTTGGTGAAATGCATCTGGCGTCTCACCTGACCAAATGGAAAATAAGGCGCTCCAGCGTGTTCAGATGAGTTCTGCTGAGCTGGTCGATGACAGAGTAAACCCCTCGAATCACTTCTTTTTTGTCCTGGAGACCTGAAGAGACATTATGTTCAAACATTACGCCTCTATGAATGTCTAGTTTTAACTAAAGCAACAGGGTACTGCATCTGTGGACTGATATATAACAAAAAAATTAATATATTTAAAAATGTTTTAAAGATTTAAACTTGGGTGTTCTATATTATTTTATCATTTATGGTTGAAAATGATTTATCTACTTCAACAGAGTGCAAAACAACTTTAACCAAGACATAAAGGTAGTTAATCGAGAAACTGTCAACAACTATTTTTGTTATCTTTTTACAGCATTATCAATAAAATCTAACATTTTTATACTAGGGATACTGAAGTGACTCGGGGGTGAGTTTAATGCATGCCAAAACAAAACAAAAAATAAATACCAATCCGTTTCTCATTTCTCTTCATTTCTTTTTTAAGTAGAAAATCAAATGACCAGAAGGTACATTAATGCCGATTTGTGCCAAAACAAAACAACAAACACAAAACAAAGGCACAAGACTGTATTTGTTATACTAAATGCACATCTGCTCACCCATGGCCCGCAGGAATTCCTCATACAGTTCAAAGGTCATCAGAGGATTAGGCAAGTCACGTAACCACTGCTTGAAAACACTGCCAATGACATTAATATTGTAGTCGTCCAGATTCATGCCATTTACATCTGAGGGCAGAAAATAATAGATATCAAACTATAGTTACAGATACAGATGTAGATATATTACTATAAAGAGTTAGTAATGTTTATATTCTGCAATATTATGTTTGTTTTTATTCCCGTAATATTCTGTAATATTATAGATTTGATGAGAACTGAGCTCATGATGGCATCACTGTTTTATAGATGAACTGAACTGATGAACTTTACACAGTTACTGACCAAAACTGAAATGATTTCAGCTGAACAATGACACTTTTGCTTCAGAGTGACGCAGCTCGAAAACCCCTGGTGTAAAGCACAAACCATGTGTCATACCTGTGTCCAGACCCTGCTTCAGCTCCTTGATCTTATTGGTGGATCCAGACTTCCTGTAGATCCCTTCCGTGTACAGGCCATGCATTTCAATGTAATTGATGAGCTTCTCGGCCACTAAAGGCACCGTCCGCTCGTCGTTGGTCAGACGGGACAACTCCACACCAAACTGCCTTGACGAAAGTTCAGGGTCATACTGCACGTGGAAAGAAAGGAACATGCATCCTTTTATTACAGCCCCATGAATCACATGAATGCACTTAGCAGAAAAGTTCCTTACCTTCTTGCTGCATTTGGTGGTCATCTTCTGACAGCACTTTCTGTGACACGCATAGCGGCACACTACACAAGACACAGACATCTCATTCATTCTCATTTTTGATGGAACAGATGTAAAAAAAAAAAAAAAGCAACGCCACCTAAAATAAACTCAATTTGAGTCACATTCCTCTCGCATTGTAAGACGGCGGAAAACATCCTGCTCTACAAAGCCAAACTGTTCTCTGTTCGAGGGCTTGTTGGTAATCAATCAGATTATGCTGAATTGAGTTCAGGGCAACTTTGATACAGACATGTAACTCACGTTTGCAGACACACGCCTTGTCCATCATCCAGATGAGGGAGGAGCAGTACTCGCAGTAGGTGGGAATACTGTATTGAGTGGACTTGAATATGTGGCCGTTGTGTTCCTCCACCTGAAACAAAGGCACAGTGTCAGATGATTTCAGATTAAAACGCTAATTCAGCACACAAAAACTCTGATTCCACTCACTATATCTGTATCCTTTTTCCGTCTCTTCTTGCGGTCTGGTTTGGGTGCCTGTGGGAGAAAAAGAGTTATATGTACTAGATACTGTGATATATACTATTACATATTACCTGGCATATTCGTTTTAAATGTATTTTATTTGAGTTTTACATTTATTTAATGTTTATATCTGACGTGTGTTATGACGGTACCTTGCTCACGCTGCTGTCCAGAGGTTTGTGTTCGGTCATGAACTCGTCCAGAAAGACTTTGAAGGTGTTGACCCAAACTTTGACCGGAGACTCGCTCCAGTCCCTCTGCTCCTGACGCATGTTTTTCTCCAGGATTTGCTCAAAGAGGGCATAGAGATCCTTATAACGAATGCTCTTCCCATCGTCCATCTGCACTCAGAGAAAAAAAAAATCAATACATCTGATTCTGATAAAACAACAAGCATCTTCAATGTTAAAGTGCGCCTATTATGCCATTTTAAAGGTTTCTAATTTGTCTCCTACAACAGATTTACATGCATATAAAGTCAAAAAACACTTTAATTTTCTAATAATATACATTACAGCATCACCTCATTTCTCAAAGGGTCTGAAAACGCTCGTTTGAAGATTCAGTCTCTCTAAATCCCTCATTTCCTCTAGCCTACTCTGCTCTGACTGGTCAGATGGCCCAGTCTGTTGTGGTCTATTCTGCTCTGTCGTGCACTTTGATCTTTGAAACTTTTCAGAAATATTACATTCACAAACAGTTGTATTATAGTCATGCATATTCAAAAAAGCATAATAAGAAGTGTTCACTACAGTACTTACAGCTAAAGCTGTGGAGTATGAGTTGAAGATATTCAAGCGGAACTCCTTTAGTGCCTTTTTGAAGACAACATCCACCATTGTGTCCTTCTTACCATCTTCTGTGTCTAAATCAGTAATCTATGAGATCAAAACAAGGTTATGATGGCTTTTTCACATCATGCAGCAGTAGTAAATTCATGTAGAAATCAGACATGCACCTTCTTCATGAGGAAGTCGTTCATGCTCCTGTAGTCACTGGCACATGTGAGTATCTGCAGGGCATCGTTCTGCCACTGGACGGGCTCTAGAGCCACACTGCTGATCTTCACACTGCGTCTGCGCTTGACTTTAGGGGACGGCTCTTTGTTCTCTTTAAACTCCCTCTGTAATGTAAGGTCTGGGCTGTGAGGAGGGGACAGGCGCTCCACCCCTGAATAAAGAGAAAGGCAATGGTTTTATCACCAAAAGAATTCTTCTCGATATGCTTGAAACATTTCTTTGAGCAGTTTTTCCTCACCCTCTTCCATCAGAAGTGTCGCTTCAGCGTAGTCTCCATCCAAAGTATCACTGCCGCACAACAGCCGCTCTCGTGACGTCTTCTTCCCCTCATTCTTTGCCTTTCCCCAAAACCGCATTTTACCACGAACCCTACAAGACAATACAGATGTTGACAAGGACAGCAAAGGTTTACAGGAATAATTCACCCAAAAACATTTATTTTGCCTTTATTTTCCCATTGTCTTTCCTACATAAACAAAAAACTCCATCAATCTTAAGGCTTCATAGTGACTAACTTTATGGTGCTTTGTGGTCTTTTTTGGAATCTGGACGGGAAAAAAAAATACACTTTTTTTTAATAACAGCTTGGACGTTCTGTCTAATATTTATGGAAGCTTGTTTCCACCACTGAATAAAAAAAAAATTCTGACATTTTATCTAACAATTCTATAAAGTCAGAATTGCGAATTATAAAGTCAGAATTGCGATATAAAGTAAAAATTGTGAGTTATAAAGTCAGAATTGCGATATAAAGTCAGGATTGCGAGATTTAAAGTCATAATTGCGATATAAAGTCATAATTGCGATATAAAGTCAGGATTGCGAGATTTAAAGTCATAATTGCGATATAAAGTTAGAATTGCGATATAAAGTCAGGATTGCGAGTTATAAAGTCAGGATTGCGAGTTATAAAGTCAGGATTGCGAGTTATAAAGTTAGAATTGTGATATAAAGTCAGAATTGCAAGTTATAAAGTCAGGATTGCGAGATTTAAAGTCAGGATTGCGAGATTTAAAGTCAGGATTGCGATATAAATCAGAATTGCGATATAAAGTCAGAAGTGCGAGTTATAAAGTCATAATTGCTACATAAATCCAGAATTGTGAGATACTAAGTCAGAATTGTGATATAGTCAGAATTGCAAATTATAAAGCCAGAATTGCAAGATATAAAGTCAGGATTGCGAGATTTAAAATCAGAATTGCGAATTATAAAGTCAGAATTGCGAATTATAAAGTCAGAATTGCGAGTTATAAAGTCAAAATTGCGAGTTATAAAGTCAGAATTGCGAGTTATAAAGTCAGAATTGCCATATAAATCAGAATTGCGAGATACTAAGTCAGAATTGCGAGATACTAAGTCAGAATTGCGATATAGTCAGAATTGCGAGATATAAAGTCAGAATTGTAATATAAATCAGAATTGCGATAAAAAGTCAGAATTGCAATATAAAGCCAGAATTGCGAGATACTAAGTCAGAATTGCGATATAGTCAGAATTGCGAGTCATAAAGTCAGAATTGTAATATAAATCAGAATTGCGATAAAAAGTCAGAATTGCGAGTTATAAAGTCAGAATTGCAATATAAAGCCAGAATTGCGAGATACTAAGTCAGAATTGCGATATAGTCAGAATCGCGAGTTATAAAGTCAGAATTGTGAGTTATAAAGTCGCAATTGCTTTACTTAAAACTAAACCATTTCTCGCAAATCTAACTTTTTTCTCACAATTCTGATTTTATATCACACAATTCTGACTCTCTATCTCACAATTCTGAGAAAGGAAATCAAAATTGTGAGATTAAAAAGTCGCAATTATCCATAAATATCCATAAATAATAGCTTCTGTAAATATCCCTTTCATGGGAAAAAAAAAAATAAAATACAGTGCTGGAACAAAGGTTGAGGGTGAGTAAATTAGTATTTCAATCTTGAATTTCAGATAATTGTTCACTAATCTACAACTAATAGTTTGTTGAAAAACAAGCACCTTCCATCTCCATGAGAGTTCTTCCTCGCGTCACCTTTGCCCAGCTCTCCAGATGACATGGTCTTATACATGTTCTTCTGCTCTTCAGTGGCTGTGGCCGGCTGAAAGAGATTATTATGTATATAGTAGTATGTTAGAGCGAAAATCTCTGACAAACATGCTTGGTCTGTCAAATCCTCTTCAATAGCTCAATATTAACCATTAAAATGAACACTTTGCCTCTTCCTTTGACTTCAGCCACCATTTGCCGGAAGGTAGTATCATTTTAAAACATACAGCTGGCACAAAGAGTAAAAACATGTCACTCCTTAACATCAATTTCTTCTACAACACTAATGTACTAATACTAACCAGCGGCACACAATTACAGTGCACTTTAATGATACTGTATGACAAGGACTTTGATAAGGAAGAGGCACCAGTTTCATACAAAGACCCAGATAATGACTGACTTCTACTGTATTGTTAAACAACAAGACTTGAAAGAGTGATTATTGAAAAGAGGGCTACAGAAAAAGAAATGAAGAACATGGCGCTACGACAGTTCCACAGCTTTAGCCTTGATGAATTGTTGCAGAAGAGGAGACAGAGCTAGATGTTAAAGCATGCAGTACTCTTTCTCCAAGGTGGCAGTGTAGAAAGCAGAATCTCGCAGCTGAATGTCTTGGTTGTTCAGGAACGAGCAACCTAAACAGTAACTAGCATAGCTGTTATGTCTAGACAAGCAGCGTGGTCAGATTGTGAAGAGTGCCGTGGGTTACACATTTTGCAAATGCCTTTTTACAGGCATCAGGAGAGGAAAGCAAACTTCTGATGGAAGCCATCCAGATCTGTGTGGCTGGTTGGTGTTCCAATGTATTGATGAACATTGAAGTTCTGGCTCAAAGAATTGTATCTATTATATTTTTGTGTTGGTTGAAAACGCATTGCAATTAGGGCTGTCAAAGTTAACATTACCTCATGAGAGGACCCATCAAAATACTATTTAGAAAACTGATTTTTGCAGAAAAACACCGGCCATCACAGATAAGAATGGTTTTCAAAAGGTATTTTGGCATCTGTGGTTGAAGACTATCTCCTTCAACTGGATAGGCAGAGTGGAAGGGTTTCAGGTGGTCAGTAAGGCGATCTATCAGCTTCTTCTGGAGGAGTTAGCTGTAGAGAAAAAGAGAGATCTTGCTACTGGGCCTGTGTGCGATACATCAGACCATTCAATTACCATTTCAGAGTCACTGTGACAAGCCTCTAGTGCGCTCTCCTCTGAGTCCTGCTTGGGGAGGGGTGCGCCAGGAGACAGAGGGGTCTCATCACACTCCTCCTCCTCTGACTCCCCCTCTCCCAGGGCGTTTGAACCGCGGGTCAGGAAGTCCGAACGTGTCCGCGCCATGCGGACTTTTTTATGACCCGGTCGGCCAACCTAATCAACCAAATGATAATAAAACAAGTGAAGGAGCTCCCTCGTACATCAAGGTCAGGTGACCCCCACCAAGGTCTTGTTATGAGTTCAAAGACAAATGTTGGGGAAAAATCCTGAGGTTTGTGAGAAGATATTTAAAATCTGCCATGGCCTAAAGTGTTTCTCTTACCTCACTTTTAGTGGCTTTGTAACCCAAAAGGCTCACTTCATCCGGGACTCCTGGTGTCTTCCCTTGATTGGCTACGTCCTTATCCAACCTAAAAGAAGTTCAAGGGTTACAGGGTTTCTGCAGGTTTTATAGTAGACTTTTTAGAGAACTTCCAAGAAAACATTCCAGGATTTTTCTCCATATAGTGGACTTTAATGGTTACCAACGGATTGAAGGTCCAAACCTTTCCAACGTGATTACATAATGCATGATGCATCACAGAGCTAGTGCAAGATGAGCATTTGTGGATAAAAAGTATATAAATTAAAATTTTTAGAAAATGATTGATCGTTTCTCTGGATAAGACTCTTATTCCTCGTCTGGGATCATGTAGAGCCTTTTGAAGCTGCACTGAAACTGACATTTGGACCTTCAACCCGTTGAACCTCAGAGGAAAATCCCAGAATGTTTTACTCAAAAACCTTAACTTCTTTTCAACTGAAGAAAGAAAGACATAAACATCTTGGATGACATGGGGGTGAGTAAATTATCAGGAAATTTTAATTCTGAAGTGATCTAATCCTTTAAGACTTTTTAAGACGAGCAGAAACCCTGGGTTAGTTTACTCAAAAATGCTGCTAACATTTACAAACACATACAACCTTCTTTTCTTTAGCTTTGTGTGCAGAAATCGTTTTCTCGTTTATGCATTTTTAAAGACGCTGTCTCAAGAAGCCACACGCTAGGTTTGACTTGGATGATAGTAAGTCAATTGACCTGTTGTTTTTATTCCTGAAGCCTGACAGCTCCAAGTATCCTCCGTTGTTGTAAATGAAAGGGCAGCTTGCTAGGTAATTACTTTTGTGTTAGAGAAAAGAAAGAAAGGTTTTTGGAATGAAATGAAGGCGAGTGTGGAATTAAGGAAATTTTTGATTTTGGAGGAAGTATTCTGCAGCCTGAGGTCAAGCTCTTCACTTACTTTGAGAGGGGAACCTTGGCCTTTGGAGAAAAGAAAATGTTTCCAGGCCTCTCGGACAAGCTGATGTTGGCATTCTGAGTAGACTGTTTCTTGTTTATTCGCTTTCTGACTTCATCTCTGGATTCCAGGGTCAACTTTGGAGCCCACCCTTCTGCTACGCTGCGACTGTCCTTTGGTCGGTCTCTGAAAATGGAAGGAGCGGCTTCCTTTTCCGGGACTACTGTCTGGGAGCTGAGGTCAGGCTCTGGCTGAGCAATGGGAGCAGGGCCTCTGTCCGTAAACAATCTGTCTGGCCTTCCTCTGGAACCTTCTTGTCTGCTCTGCTCAATCCTTTGCAGAGCCTCGACCCTCTGCTTCTCAAACATCTCCCTCTCATGTTGGGCGTAATGCTTGCGCTGTTCTTCCAGGATGTGCTTCTGCTGACGGATCTGCTCCATCATCTCCTTTTCATGTTGCTGCTGCTGATGTTTCTGTCGCTCTTGCTTTTCCTCATTAAGCTTCTCAAGCTTTTCCAGCACAGAAAGGCTGTCGCTGCTAGGCTGTGCTGGGCTGGTCTGGACGGCACTGTCTTTGACCTCTGGAAGCTTCAGATCTGCTTCATTTAAGAAGCTTTCCTTCTGCATACTAATAACCACAACCAAGGGCCTCCGAATGGATTCCTTGTCTTTCACAGGCTTGCTGGGACCTTCAGGGAGCGGGGTGGCTGAATTCATGGTAGGCTTCATGATTAGAGAGCTGCTTTCTGATGAAGGGGTGTAGAAAGTAGGGAGTGAGTTCTGTATTCTGGGAGGTTGAGGTTGGCCAGCTGGTTCTGATGAGATATCAGGTGCCGGAGTGTCAGAGGGCAAAGTGGGCTCGGGAATGTTGGAGAACACATCGTGCTGGTCTGGCACAGAAGAAGGCGAACCAAGATCCTCTGGTTCGGCACAAGGTGCCTTGTCTTTGAAATAGTCATCAATGTTGAGCAGCTCAAAGCTGCCTTTGGAGCTCTGGCTATCTGGAGTACCCTGAGGAGTGTGAGCGATCTCGCTGACCAGCTCCATTTCTTCCGAAGGAGACGTTCCTCCAGTGGAGCGCACCTTAAGAAGCTCCAAGCTAAACTTGGCCTGCTCCAGCTCTCGCATCCGTCGGCTCTCCCGTTTGGCCCGCGTCCTCAGGTTGGGATCCTCCAGAGTCCGCGGTCTTTCTCGGATCGCCACTTCAGAAGTTGATTGTACTATTGCCGTACCTTCGATCATCTCCGGCTCCATCTCTTCCAAAACATCGCCACTGAGGACCCGTTTCCTCCTGTCCTGCTCCTCATAGGAGTCTTCCCACAAACCCATGTCTCGAAGCTTGTCCTCTTCGGTTAACACATTGGTTTTTCCATTTGTCAGCTGTGTGGTTTTTAATCTCTGCTCTTGAAGTTCTCTGAATCTGAAAATTTCAAGATAAACCAAATAAAAAAAACTGTTCTGTTTCAGTTGCACTTTATTTTACAGTGTACTTACCCAATAAAGTACTGGTAATATAAGGTAACTACATGGGTTAAGGTTAGGTTTAGGGTTAGGTTCAGGGTTAGTAGCTAGTTATAACCCAGTTATTGTAATTGCTATAAGTACATAGTATGTACATGCAGAACAGGACAGTTATTTCGGTAAAAGACCACCTCTATAGTAGGAACACAGGACTTACAGTGGGAAAAAAAGTCAAGTCAAATTTATTTGTATAGTGCTATTCACAATACATAATGATTCATGATGTTAAGTTTATATCATCTTCATGCCTTACAGTCACATTTAGCAGATTAGAGCAATAGGGTGTAGGGCGATAATAAAGTTTACATTTTGCATGTTTCATACAGATTACATAATCTAAGAATATTTGTTTTCCACTTGAATTGAATGACAATTGCTTGGCATTTCAAGCTTTCTATAGATAAATTTCTCATGTCTATGAGGCAAGTAAACATTGAGTTTCAGTTCATTTTTGTGACGCGCTCCAGTTCACAGAGACCGAGACGGCAGAAAGCGCATCCTTTTGTTTTTCTTTATTTTACAAAGGCACGATTTTCTCTTGTTATTGTGAGTTTACACAAATAAAAGAAAACCAGTTCACAGTTTTGAATGATGTATTACTCTTATCTGTATTACCAAAAATGATGTAGTATTTTAAGTTATTTCCGCTGTTATCTGAAAAAATGCCAGTGATCGTGCCTCAAGGCGTGACTTCACCACAAGGTTGTTGTTTTTTTTCTGTGATGAACCAACTATTACAATTTTTAGCCTCTTCTAGTCGATTATTAGGAGGCAGCCCTAGGATAAAGTTGGACATACTATATTTCCTACTTTTTATGTAGAGCTGTGCTACAGGTTGTGAAGATATATAGCAAATCTCAGCTCTGTGATTGTTGATAGCATACATTGCTTTATATGAGTGTACTGTGTGTACTCCAGTAAAGTTGGATGTAATTTATACAACTTTTAATATAATTGCTGGGTGATAATATTGTTTCATTTTGTGACAATGTAAACAATACAACAAGAAAGGTTAGTACAGGGTTCCTACACATTTTCAAACAGATTTTTCAGACCAAATTTAACAAATGGTTCATACAGCATTATATTTGGTATATACTGTATTACAGTCATATGTAAATATACAGTATTTCTGTTTTTTTTTTCTTTCATTTGTTTGCTCAAAGTGAAACCATGCTCTTGATAACATGCAACAACATCAGAATAAGCCTAAAACGCTTAATAAACTGCATATAATTATCTCTGACACACTGGTTTGATGCTGTAAATGTGGCTTGATGTTGCACTATCACCAAACAACAAAGTACAGTATGAACTAAATGATCGTTTGAGTGGCAATTGAGTAAACGTTGTTTTAGTGAAGTATAAAAGTTTATGAAAATGAAAACTGTCACCTTGAATGCATTGAGTTGTATTCGACGATCAATATATGATCTCTAAACCTTTACCATGCAAACACTTATTTTTAGAATTCTTAATTTTGTTTTAGAAAACTGAATAGTCTGGAAACACAATTTCTTTTCTTTTCCCCACACTTATCCAGACCCATAAATTACTCAAACCAAATGTGTATGAACTCTGTTTTTAAACAATCTTTTAGTTAGCAAACAACCTAACACTTTGAAACAATTCCCAACTTTTCTAAACTTTGAGCTGAGTGCTTATGCAATTCCAGTGTTGAATAAACCAGATTTTTGTTTGGCAGACTACCAGTATGAAAAAAGGATTAGACTGTTGATTGGTGTGACCCAGACCATTATAGAGCTCTGACTGTATTTTTAAGCAATTTGTCTCAACAGAGCACTCTGTAGAAAGGGCCGTGGCGTACCTCTGCCTCGCCAGATAACCTCTACCCACTGCTTGCAGGCGGATAGTGATATCCCGTTGCCGGAGGTAGAGCTCTCTGGCCCAGTGTCTTCTCCATGCAGTCTGGATCCTGAGGGCCGCCCGCTCCCGCCGATACAGCCTCCAGTTTCTCTGGATCACCAGGGCTGCCTCCCTCCACAGCAAGAGTCTACGCCTCTCTCTACAGCCTCTCCAGGCCGACTGAATACAGACCGCTGCCCCCTGCTGGACACGCATGTCATACTCAAGCCTGCTGTCGCTCTGTGAAGACTGACAGCTCCTCCACCAGTTCTACATGAGACAACAGCAAAGCGGGGTTATATTTAAGATTCATGGGTCACATGCATTTAGGACAAAGACTGAAAAAAGGCTTTCATATAGGGCTACGCAGAAATCACTTAGCAACATGCATTTATTTCTGCTGTTGGATTAATCCATAGAGTAAAAACATCTAGAGCTTTTCACAGCTATTGATGTAAATTTTATCACAGTCTCCATATAATATCTTGACATACCAGCCCTAATTTCATATTTTTTCACATGTACAAAAGAGACTTTTTTTTAAAGTAATATTTATTTATAATATTAAAAAATAATAATAAAAAAGGATCAATTCATGTCAAAGACTTCCAATACAGAAGTGCAATCACAGTCTATCCACACATCAAAACAAAAAATACGTTGAATGACGGAACAAACACTTCACATCCAGAGTTAAAATAATATTTATTTAATACTAAATCTTTTATTACTGTAAGTACTTCCACTGTTTACATGTCAAAAGTCTAACCCAAATACCACAGACAATCTTCCACGAGTTTCCAGTCATTTGTGACAACTGGATGATTATCAAAAATAATTATTCCCAATTTCACAAAACTAAAATGTCAATTTTAAATAGCAGCCCTGATATTTACAGGATTTCCACTTCTGTTTAAAATATTATCATCACATAAAGCATAAAAAGAAATCTCGCACCTGTATCTGGCAGGCAGCCTGTCTCATTCTAAGGAAGTTCTTTCTCTCTAGAAGAGCTCTGAAACGCCGCTGGAGATTGATGATTCTGCGCAGCACCTCCTGATGGAGCAGGTCTTGCAGCCGCTGGCGCTCTATTTCACGCAGGAACACCTGCCGTACAGAGAGACGCGTCACATGCATGCAACTCTGGACATTTCCAGCCATGAATGGACATTATGTGTCATCCCAAAGGCATTAGAAAAAGTAGGAATTTAATTAAGTCCTATCACTGCCAGAGGTTGATCGTACCATGGTACAGCCCACTTGAAACCCTTCGGGAGTGAGATCCACCTGGCTCAGGTACCGTCTGAGAGCGTCCTGGCTGGCCTGGTTGGTACCCTCAGGTAAAAGAACATGGAAGTGTCGGGCAAAATCCTGGAGGGCATAAAACAGCCATTTTTTTCATGGCACACACACACAATCTCATTCAATGTCCAGGAAGTGACATTTCTCATTAAGGCCTGAAGATGCATGGCAGATTTCAGAACACTAACATCACTGTGATGGTATGATGGTATGGGTGGACAGTCGGCGAGGTTGTGTATGCAATTATTCCTGGCCACTTTTATTGCAGACTATAGAGAGCCTCTGTGACGTCAGCTAACTACACCAGCTTCATATCTCACAGGAATTGCTGGAGGCGAAGACACTCAAGTTTTAAATTGTTTAATAAAGGATATACTCAAAGTAATGGACACAAAAGTACACAGTCCCTCAAGTCCCACATTCATGTAAAGGCCAGATATAAACATTAGTAATAGTCAGGCTTGTCTAAAGAGACACTATGAAATATTGAAAGTCTGTTTGAAATGTCAGTCATTAAACATGTAAACAAACTCTATTTGCATCAACTGCATAATGCTGTTTGTTTGGGCTGAATTCATGTTTCTGATGGTAGAAAGTGGCCAAAACAATACAACCATCCCCAGACAGACACACCCAGGACAGGAAATGAACAACGGGAAATAATGATTCAGCTTTGGAACTGTAGAAGATGAGGATAGGGAGTCAGAAATGAAGTTTGGGGGACAGTAAGATTTTTTTTTTTGTGTTGAAAATCAAGTTTTTAATGTTGTTTATGGGTGATTCTTCAATTGGGGGCTATTTTGCCATCTTCCATTTTGATGAATGAAATTTGGTTGAATTTTGTTAGAATTATGTCATGACAATGTTTACATGCTTTGATGTAAAGATATAATAATGGCCACGACTGAGCTTAAATATAATTTGAGTATTTTATATCTATTTGCCAACTGGCACTGCAAAACGTCATTACCATCACAACATCAAAAAGTATCATAATGCAAAAAATGTATCAAGGAGATCATTTAAACTCATTTATCTTGTAAACATTGTTAACCTTCAACAATACGTATAAAAAACAAAATGTTTCCATTCAGTGAATTACATATATTTTCTTGTTCTTACCATCAAAATGTGTTTTTCTGTGTTCATCAAAGCACACTTTTGTTTAATTTCTGGAAAATTAATTTGAGATGTTTTTTCTTTGAATAGGTGGATGAGTATTTCATTAGGCTTTTCATGTAGCACCTCAAGATTGAACATAAAACGGTTTTAAAGGTATGATTTCTGTAAATTAAGCAACGTGGCGGTAATGACATACTGTTCTGGTAATGACATAGTGTTTTGGTAATGACATAAATGAAAAGTGCACTGATACATAAAGCAAAAAGGATTAAATAATGACTTCTGATGAGTGTTGTTGAAAGAAATGGACAGATGTGAGGATATATATATATATAAATATGACACAACCATCAACTTGAACATGTTTATTTCAATCATGAAGAAACCATACAATATTTTCTAGAGAATCAATTGTCACAATGGGATAAAACAGCATAAAAATATCCTTCAGAAACATTTCATAACTATGACTATTACCATTAGGTGAAATAAAGTTTTTAACATAAACGTTTAACATAAAAGTTTTTAACAGAAAACATAAAAGTTTTCAAACTCATAAAAGTTGCATTGGGTTAAAACTAACAATGCATACACTGTGTGCAGAATTATTAGGCAAGTTGATTTTCTGATCATATTTTTTTCCAGGCACATTTTACAAATTCCAATCCACATCAATCTTAATAACTACTATTAATATTGTTTTTAATCATTTATAAGTGATATATAATTGTTCATGAAGGCTGGAAATGAAAAATGCCTTATATTCAGGTGTGCAGAATTATTAGGCAGGTTTTCTTTTACAGATAAAATGAGCCAAAAAAGAGATTTAACTCAGACTGAAAAGTCAAAAATTATTAAATACTCATGAGAAGGACGCAATACTAATGTAATACTAGAAATTGCAAAGTTAAAGCATGACCATTGGACAGTGAAATGCTCATTGGGTCAGCGGGGTCATACAAAAACAGGTGGAGAAGAAAAGACACGTTAACTGCAAAATAATTAAGAATTAAGGTGAAGAATTAAGTGTGAAACCATCAGGAACCCTTTAGTCTCCAGCGTCACCATTTCCCAGTACTGAAACCTACCTGGAGTCTTCAGAAGTGTGAGGTGTCAGGATCTCAGAGACTTAGGTTAGGTGAAGAATCCTAAAAAATGACCTGCTCTTAATAAGAATCACAAGCTGAAGTGTTATAAAATACATGAAGACTGGGTTTTTATAGGCCTTATAGACAGACAGCTTGAGAGTGACTCCTGAAGGACCAGCACCACATCCTCTTGTACCACTGTTTGAAGAATTTATCTTCCAGAATCTGGCAGTAAGTTTTGGAAGATCATTTAGTCCATCTCTGCAAGATGGACATTTCAGGATAAGAGATGGACTAAAAGTGAACTCCCACACCTTACTGCCAGATTCTGGAAGATAAACTCTTCAAACAGTGGTACAAGAGGATGTGGTGCTGGTCCTTCAGGAGTCACTCTCAAGCTGTCTGTCTATAAGGCCTATAAAAACCCAGTCTTCATGTATTTTATAACACTTCAGCTTGTGATTCTTATTAAGAGCGGGTCATTTTTTAGGATTCTTCACCTAACCTAAGTCTCTGAGATCCTGACACCTCACACTTCTGAAGACTCCAGGTAGGTTTCAGTACTGAAAATGGTGGCGCTGGAGACTAAAGGGTTCCTAATGGTTTCACACTTAATTCTTCACCTTAATTCTTAATTATTTTGCAGTTAACATGTGTCTTTTCTTTTCCAGCTGTTTTTGTATGACCCTCTCTTTTTTGGCTCATTTTATCTGTAAAAGAAAACCTGCCTAATAATTCTGCACACCTGAATATAAGGCATTTTTCATTTCCAGCCTTCATGAACAATTATATATCACTTATAAATTATTAAAAACAATATTAATAGTAGTTATTAAGATTGATGTGGATTGGAATTGGTAAAATGTTCTTGGAAAAAAAATATGATCAGAAAATCAACTTGCCTAATAATTCTGCACACAGTGTATAATGAAATGTGTTTGCTTTCAAACATGTATTTTACAGGATCTTCCTTCAATTTTTTTCCTTAATCTCTAGACATTTCAGCTGATTTCTTGGGAGCCATTCTAGTTAAAAAATAAGAAAAAATAGTTTTAGGAAGTAAGGCATCTCATTTAAGTTTCATTGTAAAATAACACTATTATGCTTCTTTAACTTAATTTATAAACACATAATATGATATAGATAGTGACACAGAACATGTCATTACCACCATCACTTGTCATTACCATCACAACAAGTTGTGTGTTGGTAATGACGTGTTGCGGTAATGACATTTTTTTTGTTTTTCAGGAAAAAAAGATGCTAGGTCATGGATTTGCTAACATCACTCAACAGCTAGTACAAAAAGAACTTTAAATACACATAAATCATGTGAATATATACATATATTTATCACAATATTGCCGCTACAGCATTAATGGTAATGACACTGAATAAGTCTACTCAATGATCAGAAGGAATTCATGATTAAATTACTTACTTTTTCAGACATCAAATGTCACTGTTCTTCCATGGCTGACATGTGCTCCCTTGCTGGTCTTCATTTCCATGGTTACGGCATAAACAAGTCTTACCCTCAAAAAAATCCTTGTTGTAATCATAGACTGTCGCGGTAATGACAGTATTGTTGTGGACAATACTAAATTGTTAAAAATATTCACAAATTGCACAGATATGAACCCAAATTATGCATCAAGTGCCTTTTTAAGTTACTGTTTAAACATATATTGTGATTTTTTAATGAACTGATAACATTTTATCACATTTTCAGAGCAGACAAGTTTTAAAGTCTGGGTTGGGGACAAGGCTTGAGTAGCCAAATATTAGTGATGAAAACATTTTTAAACATGGAAATCATACTGATTTTTGTGTATAACATTTTTTGGTGGTGCAATAAATATTATTTGACATAACTAAACTATTTATTTTATAATATATTATTTTTAACATGAATGTATAATCTGGGGACATAAAAGTTCCCCTAATTGAAGAATCACCCTTATATGCCTGTGTGGTGTTTTTAATATGCATATTAAGACAAACCATGTGCGAATTCAACAGACAACAGTGTTGCTGAGTATTTTCTCCTTAAAACTGCAAGACCACCCGTTTCCTACCGTCACAAACATCCTGTCAGCGTGTGGGCGGAGCTTTTCTCCACTGACTTTCTATGATGTTCAAAGCGTTTCTACGGATGCTGATTTTTAGTCTGACTCTGAGATGGTGAACGGGAACATGGTTTGTGTAACATGTGCAACACATAATTTGCTGTTTGATAATGTAATCAAGCCGAAGGCTGATCATATCAATTAGCGCCATGTGTCATAAAACGCATCACCATTCTGATACATCGACTAGCCTGTATAATTCTCTTTTCTTCTTCTGAATCAGTTTCTGGTTCAAACATGCAGTATATGGCTGAATTAAACCAGTATTTCCATTTACCATTGTGTTGCGTTTACTACGGTTGACCGAGTGGATCGGGTAATCTGAGCTGCTGTGATTGAGTGGAGGCGGAGACTAATTTGCATATTCATGAGTCTGCGTATACTAAATGAAGCAAGGGTGTAGAGTTACAGTTGTGCATGAAGAAAATATTTTCAAAGAAAAAAGTTTAAATATGTCATTTGGCTTATTAAATATGAGTTTTAAGGGATAAAATTATTGACTGCAGGGGGAAGTACTTTTTTAATGGATGCATAACATTTTATGTCCTTTGAACTTTCTATTCATCAAAGAATTATCAAATTCTTAAAGGGTTAGTTCACCCAAAAATGAAAATTCTGTCATTAATTACTCACCCTCATGCCGTTCCACACCCATACGACACAAATTAAGATATTTTTGATAAAATCCGATGTCTCAGTGAGGCCTGCATTGACAGCAATAACACTCCCTTTTTCAGATGCCCAGAAAGCTACTAAAAACATATTTAAATCAGTTCATGTGACTACAGTGGTTCAACAATGTTATGAAGTGATGAGAACACTTTCTGTGTGCCAAAAATAACAAAATAGAGACTTTATTCCACAATATCTAGTGATGGGCGATTTCAAAACACTGCTTCATGAAGCGTTACGAATCTTTTGTATCGAATCAGTGATTCAGAGCACGTATCAAACAGCCAAAGTCAACTGAACAATTGAAGTTTCAAAACACGTATGACTTAAAGCCTCGTTTACTGAAATCATGTGATTTTGGTGCTCTGAACCACTGATTCGAAAACAAAAGATTCGCAAAGCTTCGAAGCTTCATGAAGCAGTGTTTTGAAATCGCCCATCACTACATATTGTGGAATAAAGTCTATTTTGTTATTTTTGGCACACAGAAAGTATTCTCGTCTCTTCATAACATTAAGGTTGAACCACTGCAGTCACATGAACTGTTTTAAATATGTCTTTAGTAGCTTTCTGGACACTGAAAGAGTTGATTATCTTGCTGTTAATGCAGGCCTCACTGAGCCATCGGATTTCATCAAAAATATCTGAATTTGTGTTCTGAAGAGAACGAAGGTCTTATGGGTGTAGAACGACATGATGGTGAATAATTAATAACATTATTTTAATTTTGGGGTGAAATAACCCTTTAAGCACAAAATAAGCATATTAGAATGAATTCTAAAGGATCATGTGATGCTGAAAATATGTGAAATAATGACAGCTTTGCCATTTTAAAATATATTAAAATGGAAAACCATTTATTTTATAACAATATTTCACAATATTACCCATTTTACTGTATTTTTGATCAAATAAATGCAACCTTGTTGAGCAGAAGAGACTTCTTTTAAAACAAACATTTAAAAAATCTTACAGTACAGCAGACAATATCCCACACCATCATACTTTTAGACTCAGGCTTGAGATTCAAGTGTTTCTATAGGAGATATCGGTCTCACCTGAAAAGTGTACTTGATGCTGTAGCCAGATTGTCGGATGCGCACGGTTTCCAGCATGCCTGTGTAGCGAAGCTGTCTCAACACCAGGCCATCATTAAAACGCAAAGGCAGCTGAAAACCAGCAAAGATTTGTCAAACAGTAAAAACTAAAATTACGTATAAATGAGATACGATTGAAATGGAGTCGCACACCTTCTCTGCATTCGATCGTATGCACTTCACGAAGTACGGCTCTGATTGACCGAGCGTCTCCATCAGCTTGTTGAGAGAGGCCTTAAATGGAGCACAACACCACAAATCAATAAACAAGCAGAATTTCTGGAAATCGACAGCATGTCATAGAGAAAACCCAAAAAACACAGATTTGAAAGAAATAAAAATGTCTATTCTGAAAAAAAAAAAAGACAAATGAAGCCTGTTTTAGAACCCATTTTGTCAAGTGAACATCAACAGCTATCCAGTGCACAGGGAGTAGTGAACACTACGTAGGGACCCTGTCAATCGGGACGCACCCGAGCGAATCAGGAGTGTCCGATACAGTAAGAGACATACAAACTGTGAAGAATAGGGATGCATGAGGACGTGCCCTACAGCAAACACTCAACCAGACTCTTTAAATGTTGAGCAAGCAACATCAGCTTGTGTCATGCGGTAATGATGTGACTGCATTTCGCATGTAAAGGACCGATCAGCCTTCGCTCTCTAGAGTTTCATGACTGAACTAGATAAGACTTGTGTGTGTCTATGCAGAGGAAAGCAGCTATTTTGGTGGTCAGGAATTCACTCTCTCTTCCCAAAGTGAGAGCCGCACAGAACAGGATGTGGGAAGTGAGGTCATCCACACATTTGTGCAGGCCTGCTGCCAGGACATGCCGAGCCAGTGAATGTTTACAGCTCTCTGTCCCAAACTGAGACACTAGAGGGAAATGTAATGCTGCTTTTCCACTTTATGTCACAAGGGGTCGGACAGTTAAGGACATCCTGTCCAGACAAAAACAGCAACAAAAAAGACTTTATAATATAGACTAATATAGACTTTTAACACGCAGTTTTTAGTAAAAACCAAAACAAAAGAGTTTTAGAGCAAATAAAAGTGTTATTGTGTCAAAGGTAGACGTGATGTCATTAATTTGGGATTTTACTGGGTTGCACAGGGTGGAAATTACAGCAGAGTTACACAACGATATAAGAAAGCAAGCGTGTGATCTGACCTGGAACTGAGCACTAATGCTCGGGGGTTTCTTCTTCTTGTGGAGGTGCAGCAGGGACTTTGTGATGCGGTCGTGTAGCGTCAGGTTACTCAGGTACTTCAGAGACTTGACATCCAGCAAGTGCTGCAGACGAGACACACACGGACACAAGCATATATAGATCAGTTAAAGGTAGAGTTTGCCCAAAAATCTGAATCCTTCATCATTTACAGAACATCATGTTGTTCCAAACCCATATGGACATTCATGGAACACAAAAGGAGATAAAGATAAAAAGCAAAAAAAGTCAATTCTGTATATGGCGATCGCAGCTATCAAAATTATGGTTCATTAAAAAGTATCCTAAAAAATGCCAACATGACCATTTTACACAGTAAACACAGCTATCAAGCTCTAAAAAAGACAAAAAATGACTTATATGGTGCAATATTCCTTCTTCTGAGGCCGAATGAGTGAGAAAACAACTGAAATCTGCCACTTTTGGACATTCAACACGACGGCATGAACTTTTGTGGACACTTCGCTCAATATCTCTGTGTTTCACAAAAATAATCAGATTGAATAAACAACACCACAACACAAGACAAAAACAAAACGAGAAAAAAAGACAAAACACAACACAAGAAAATACAACAACACAAAACAACAAAAACACAACACAAGACAACAACACAACAAAACAAACAACACAATAACAAAGCAACAACTCAAAGCAACAACACTGCACAAAAAAACAAATTACCATATCAAAACACACCACGCAAAACACCACAAAACAAAACAAAATAACAAAATAACACAACACAACACTAAAACAACAAGACACAAAACACCACAACAACAACAACAACTAAACACATCACAACAAAACACAAAAACAAAACAGCATAACAAAACACAAGAAACAACAACACAAAACAAGACAACAAAACAAAACAAGACAAAACACCACAACACAACAAAACACAAAACAGCACAAACAACACAAAACACTATAACACAAAACACAACACACATCACAACAAAACACAAAAACAAAACAGCATAACACCACAACAAGAAACAACAACACAACACAACAAAACAAGACAAAACACCACAACACAACAACACAATAACAACAACACAAAACAAAACACAGCACAAAAAAACAATACCACAACACAAAACAACAAACCACATAACACAACAACACTGAAACAAGACACAAAAAACACAACAAGAAAACACATCACAACAAAACACAAAAACAAAACAGCATAACACCACAAAACAAGAAACAACAACACAACACAGCACAAACAACACAAAACACTATAACACAAAACAACACAACACACATCACAACAAAACACAAAAACAAAACAGCATAACACCACAAAACAAGAAACAACAACACAACACAGCACAAACAACACAAAACACTATAACACAAAACAACACAACACACATCACAACAAAACACAAAAACAAAACAGCATAACACCACAAAACAAGAAACAACAACACAACACAGCACAAACAACACAAAACACTATAACACAAAACAACACAACACACATCACAACAAAACACAAAAACAAAACAGCATAACACAACAAGAACACAACAACACAACACAACAAAACAAGACAAAACTCAAAAACAAATCAGCATAACACAACAACAAACAACAACACAACACAAGACAACAAAACAAGACAAAACACCACAACACAAGACAAAACGCAACACAAACAAACAAAATACCACAACAAAACACCACAACACAAAACAACAAAACAAAATAACACAACAACACTGAAACAACAAGACACAAAAACAAGAAAACACAACACAACAAAACACAAAAACAAAACAGCATAACACCACAACACAACAACAAACAACACAACACAAAACAACACCACAACACAAAACACAGAACAACAACACAAACACAAAACACAATAACACAAACACAAAACACAATAACACAAAGCAACAACACAAAACAAAACGCAGCACAAAAAAAAACAAAATACCACAACAAAATACACCACGCAAACCACAACACAAAACAAAATAACACAACAACACTGAAACAACAACAACAACAACAACAACAACACACAAAGCAACACAACACAACAACAAAATAAGAATCAAAACAACAACTCACCACACAAAAACAACAACACAACACAACACAATAAAACAAACAAACAACAACACCTCAACAAAACAGCACATGGACAAAACAAAACACAAAACAAAAGTACAAACACAAAAGGGTTTGGACAACAACGAGTAGATCATAACAGAACTGTCATTAAGTGCCTTTAAATGGAAAAATATGGGATTCACACCTTGGGAAGGCTGGGCTTCATCTTATAGTTCTTATTTCTCCTGGGGAAAAAGAAGCATAAATAACAGTGGTTATGATATTCTAGAAGCCTGTTGTATTGATCAGATGACAGTGAAGGCAGAATCTCACATGAGGATGCCATGGGCTCGCTCCAGGAGTTTACTGCTGGTGGAGTTGACGAAGATGCCGTCTTCCTCGCTGAAGGACCCGGCGGAGGACAGTCGGTGCGGTCTCCCAGGACGCCCGTTCCAGCCCTCTCTGACAGGGACAGCAAAAACAACATGCATTTTAACATTCCTCCAACTGCAATGAATGCAAAACCATTTTAATGAAATATCAGACTTGAACAGGTTTCAAAGACACGGTTTGATTAGACAGGGCTGAGTATGATTTGCTGCATGGACCCAACAGTGATTTTGTGGCAATATTCTGTATTACAGGAGGTCACTGGAGCATGTGGTCATGAACTGTGAAGAGCAATTACCCATCAGCCTAGGATCTGTCCTCCAAATGAGCGAATATCTCCACTCTGACATCACGCAGGAAGCAGCTGCTCTTTCCTGGTGTTTTGTGGTCACTTAGTAACCCAAAAAGTGTGTGGGGTTGCAAAAAAGATTATGGGGACTTTACAGCGCAACAAAAGAGCTGTTGTGAGCCACTTGTTCTGGATATCAGGGCTAATCTCAGTACCATGCAGTCATTAAAGCATGAAGCCGGGAAGGCCGTGGGTCATCCTCCGGGTATCTGTGGAGTCACGGCTCTAACTCTACACCCACACCGAGATCTTAACAAGACATGTGAGTACTGACCAGGGGCTCATTGTACACACTATTTACCGCTCAGAGAAAAAGTGTCTGGACAATACAGTGGGGATTTCAGGAACCTGGCTACTTACAGTAGAAACAAATGATATGCAGGTTCTCCAGGAAAATACCATCAGAGCACTGGCAAAATGTTTCCCAAGACCGCTATGTCATGCGCAAATCTATTGGAATTATTTGTTTTATGTGGGATATAAAATCAGTTGTAAAATATAGCTGCAAGCAGCAATTACGGGGCCAAGCACAAAAAAGGCACAATAAGCCAGACAACACGGCTATGAGCATCAGACCAACTGCAACAGTGAGCAATTAAAGACCTATTAAGATCATTCTAGGCAAACAAGCTGAAAAATGATCAAAAATGAGGATTTACTGGTTCATCATTCTCGACCAATAGGTGGCGCTGTGTCCAAATTGTTGTGGTATGGTCAGAGTGAAGTGACAATGACACTTGCAAAGTTTGGTGTCAATATGTCAAAGCATTGCAGAGATACAGCTTCAAGAGTGGGTTTTGCATCATGCCTCAAATTCGTTGCTCCGGTATATGAAAACGGTTAGATATATCAAATTGAAATCCATAACTTTTTGTCAGCATGGTCTGAAGATGATACAGGTCGATTTTGGTGAAAATCGGAGCACGGTCTAGGAGTTCGAAAAAGTATGTTTTTAAAGAAAAACAATATGGTGGACAGGAAGTTCAGCCGACTATGTCAAATTTGATATCTCTGTTCTCGGCATGACCCAAGGAATCTACTGAGACCAGTTTCATTACAATTAATGTTAATATTGTCAAAAGTTATTAGCATTTTTGTACATTTTGTTATAACTTTTGACCACAAGGTGGTGCTGCACCAAAACATTTTGAGTATTGTAAGGACACGGTGCCAAAGACGCATACCGAGTTTCGTAAAGATACGCTAATGCGTTCGTAAATTACAGCATTTTAGCACAAAATTCAAAATGGCCGACGGCCAAAATGGCTGATATGTAAAAATTTGATATCATTTGACTCAACATGATGCCCTGAATCTAACGAGACCAAATGATTTTTGGACAAAGCCATCAGAAGTTAAGCAAAAATAGCCATTTTTCATATCTCCGCACCAGTAGGTGGTGCTGCGCCGAAACACTGCATGGTGCCTCAGGTCATGCTTGTGATGACATGTACCAAGTTTGGTCTGAATACAATAAAGCGTTACGGAGATACAGCCTTACGTCTATTTTCGCAAGCGCAACATTAAATTTGTTGGCGTGTTTTTCGAATACGGTTTGAGGAATCGACTTGAATTCCATAACATTTTGTCGGCATGGTCTGAAGATGATCTGGTTCAATTTTCATGAAAATTGGATTAAGGAGGAGTTCGAAAAAGTATGTTTTTCAGAAATTTGTTTCTAGCCCTTACGGTTCAAAAGTTATTAGCATAAACATAAGTGCAACTTTGGACAGCTGGTGGCGCTAGAGGGATTGAGTTAGAGACTCCAAATCTGCTATGGACAAAGGTCAGACTGTCGTCTAACTGTGTGCCAAATTTCACAACTTTCCCGCAAGCGGTTCTATGGGCTGCCATAGACTTCAAGAGCGGAAGCGGAAGAAGAAGAAGAAGAAGAAGAAGAAGAAGAAGAAGAAGAAGAAGAAGAAGAAGAATCGAAAATAAAAATAAAAAGAACGCCAACAGATACAATAGGTGCCTCCGCACCTTCGGTGTTTGGCCCCTAATTATATATACATATATTACATATATATACACTCAGGGCTGGACATTAACACCCGTCAAACCGCCAAATGTGGGTGTATTTCAGCAGTGGCATGTAACACAATCACTCCTACTAACCACTTTGGTGGCTTGATTTTTATAATATTTAATTTTTTTAATTGTAGTCTTTTAAAAAGGCATCAGAAATAAACTAAGTGCAATGTAGTCTTAAAATATAGATTTTTTTCTGTACATATTGATACTGAAATATCTGAAACACTTTCAAAACTCATTTTCTGCAGAATAGATACACGATACCAGCTACCAGCTGCTCTTTCTCTCTCTCTCATCTCTTCAACAGCGAGTCGACACACAAACCCGCCTAATTTGCTTTAGAGGATTTTTTTTTACTCATTACTCGTTTTTTTAGTTGTGAGGGAGAGATAACCTTGTTCAGCTTCCCAAAGAACCCAGCGTTAAGGGAACAGAGGATGCAGTTTGTTTTTCCAGGGCAGCAACGGAGTTGTACAAGTGTTGTTTGTGGCATTTCTGTGACAAACGTTTTATAAACAAGGCCCAGTTCGACGCTAGATCGTTTAAAACTGAAAGATGGAGCGGTCCCAGCGATAAAAGATCCCGAGCATGAGTTGGAAGTAAAACTGCATCAAATATCTGTGTTTTGTTGGCAATCAGAGTGTAAGTGCATATAATGTAAACAACATGAACGCATAGTGAATCAAAAGTTATCCAGGGATAATGCGATGATGTATTGCTCGTCAGCCTACGGCACGCCTCCAGGAGCTTGACTGTTTCTGGGAAGAAGCAATACAGCTGTAGCTGTCTTTTAGAAAACTAAAGACCCTTCAGAGATATGAAGGATGCAATACTTCTCTATAGGTACTCAAGATTTACATGAGATTGGCAGAAACCATGTGCGTCATGTCCCCTTTACTGACATTGCATTCTGAATACATAGACATTAATATGGAGTTGGTCCCTCTTTGCAGCTATAACAGCTTCCACTCTTCTGGGAAGGCTTTCCATGAGTGTTTCTGTGGGAATTTTTGCCCATTCATCTAGTTGAGCGTTTCTCACAAATGCTCTACTGGATGAATGGGCATAAATTCCCACAGAAACATTGCAAAATCTTGTGGAAAGCCTTCCCAGAAGAGTGGAAGCTGATGTTTGAGGAGAAGGCGTGGCTCACAATCTCCATTCCAGTTCATCTCAAAGGTGTTCGACAGGGTTGAGGTCATGGTTCTGTGCGGGCCGGTCAAGCTCATCCACACCAAACTCATCCATGAGCTTTGTGCATTGGTGCACAGTAATGCTGTGCTTCCCCAAGTTGGAAGCAAAGCATTGTCCAAAATGTCTTGGTTTGCTGAAGCATTGACATTTATTTGCGATCACATTCATACATATGTAAATGTGAAACATCTGTGAGGGATACATGACAGGACTGTGGTCAGATGTGAGGCGCTCTTACCGTTGATTGAGCGTGTTGCTTCCCTGCAGATCGGAGAGTGGAGTGCGAGGATTCCTCCTGTTCACACCTGAAACAGATCACAAAGCCTGTACAACCAGACTGCTACGAGACACATGGGTCATATGGAAAATGAGTGGGAGGTTATGAGAGGACTGTGTAATGGTTCTCATGAGAATAACAGGATAATTAATTCACTGCTGTTGATGAAATGAAACGTATGAACATTCAATTAGAGGTTAATTACTTGAAACATGCTTCTGTGAATCACACACACACACACACACACACACACACACACACACACACACACACACACACACACACACACACACACAGACTGGGTTCAAACATCCACATACAAAAACACCTACATTTCTAACTAAAGCTGGGTGATACAGTATATTGAAAATCTTGAGTATCTTTAGGTTTGTTGTTAAAAATGACAGACATTTTCTCTTTTGGTCCAGATCAAAATAACGCAGAGAACCAAACTATAAGTGTGAACAACTTCAGATTTTTTTTTAAAAGTCGACATTCATGTGATGAAAGTCGAGTTAACATTGACTAATTGCTGATGACGTCATTAATGAACAAATAAGCCTGAAAATGAGGACTTCAAATATTTCTTATGCTGTTGCGCCCTCTACAGGATCAGCGACTAGTCGACGTCAAGCTTAATGGTATAGCATTAAAGTTGACTAGTCAACTACTCGGTGCAACCCATAGAGTGAACACACCTTTAAATACATTTAAATTTGAATTAGGGCTGTCAACGTTAATGCATGCTGTAAAAAAGCAAAAAATTAAATAAAATGAAACAAGTTTACAAAAAATACCGTTTTTCATTGAAACAGTAATATACTGTAAAAAGAATGCATTCTGGGTAATATTTGTACTTTTCAAAAGTAGCCTATAGGTTGGGTTTGTCTCGAAAACGACAAATAAAATATAAGTATATTACTGTTTCAATGGAAAACGGTATTTTACTTTGTAAATTTGTTTCTTTTTTTACAGCTATTTTTTGCGTTTGCGATCAGATCATTTTAAGTCGCTAAACTCCCGGAAAGTTCTCAGTCCAATGATTCAGTAAGCAAATTAATTCAAACAATCAGTCAAAAACAGCACTTGTGTAAAGAACACCAGGCTGATTACATCAGAGATGGCAGAAATAATAGATTCTCAGTGAATTATTCATTCCAGTGTGTGTTTCGGTTTAAAACACAAGCTCATATTTTGTGATTGTTCTGAAGTGCGCGAGCATTCACGCATCACGCTGTGTGAAACACAGACTGAACAGAATGTCAAAACACACTTTTTTTTTTTGGCATCTCCATGTGGTTCTGTTTGGTATCGTAACTTGACTTGTCAAAAAATGTAAACAAGCTTTTTACATACTTAAAAAAAAAAAAAAAAATCATTCATAAAGTTTGAAAAGGTTGAAGCGAATTACAAGAGTGTTCGCAGTGGATTATTTACATTAATCTCGCGTCATAAAAGAATTCTTAAACACTTACATGACCGAACGCACGAGCGCTCTCCAGCACTTTTCTTCGTGAGCATTTGAGTGTGCGTTTGAGCCAAGAGCGCCATCTGCTGTCAAAACTAAGCTCAGAATCGATTCGAGAGGAAATATCAGAATCGATCCAGAATCATTGCATCGCGAATCGAGATTCGAGAAACGATGTATTGTTCCAGCCCTATGAATTATGAAAAGTTTTTTTCTGTAATGTTTGCTTTGTTGTGCATTAATGTAAGAATTATATGGACTCCTTATATCATTTGGTTATTTGGTGTCCTTTTGAAGTCTCCAAAGTCCTTTTTTTTTGGAAAGACACCTAAATTTACCTTGAAAAAAAGCTAAAATACAGTTTTGTGAGAATCGCTCTTCAATCTGATGGCTTACTTTGCTGGATATAGCGAATGATGACAGAAAGAAACGCGATAAACGGTGTATACTTAATTTCACGATAAGTGAAATCGCGATTAAACGCACAAAATGGTGCAATTTAAAAAAAAAAAAAAAGTATCTTTTGACAGCCCTAATTAGAATTTAAGAATTTAGAATTAGAACTTCTCAGTAAATAGAACATATAGAGCAGTTGTTGACTTATATCACCCAGCCCTAATAACAGGATTGAATTAAGAAGGAATGTTCCAACAGGAAGGAATAATAAATCTTTTTTTTATTATTATTATTATGTTGTGTTTTGTGTGTATAGTCTATGACCCGAGCTACCTCCATCAAGCAGACCTATTGTGAGCCCGCTGTCCTCGGAGGGCAAGAGAAACGAGTGCATGCTCTGAGCTGGAGAGGTCATGCCGGGGCGGGAGCGCTCAGAACAGGGGCTCCGCTGAGGGGACAGAGGCGGGCTGCCCAAGAAGCATGCATGCTGGACTGAACCCACAGAGAGGGCTGTTAGTGAAAGACAGACGCCCAAAATGACATCATGCAGGAAAGCAAGACAGGTGCAAGATGGACGGGCAGAGACATGAGGGCTTCAGCTCTGAATCCAATCAATGATTCCGTTATATATGTGTGGCTGAAGAGGTATGCGTTTTTATAACCACAACTGTAAAATTTAACGGGCTGCTCGACAGAAGCCCTCATGTCCTGGCCCAGGGTGCATGGAGTGAGGAGACGAGATGAAGGAAAGGCAGCCTTACTGTATTTCTCCTCTTTGCACCTCTGCAGGATCTCTAAGCTTCTCTGATGCACAGGGTGATGCAGAAAACTAAAGCTATCCACACTTTTCACAACTGGAGCAGCAGCATCATGCCCTTAGGAAGCCAAAAAAACAAACAACACACACAAGAAAGAGAGAAGAGAGAGAAAAGACAGATTAAATAGGGAGAAATAAGATGTGCTCGTCTACAAGAGTTGTCACGCGAAGCCAGACGTTGACTATCAGCATAAAGTCTGGTTTACATTACATTTGTGTTCACACATCAGATTTGGGCCACAGTGAAATGCAGTGCGTAGGCAACCCATAAGGCAGTGGGCAGCACTCACAGTTCAAACTCACCGCTCTGTGTGAGGCATCGAAGCAGAGATGAACTACTAATGTTCAGACTTGTAATTAAGGGAGAAAGGCATATAGATACTGAAAAGCTGAAGAGCAGAAGCAAGAGGAGCTGGGCTAACATGGTGTGATTCGCTAGCCAACATACATACAAAATAGCTCTATGTCTAAGATGTCTAACACATTCTTGTATACAATAGCAAAATGTGACTGATTGACAAAAGATACATAGCGCTGAAAATTAACAACTGTTAAATGTGAGAAAAGCCTGATATGCCAAAAAAACTGCTGTTTTTAATGCCTGATCAAAAACACCAGTTATAGCAGATCACAAAACAAAACAAAACAAAACAAAACAAAACAAAACAAAACAAAACAAAACAAAACAAAACAAAATTTCTGTCAAAGTTTGGGGTCAGTATTTCTTTTAAAGAATAAAATAAAATTTTGAAATAAATAAATAAATAAATAAATAATATATATATATATATATATATATATATATATATATATATATATATATATATATATATATATATATATATATATATATATATATATATATATATATATATATATATATATATATATATATATATATATATATATATATCTATCTCAAAGGTTTGGGGTCAGTATTTTGATTTTTTAAAATTTTTTTTAAGAATAAAGTTCACCAAAGACTTAATAAATTGATCAAAAGTAACAGTAACGATGATTCTAACATCATAAAAGTTTTCCATTTCCAATATATATGCTGATATTTTTTTACTTTCCGAAAAAAAAAAAAAAGAAAAAAAACTGTTTTGCACAAAAAATAATATATATATATTTTAATATATATTAATATATATTATATATATTAATTAATATATATTATATATATTAATTAATATATATATATATATATAAATAAATATATATATATATATATATATATATATATATATATATATATATATATATATATATATATATATATATATATATATATAAAGAATAAAGTTTACCAAGGACTCATAAAAAAATAAAAATCACCAATGATTTTCCTGAAAATAAAATAAATAAATGTATACTGACAAAAATATGAAGATGCAGAAAATTCAGCTTTTCCATCACAGAAATAAATTACATTAACAAAACAATGGAAAACAGTTATTTTACAGTAAATTGTAAAATTTCACAATATTATTACATATTAATATTAAAAATAACATTTTATATAAAATATAAATTAAGTTATAAGTTAATGCCTAGTATACACTACTGTTCAAAGTTTTGGGGTCTAATATTATATATAAATATATATATATATATATATGTGTATGTATATATGTGTATGTATGTATGTATGCGTGTGTGTGTGTGTGTGTGTGTGTGTGTGTGTGTGTGTGTGTGTGTGTGTGTGTGTGTGTGTGTGTGCATGTGTGTGTGTGTGTGTGTTTACAGTATTATTGATCAAATAAATGTAGCCTTGGTGAGAAGAAGAGACTTCATAACATAAAAAAAACACCTCCAAACTTTTTGATGGAAGTATAAACAGCATGTTTCAATGAGAGCATGATACTCTGTAACAGCATGATGTGATTTAATTGATGTGATTTTCAAAAACTGCTAAAGACACATTTTTTGTCAACACTTGAAATATTGGCACTTTTTGTCTTTACTTTTCTTTTTTTTCCCTTATTTCTATTCTTTCTATCCATCTTTTTGTATATTAAAATATATATATTTTTGTATATTAAAATGTATATATATATATATATATATACTGTGCTGGTGAAGCTGGGACTTTACATACATGGCACTTGTGTACTGTTGCATTAATGTTGATTTGATTGCTTCTACTATTCTCATTTATAAGTCGCTTTGGAGAAAAGCTTCTGCTAAATGACTAAATGTAAATGCTAAGTGTTTTAAATACAGTACCAATCATAACTTAACTGAAAAAGATAAAAGTTATTTAATATATAACAGCTTCATGCAATATATAATTTATAATAAAATGCATTAACTGAAGTATTTTGATGGTTAGAACTACATTGATCAAAGTCAATTTGTATGATTTGTAATTAGGCACAGAAAAAAAAACTATTTTTCAGGAATCATTTATTGGTCCAGGAGGGGTCGTGGATTTGGCAGTGTGACATGTACTGCCTGACGAATCTTCAGTACAAACTACAGGAATGTGACCGGAAAAAGGTGCATGTAACCGTTTGATTTGACTCACCACTGCGTTTCTCCACATGTCTCTTCCCAGCGTCCCTGAAGGCCACCATGGCTCTGAAATAAGCCCTGAGTACAGCCCAGCGAAAGGTGGCCACTGGGTCAATACCGATCAGGCCACAGATGAAGGCGTTCTTACTGCTCTTGAGGAGCGCGACGATGTCCGGCCGCATGTGGTCCGTATTCTTCTCTCTGAAGTCCTGAGACAGCAGGTCAAACAGACAGTCAGATGACTGGACCAACAATACAGGCTCATCTACTCAAGGAAGCCAATGAAATATCAGTGAGGAGAGTAAGCGTGGCCTGCACAGATCCATTATGTAACGCATGAACAAAGGCTTTATATTGTAAATAAGAGGATCAGCTACTCATGACTGTCAAACTCAGCCAAACTTGAGCCAGGTTTACACTCTGTCACTTTTTTTCTTTCTTTTATGATTGTCAAATTGTATGTTATGACATCAGGGACATCTTGGTAAAAGCCAATGCAGACTGAACTAACATGTAAGTCAGAATGTTCAAAATACATTTTAGCAAAGTCTTGGTGCTGCTGCTGCCAAACTGGAAAACAAAACATTAGGTTTTAAGGTTTTAGCAAAAACGAGTGTGAATTCGGAAGCACATATTACTGTTACTATGTCTGGCATAGAAAGATGCGGTGAAAGATACGGTCCACCTCACAGGTGTGGCATATCAAGATGCTGATTAGACGGCATGATTAAATAACTGGTCCGAGTTCACCTTAAAGAGTTCAAAGCATAAAACTGTGTGTAGCTCTATATAGCACTGACCTTCACTCCATATTTGACTTTCCCTGCATAGTGTTTAATGATGAAGGCCGGCTCCATGACTGCAGGAAACTCAATATAGCCGTTTCCCTCATGCTGCCGCTTGAACTTGTCCAGGAGGGTCTGATTGGTGGCCTGTGGAAAGCTGTAACATACAGAGAGAGCATTAGAGCGGCTGCACAACACTGCAAAAAACCTGCAATATATTGTGATATGAAAACAATTTCAGCAAAAACCAATGGGTTTTTGGTTTCACCAACAAGCATAGATAAATACAACAGAACAAAAACGCAAATAAACAGTGTTTTATGTTTTATAGGTGAAGTCTAACAGTATTCAGGTAAAAAAATTGAATAAATCAAATGTAAATAAACACTTCACTGTATAAATTAAATATAATTAATCTTTGTTAAAGCTACAAAATTGATTTTCCTCTTCGTCTTTTCTTGTTTGATTAACATTAATCACAGACAGCAGCAGAATTATTAGGCTGCTGTCACTTTAAGACAGAATGCACGGATTTAATATAACAATAAGCATACTTGTTTAAATTCACTTATTGATTCTGATATAATTTTGTGTGTACGTGTCCATTCAGGCACAAAAAGACGAGAAAGAGAACTGAGTGTTTGCTTATGAGTGAGTCTATAATTGGAGATACATTTTGCATTTCAAAAAATTATTTCCAGTATCTTATTGGAAACATTCAATTTTAATAATTGTTTGCCAAAAAAGTTAATTCGTTTTTTTTTTTTTGCTTTTTGTTTGTTTGTTTTTTTTACTTTTAATGAAAAAAAAAAACAAAAAAAAAAAAACAGATTTATTTAAGTATTGTCTGTCAACATTGTTACTCTACCTTGATTTTTTTTTAGCCAAAACCTAAACGCTAAGAGCACATGGCACTAATGAAATCAAGGCATTTAAACCCACTGGGTCTCATTCAAGAAACATTCGTAAATATACGAGTAAATATGTGAGTGATTTGCATGTAAAGAGACTTTCCCGAAAACTCTTCTCCTGATTCACAAATACTTCGTAAACGTCAGAAGTGATAGTGAAATGTGTGTGTGTTAATGAATTCCAATCAGTCGTAAATGGGACGCGCGTGCACGCTCATTCTCAATTACCATAAATCCCGCCCATTAAATCCGACTGACAACTATATATGGGCATCATATTATGACACCAAACGAAGGATTTTGGACATTTTATAGGAAACAATTTCCATAACAAATAAGGGGCCATTACTTTGCCAGGCCCTATTGAAATCAATTCATTATTTGATTAAAGTGCTCCGTTTGCAGATGCTATTACTGCCTCTCACAATAAAAGTAAAAAGAAAAAACGTATGTAATTACTATATATAATATTATTTCAAAATGCTGTGTAAATATGTACCTTATTAATGAGCACAACGTTCGGATGTTAAACGCACTATTTACGCGTGGCTGGGAGCAGGTGTAGATTTCTTTCGTACCAACTAACATTCGGAAAATACGAACATTTTAATGAATCCGAAAATTTACGCCAGAACCACTTTACACACGATTTATACAAAAATTCGTTCTGCTCGTGTTTCATGAATGAGACCCATTGTGTGATCAGTGATATATTCTGTTTTCCTTTTGATATTGTGGTAACAATTTTGATGTTTTACAAAATAACTCTTGGTGTAAGAACTTTCTAGATTAAAATATTTTCTCAGAGAGAGCACACGGACCTTTCAGTGCATCAGATCTTATCAGTAAGGGAAAGTGACATCATTTCCTGTACCTTACTTAGTTATTTCCAGCCAGAGATAATTCCACAAATTTAAAAGGCAAAGTATAGTACGGTAACAGAATTGACAAGATTTATGAGATACACTACCAGTCAAAAGTTTGGAAACATTACTATTTTTAATGTTTTTTTTTTGTTTTTTTTAAACTTATGCTCATAAGGGCTGCATTTATTTCATAATAAATACAGAAAAAAACAATAATATTGTGAAATATTATTACAATTTAAAATTGTGTTTTTCTATTTTAATATACTTTAAAATACAATTTATTTCTGTGATCAAAGCTGAATTTTCAGCATCATTGCTTACTATTTTTTTGGAACATGTGATACCTTTTTCAGGATTCATTGATGAATAAAAGGTTTTAAAAAAAGAACAGCAATTATTTAAAATAGAAATCTTTTCTTGCAATATAAATCTTTACTATCACTTTTTTATCAATTTAACACATCTGTGCTGAATAAAAGTATTAATTTCTTTAAAAAAAAATGAAAGAAAATAAATTGCTGACCCCAAACTTTTTCGAACGGTAATGTATATTGTTACAAAAGATTTCTATTTTAAATAAATGCTGATATTTTTTACTTTTTATTCATCAAAGAATCCTGAAAAAGTATTACAGGTTATAAAATAATATTAAGCAGCACAACTGTTTCCAGCACTGATAATAAATCAGCATATTAGAATGATTTCTGAAGGATCATGTGACACTGAAGACTGGAGTAATGATGCTGAAAATTCAGCTTTGCACCACAGAAATAAATTATATTTTAAAGTATATTCAAATAGAAAGCCATAATTTTAAATTGTAATAATATTTCACAATATTATTATTTTTTCTATATTTATTATGAAATAAATGCAGCTTTAATGAGAAAAAGAGACTTCAAAAACATTCAAAATAGTAATGTTTCCAAACTTTTGACTGGTTGTGTAAGTTATTTTTAAACAAGTTCTTATAAAATAAAGAAAGTTGCTATTTAGGGCTTTTATAAATAAAATAACTGAAATATTACCAAAAGAACAGTAAAATAAATGATACATGATGGATACAATTCAGACAACAAGAAATCATGATTTTCAGCTACATGAGAGACTTTTTACAGAAAATATTTTATTGTTACAACCTGTAACATCTTGTGCTCCATGAAAAATAATTAAAATAATTAAAATATAACCATTTGAAAAAAATAATCTCACCAAATGTACCTGCAATTAAAGAATCACCCTTATGCATCTTCGTCCGCTTTAAACTGCTTTAAACTCATTTGAATTTTTAGGACAAATGATAAACTTTCACTCTGTGATGGTAAAACTTTCCAAGTAATCAGCGAATCACGTGCATTACGAACTGTGGGAACCTGTCTGTACGGATCACGGAACAACTACAATCCTTACTTGTCATCACGGATGTGCACATCACAATGTTTACTTTTTAATTTAATCACTTTGCCTCTTTTGGAAGTTCGCTGAGGTCCCCTAGTGAGAAGCTGAGAGTGAAAGTGATCATCCAGAGAGCATGACAGTATATTATAAACCTGTGCAGTTCCTCTGGCCTTGAGAAGAATGAGAGCTGCTGCCAAAACTTCAGAGAAAAGCAACAGCCACAGGAAGAGGAAGAATGAGACATTAGAGATTTGAGCTATGAGGAACACTGATGTGGAGAATCAGGTTTCCAGCTATTTTAGGCAGAGAGAACCTTGGGTTTTTTTAGGTTACTACCGTAATAAGATATTTTTATTTGTTTTAATTGATTTACAGGTAAAACAGTCAAGTATATTTC
Source organism: Chanodichthys erythropterus (assembly GCF_024489055.1). Taxonomy (NCBI): domain Eukaryota; kingdom Metazoa; phylum Chordata; class Actinopteri; order Cypriniformes; family Xenocyprididae; genus Chanodichthys; species Chanodichthys erythropterus. Next base: position 57,775,628 of record NC_090231.1, read on the forward strand.
GTATTAACATTCAGAAATGCCATGTTGGTCTAAAGGGCAATAAATTATACAGTACTTGTATCTCATACTTTCATTGTGAAGCCACTGCAGTGTTTAAGAAGTGCACAGTTTAAAAGGGCAGACGTACTTGCATTCTTCGTCCAGTAGGTGGAGCAGTGCTGTGGGCTTCTTGCTGATGAGGTTGATGCAGCTGGTGTTATCGATGTAATCAATGTTATGCCAGGCAATGCCTTCTGCTCGGTACTCTTCCTGTGAGAAACACAAAACAATAGTAATGAGTCGTCGACAAAGATTGACAATTACAGGGTTCCTGATTGTTTACAGGGGTCCTTGATTATGATTTGACTTTTTTAACTTTAGTTAGTGTGTAATGTTGCTGTTTGAACATAAACAACATCTGCAAAGTTACGACACTCAAAGTTCAATGCAAAGGGAGATTTACTTTTACAGAAATTGCTTTTTAAACGGCTGGTAGGGACTACAACCAGCTCCTTCCCGGGTTGGTGACATCACACTAACCCTAAAATTTACATAAACCCGCCACGGAGAACACAAACAAAGGGGGCGGGGCCATGTTGGGCTGCTTTAGAGAAGAGGAAGAGTTGTTGTAGAGTGTTGTTGTCATGCCGTCATTTTACGTCGGACTGCTTCACAAACGAGGGTCAATTCAACACAAAAGATTAACATGACGATGAACATAACAAGTGGATGAGTTGAATCAACTCCACAGCAACTACATCAATTTATCCACTAACCATTCAGAAACGTCTAAAAGTTGTAACTTCTTCCTGAGTCTCTCCATCAGTGTCGACTCCGGTTTGAACAATGTAAGGCTGAACACATTTTGGCTGCGTGAGATTCTCCAGCTTTGTTGTTGTTGAGCTGTTAAAGCTCCGCCCTCTTCTGGAAAGGGGGCGGGAGCAGCAGCTCATTTGCATTTAAAGGGACACACACAAAAACGGCATGTTTTTGCTCACACCCAAATAGGAGCAAATTTGACAAGCTATAATAAATGATCTGTGGGGGATTTTGAGCTGAAACTTCACACACACATTCTGAGGACACCAGAGACTTAAATTATATCTCGTAAAGATCCGCCATTCAAGCATGAAAACCTGTTCTAGAAGAGCCCAAAAACGCAAACAAGACTTTGTAAAAGGGTCCTCTTCAAAATTTGCTCATGTTTCCAGATTTTCATGACCGTGAGAACTGTATCATAACATGTTAGGATGTTTCAATCATCCTTTTATGTTCCAGAATGTTTATCACTAGCAGAGTAACATGAGATGTGTTCGTAATGCAGCAAATGAAACATCTCACAAAACCTGTTATAATTATACGGGTAATTCATTTTTGGCCTGCGGCCGAAACAACAAAACAACAGGCTTGCAAAGTGTTTTCATGTTCCTCTGGAGGAGACTTCCTTTCGCCGGTCCGAGGTTTCGTGGTCTTTGCGGTTTAATAATATGAAAGACATTCTTAACATTTTGTTGCTTTTTTTCTCCTCAACTGTTTCCTTGGATCGCTGGGAAAGTAAATGAAACAATAAAGGATGTAATCCCAGTTGGGGTTCATACAATCAGAGGAATCTCTCTCTTGTTTGCCCATTAAAAGGCAAAAGTATAAAATCAGCAGAACAAAGCAGATGATCTACACTTCTAATTCAACTTCCTGTGCAAGGAAGAGGAAGAAAAGACAGGATTAGAATTACAAGAAACCTTCTGACTATAGATTTTTCAGCATGATAATATGGTATAAAGTATAATCCTATTCATGGAAGTGAAGCTTGATAAAGATTGATGATTCTTTTCTCAATGGCAGATAAAAGAAAACAATGTTTTGAGCTCATGAATGTCTGTTCATAATGATACAGAGAGAAAAAAAAGATTAGTACTTACAGCAATGGGTTTGTTCAAATCCTCAAGCCACAGTATGAGCAATGGTAACAGTAATGCTTGTACTAATAATCTAACCCTCATCTGAAACTTCAGCAACCACATGCACTCTATTTGGCTGATGAAATGCACTCAAATAGCCTCCAAATCAAATAAAATGCATTTACAGCATCTCCATAAATGGCACAATGAAAAAGCCCACTAATGGAGTAATAAAAGTGTGTGTGGTGTTGTGTCTGGCTCCAGCATGGCTGTATTTATGGGCATCAGATGGCAAGGATGCCAGGCGAGACTTTGTTTTCCTGCCTATAATCTAACACTAACCTATGGAAGCTTGTTTCCGCCACTAAATAAAAAATAAAGAAGGTAATTGCAACTTTTTTTCGCCTCACAATTGCGAGTTTATGTCATGAAATTCTGACTTCATTTTATGTGATTCTAACTTTATTTTTCGCAATTCTGACTATTTCACGCAATTCTGACTATTTCACACAATTCTGACTATTTCACGCAATTCTGACTATTTCACACAATTCTGACTATTTCACACAATTCTGACTATTTCACGCAATTCTGACTATTTCACACAATTCTGACTATTTCACGCAATTCTGACTATTTCACGCAATTCTGACTATTTCACGCAATTCTGACTATTTCACACAATTCTGACTATTTCACGCAATTCTGACTTTATTTCACGCAATTCTGACTATTTCACACAATTCTGACTATTTCACGCAATTCTGACTATTTCACACAATTCTGACTATTTCACGCAATTCTGACTATTTCACACAATTCTGACTATTTCACGCAATTCTGACTATTTCATGCAATTCTGACTTTATTTCACGCAAATCAGACTTTATATCTCGCAATTCTGACTTTATAACTCGCAATTCTGACTTTATATCTCGCAATTCTGACTTTATATCTCGCAATTCTGACTTTATATCTCGCAATTCTGACTTTATATCTCGCAATTCTGACTTTATATCTCGCAATTCTGACTTTATATCTCGCAATTCTGACTTTATATCTCGCAATTCTGACTTTATATCTCGCAATTCTGACTTTATATCTCGCAATTCTGACTTTATATCTCGCAATTCTGACTTTATATCTCGCAATTCTGACTTTATAACTCGCAATTCTGACTTTATAACTCGCAATTCTGACTATTTCACGCAATTCTGACTTTATTTCATGCAATTCTGACTTTATATCTCGCAATTCTGACTTTATATCTCGCAATTCTGACTTTATATCTCACAATTCTGACTTTATATCTCGCAATTCTGACTTTATATCTCGCAATTCTGACTTTATATCTCGCAATTCTGACTTTATTTCACGCAATTCTGATTTCATTTCACGCAATTCTGACTATTTCATGCAATTCTGACTTTATTTCACGCAATTCTGACTTTATATCTCGCAATTCTGACTATTTCACACAATTCTGACTATTTCACGCAATTCTGACTTTATTTCACGCAAATCAGACTTTATATCTCGCAATTCTGACTTTATATCTCGCAATTCTGACTTTATAACTCGCAATTCTGACTTTATATCTCGCAATTCTGACTTTATATCTCGCAATTCTGACTTTATATCTCACAATTCTGACTTTATAACTCGCAATTCTGACTTTATAACTCGCAATTCTGACTTTATATCTCGCAATTCTGACTTTATATCTCGCAATTCTGACTTTATATCTCGCAATTCTGACTTTATAACTCGCAATTCTGACTTTATAACTCGCAATTCTGACTATTTCACGCAATTCTGACTTTATTTCATGCAATTCTGACTTTATATCTCTCAATTCTGACTTTATATCTCGCAATTCTGACTTTATATCTCGCAATTCTGACTTTATATCTCGCAATTCTGATTTTATTTCACGCAATTCTGACTATTTCATGCAATTCTGACTTTATTTCACGCAATTCTGACTTTATATCTCACAATTCTGACTTTATTTCTCGCAATTCTGACTATTTCACGCAATTCTGACTATTTCACGCAATTCTGACTATTTCACGCAATTCTGACTTTATTTCACACAATTCTGACCTTTTATCTTGTAATTCTGACTTTATATCTCGCAATTCTGACTTTATTTCACGCAATTCTGACTTTATATCTTGTAATTCTGACTTTATTTCACGCAATTCTGACTTTATTTTACGTAATTCTAACTTTATAACTCAATCCTGACCTTATATCTCGCAATTCTGACTTTATAATTCACAATCTTGACTTTATTTTAAGTAATTGACTTTATAACTCGCAATCCTGACTATATTTTACGTGATTCTGACTTTAAATCATGCAATCCTGACTTTATTTCTCACAATTCTGACTTTATAACTCGCAATCCTGACTTGATTTCACGCAATTCTGACTTTATAATTCAATTCTGACTTTATAAGAAAAAAAGTCCAAATTTTGAGAAAAAGTTGCAATTACCTTCTTTATATTTAATTTCATGGCAGAAACAAGATTCCATACTAACCTACTTCTGCTACTAATACAAATACTACAGCTGTAGATGTGTCTGCTATTACTCAATTCAGGCAAACAATCTTAACTATTACAAGTTAATTTTTCTTTTTTCTCAGTTGAACATTAACTAATGGTCATAAACTATGAATCTGCACATTCCATGTTTTGTGTAGATAACCTGGGTATGGTCTACATTAAACATTCAGTGTTACCACACGGCATACTTGGCAGTGCACTCAGGATGTGAATTCATTCCTGACATCTGAATCCAAAAGTTTCCAACTCTTAGAGCAATTAAAGCGTGGAACTTGGCAGACGCAGTAAAATTCCTGTACTTTTATCAAGGAACAAACAGCAAAACTGTTGTGGCAATTGGAATGATTCCCTTCAAAAATCCCATTAACAAGAACATCAAAAATCCTTTTAACAAAATTACCCAGAATCCCTCAGTGTGGATTCAGACTGAACTCTCCACACAGTGCTGCGGGGATGACATATTATTTGTACGCCAAAACCCAGAAATTAGTTAACATTTTAACCCCCCTCCCCAAAGTCAATGCTTTTTTAAAATGGGTTTTTGGTTAAATGACTGAAATAAGGTCCGGGATTTTAAAAAGAGTCTGTTAAAGCATTATAAGCCATGAACCAAGTCAACCAGCCACGAGGAGAATATTACATACTCTGCAAAGAATAAGCAAAAAAGTATTTGAAAATTGAACAAAAATACAAAACAGCTTTAGTAACAGAAAAATCTACAATTCCATGAAACATTGTGAACAGAACATTCAAATTAAAAAGGAAGGAGAAATATAAAACATAAGGAGACCAACTCTATTTCAACATTTGTGGTGATTCAAGGGAGTGGGTGGAGCCAAAAAGCTCTTTTGGCTTGTGGCAACTCTCTGATTGGTGGAACTGTCTGTACAGCATCTTGGGTAATGTAGTTTTTCACCACAAATTCTGCATGATTATTTTATTTTTAACCCCTACTTTAGGTTCATTTTAAGCCAGCCATATAGCAATTTTTAAACAATATTTGGGTTAAATAAAACTGCCCAGCATGTTGGGCAAACATGTTTAGCCAACCGCTAGGTTAAAACAACCCAATCGCTGGGTTTGTCCATTTCCAACCCAACTCGAGTTGTTTTTAACCCAGCATTTTTTACAATGTAAAATGAAGCAGACAAGCAAATTTGACTTTGCTCACACTTTTAACAGGGATCTTTTGTCACAAGAAGCAGAAATGAAGTGCTAACCCCACAAGTGATAGTCTGTTATTTACACATCTGCATAAAGTGACACGTCCTATGATGATGTGTGATTTATGTGGATAAATGTACCTTGAGTAAGCAAATCTGTTAAAGTGAGTTTATCAAATCTGGACACTGGACTGACTAGAAACTTAAACTAACAAACCCTCTTTGAGCAAACATATACTTTGAGGTGCGTCACAAAGGCACGGCTTTGACAGGCTGTCATTACCGTGATTGGTTGCCTCTTTAGTCATCCTGAGAGAACGACCTCATTGAGAAAACACACATTATTACAGAGGCGCGATTCTTTGTCTGAGCTTGGAGTAGAGCAACCCTTTTTATGGTCTCATTAGCAAATGGTTTATTTTGTGTGAAACTGCTACTATTAATGACAACCTACCTCACATGATCACACAGCCGAAGGCATCCATCAACCCAAACCATTAAAGACTGCAGTAATGGTGACAATTCCATCGTTTTGTAGGATTTTGAAGGAAAGTTTATTACCACGAAACACAGAACTGGCCCACGCCCAAGTTTCTATGACATTCTGGTCCCTAAACTAACTAATGTTAGTCTAAAGCAAGCACCATGAAAATGAAAAACACATGTCCCTACATTTTTCCATCAATCTCCATCAGTAGAATATATAACCTGGGCTGATTCAATGATGAATTCATGCACTTCAAGGGTGGTTGAAAGTAAAGATCGCAAACCTTGACATTTTTCCAGTCAGGCCATATGTGGGGTACTTAATTTATTCTGTGTGCAGTCAAAACAACTTGCTGGCAATAAATCAGTTATTAGGCTATAATCTTGAGTTGCGTGTGGGGAGAGAAGCTGATGGTTATCTCAGCTTTCAAATAAAAAGAAAATATGAAGACATTACCTGCTCCAGCTTAAAGATGTGCTGGTTGAAGTAGTGCTGAAGTCTCTCGTTGGCGAAGTTGATGCAGAATTGTTCAAAGCTGTTGTTCTCATAGTCTTCAAAGCCAAAGATATCGAGAACCCCGATGGACAAGATCTGAAAAGATGATGAGATGAAGGAACATTAAGAAACAGAAAAGTACTGCTAGGCAATTTACAGTGTTCTTGTAACAAGCTGTAGGGGGCGATAGAGTTATTAAACTTGATATGTTATCAATCAGTTATCAATGAATATGTCTAGAGTTGACGCTTGCTAATTAAGATCAGATATCTACAGTGCGACCATTTCAGTTGCACTACTGTGAAAAAATATTTAGGCACCAGATCAAAGCATAATTAGCTGTTAACACTCAGAATTAACACTCTTCAAGCGCCAAATGAGAGTAAATGAGAGGCTGTGATTTAACTATGTGAAATTATTAGAGATGCACCGATGTATACCAAAAAACTTGTCAGACTGCAACTCATACTGTGTGTGAAGAAAATCTCTCATGTTGAATTTAGGGCAAGTTACCACGACAATAAGGCATTAACAGTTAAAATAAAAGCAACATTAAAGGATTAGTTCACTTCTGAATGTAAATTTCCTGATAATTTACTCACCTCCATGTCATCCAAGATGTTTATTTCTTTCTTTCTTCAGTGGAAAATAAATGAAGGTTTTTGAGGAAAACATTCCAGGATTATTCTACTTATAGTGGACTTCACTGGGGTTCAACAGAGCAGTGCAAGACAAGCATTTGTGGTTAAAAAGTATATCATTTTTTTTTTTTTTTTTAGAAAATGAGCAATGGTTTCTCTAGATAAGACTCTCATTCCTCGTCTGGGATCATGTAGAGCTCTTTGAAGCTGCACTGAAACTGACATTTGGACCTTCAACCCGTTGAACCCCAGTGAAGTCCACTATATGGAGAAAAATCCTGTTTTCCTCAAAAACCTTCATTTCTTTTCGACTGAAGAAAGACATCTTGGATGATATGGGGGGTGAATAAATGATCAAGAAATTTGAATTCTGAAGTGAACCAATCCTTTAAAGCAAGCTCTATTTGACCCTATGAATCACCCGTAGTTCAGGGTTGCCAGGTCTGCGGTTTTTCCCTACACCAGGGGTTCCCAAACACATTCCTGGAGCCTCCCCAGCAAAAACCTTTGTCTGACACACCCATTTCAGGTCTTGGAGTCTCGACTAATGAGCTGATGATCTGAATCAGGTGTGTTTGATTAAGTAGACATGGAAAACATGCAGTGTTGAGGAGGCTCCAGGAATGTGTTTGGGAACCCCTGACCTACACCAAAAATTATGTGTAGCGCATCTCCCATTCAATCGCAAAGAGCTTTGTTACTTCAAAGTCTCAGCTTCCAAATTCTGTCCATTTTATTATGAAATTCAAACAATAAATGATGCTCTTAAATGTGATGTGACAGATCGCTGTAGTCTCATTTCAAGCAGAAGCACTTTATTACAAGTTACAGCATGAAAAAACATGCATGAACATCAGAAGGTATGTTGAAAGATACAGTACAACTTCCTGAAATTAATCATTTCTCATGTAATCGCTCAATCAGTGTTTCAACCGCAATAAAACAGGCATTTTTTCATGCATTCAGTCAACATTTCAAGCACAAAAATCTGTGTATGACTGTCGACTACACTTCACAGACTGAACACTGTGCTTTTCTGTGTTAATCTTCAGAAGGTGAACCAGGTTACCATGAGCTACTGTTTAAATGAAGTGAAAATATTACATTTGGTTTATCAGAAGGTCATAACTGTGTTTTCTCATACCTACTCATGCATGTTTTACTGTGGCACATTAAAAACATGCAAAAAAAGAGCCGTGCACTGATTCGAACGTGTTTAATCTCAAGCAAGCTTGTTTAGCTAGAATGTTCACACACTTATATAGTGTTCATTTCAGGCTTGACTAACATAATGCTCGGCAGAAATCTTCCAGTGAATTTTACATAACAGCAGGAGCCCAGTCAGTGTGGCTGAATATATCCCATTACATAATGTCTCCATCCATAATTTAGAGATTAAAGCAGTGAAAGCCACAGAAAAACAGGGTGCGTCTCTGTCAGATGGACTCATATTCCTGCTGTGTAATGTAATTGCTGTCAGGTGACTCACTAGGGCTCCACTGTCATCCATATAGCGAATGAAACTGATTTACCAGTAAAAAATGATTTTACCTTGGCTGACTCTTCCAAGTCCCGTTGGTTGAGCAGGGCATGATTGATCCTGAACACGATCCAGTCAAAGAGGGCGCTGTAGAGCGACTTAGCCATGGAGTCCCGTACCGTCCCAGCCTGAATGAGATTGAAGAATGTCACTTTGATTTAATTATCAAGACTTTTTAAACCAGAAAATGTGACAAATGTAACGTAAATGTGTTCACTGAGACCAAAAAGTATGTGTTGTGACCTTTATTCTTGGGTTGAAGGAAATATTTGGATTATTTGAATACTTTAGTAAAATATTTGAGCTGTAATGCCTAAATGTTGTTCGTTTGAGGTGGGACTGCTATTATAGGAAAGATAAGGCAGTATTTGTTTATGGTATCGCCAAGACTGATCCAAAACTAGTACAGATCCTCCAAAATAGTTGTTGTGTGCCACACATATCACAAGACAGAAACTAGTCTAATGATTCTTCAGGAAAGTTAATGCCAAATAAATAATATTCACAATGTTGGTTAATTCAATATCGCCAGCAAAAGTATAAAGCACATATATCTGGAATATACTATATATCGACCAGTCCAAGTTGGTTACATGAATGACTTAATAACTTTATGTTTGCAAGGATTTATAAAGTTTAAATCTGTAAGCGTATGAAGTTCTCGGGATTTATTAAGTCAACCCAAGTGGTGACTGTGAAGCTCTGATTTTAATAAAATGGCTCGCCAGTTCAATATTTAAAGATGACAGGAGAACAGAGTCCTAATGCTGGAAAAAAGCTTTGAAAACCTCATGGCTGGATCTAATTATAATGACGGAGTATGACAAAGCTCTTGAGAAACACATTACTGCACTGAGCATCAGGCCAAATAAAGAAAATCAGAAATGTTCAAAATTAACACAGAAGTATCACTTTAGGCTGAGCGACTGCAAAAAGACCTTTATATTTAGACATTGACCACATGAACATCACATTTTCAATAAAGGTCCAAATGGTTAAGACTTTATTCTGAGTGAGATGTTAACACACTACACAGCCATGCTGCTATTTATTATAGTGCGTTTTAATCATTTTAAATTACAGTCCAGCTCATTCAATCACATGTGTGTCCTTAACAATAACACGCAACAATGGGTAACACTTTGCTTCGATAGTCCACTTTAGATATTCTGCCAACTATAAGTAACTACATCAGCTTATATACTAACCCGAACACTAACAGTCTACTACTCTGAGAGCTAGTTGACCTGTAAGTTACTTGTAGTTAACAGAATGTCTAAAGTGGACCATCAAAGCAAAGTGTAACCCAATGATGTGTTTAATTTGCAAAATGTAGGCCATGATGTTTTTTTTTTTTGTAACATTTGTCCAAAATTACATTAACAAAGATTCACAAGATCTCAATTTGATTCGATTCTCGATTTTCATTTCAATTCAATGAAAAGTAAAGTAAAAAGTAATAAATTAATTAAATAGTTATTGTTTTGACCCCTGTATCCTTGTATTGAAATAAATAAGAATGTGACACACAGTATTTTCAATACCAGTGAAATTTAACAATTCTCAATTCCAATTTCAGGTTTGTCTAACAGTAGTTTTCAGGTACAGAAATTGAATAAAGTAATCAACTGTAAAACAACACTGCATATAATCTTCACTGTACAAATTAAGTGAAGAGCAGTGAGTGATTTCTTTGTCTTTTGTAGTTTGATTTAACATTAAAAACACAGACAGCAGCAGGAATATTAGGCTGCTGTCACTTTAAGACTAATGCACGGATCCAATATACTGATACATGTGTTGTCTTTCTCTACTGTTTACATTCACTTAAGCTATAACTGACTACTGTATGTTTATTTGCTAAGGAGGGCGTTTTGAGATAAATCTGTATGAATATGTCCGTTCAAGTGCAAGGAGACGTGAAATTTTATTACTTGCACGTAGTGCACACAAACCTTCACACAGTGAACGCCAGTTTTCTTTCACGTCTTCTTGCACTTGAATGCTTAAATTGGCAAGGCTTGAAAACGTGCGGAAATTATAAACTTTCCTGACCATAGCACTGGCCCGATCGCAACCGTGACAGTTGCTCCAACTGTCCAGAACATCTTTCAAGCTGAAAGGTCACACCATGTTAAACACTGAATGAATTACAGGGTCCCCGCTGTAACATTACGCAAGGAAATGACATCTAGTGGAGAAGACTAGTAATAAGATTAATGTCAATCAGATATTATGTTCCATGTTTGTGGAAATAAGTACGGAAAAAAGATTGATGTGTGGCTTTTGAGAATGATATCGCACAGACCACATGACGCAATATTTTGATTTTATTCTGGCTATGGTTAATGCTGACAAAGTTAAAAGACAAAACCAGTTTTCAGCTTACCTCAGCCAGCCTGTATGGGACTATCAGCTTCTCACCCACTGTCACAGTCTTCCGTGTTGTCAGGGCCTCAAACAGCATTTCCTCCTTGACCTGTAATGATGCAAGACGGGTTCTCGTTCAAGTTCTTTAGCAATAAAACATATGGATTACAATACAGCTTTTATTCAAGCCAGTGTTTAGTTACGTACATGGACAAGGAGCAAAACTTTGCTAGCACAAAGCGGCATTAACGGCCGTGAGAAAGATTTCTTTTCAGTTGTTGACTTTGGGGCCTGTGATGTTGAATTGTCCTTTAAACATCCGGTAGCACTCAGTGATATTGAGGTTTTCTTAAAGGATTAGTTCACTTTCAAATACAATTTTCCTGATAATTTACTCACCCACATGTAATCCAAGATGTCCATTTCCTTCTTTCTTCAGTCGAAAAGAAATTAAGGTTTTTGATGAAAACATTCCAGGATTATTCTCCTTATAGTGGACTTCAATGGCCTCCAAACAGTTGAAGGTCAAAATTACAGTTTCAGAGCAGCTTCAAAGGGCTTTAAATGATCCCAGACAAGGAATAAGAGTCTTATTTAGCTAAACGATCTGTCATTTTCGAAAAAATGTAAATGTATATGCTTTTATATAAACAAATGATCGCCTTCCAAGTGGTTCCGCCAAAACCGCACTTTCGTATTCTTCAAAAAGCTTACGCTGTACGTCCTACGTCTTCCCTATTCTACTTACGGAAAAAATTTAACTGCCGCTGTGTTCGTTCCGTAAGTAGAATAATCCTGGAATGTTTTCATCAAAAATCTTAATTTCTTTTCAACTGAACAAAGAAAGACATCTTGAATGACATGGGGTGAGTAAATTATCACGAAAATTTTATTTGAAAGTGAACTAATCCTTTAAGACACAGAGAAACTGCATCCACCTCTATATTGTAACATTAATAATATAGTGAATAAAAACAATACAGCTATAATAATAACTGGTTAGAATCTTAGGAACTAAACCACAGTATATTGCCTTATAACAACTGTTATGAATCAAAGTCTGGACACACAATGCCACGACAATCATGAGACCTCAACACAGGCCAACACTCGCTCATTAACACATTAAAAGGGTCGATATGAACCCAGCGGTGAACTGTGAAAAATATGCGGCTGGGTTATGCACACTGGGAAAGATGTCTACATCCAATATAAACTCATTGAGCCTGATGTTGAGTTATTCAACTGTAATGGTGAACAGATGGGTAAGGGCTCAGAGATTTGGCCTCATCTGCATATATTACAATGATTTCGAGGTCTGCAGTCTGAGGGCAATTGTAAAAACACTTGAGTGTTCATTCTCTCTATCCTTCAGAGGGATTCATGAAGGTGTGTGTCTAAAGATAAAGGCCAGGTGTGCTTTGATCACACTATTAGAGGTGCTGGTATACAGAGGTTATGTATGCGTTGAGTTCAAAGGTTCTGAACAATCACATCCTATATCCTGTCGACCCACAATACAGGGCTCCATGGCCTTCATTCAGGAACTCTATTTACTTCCTTGAGTAGGCCAGTTTGCTGACCAAATCCTGCGCAAAAAGGAACCCAGCCTTCCTCTGTTTCCAAGAGAGTTGTTCAAAGCGATTCAGGCTCTTAAATTACAAATATTCGCAATTCGATAGTAGTAGTAGCACAAATTGCAGGACCTTTTCGATGAATTGGCTTGTCCATTTCAGAATATGCCTACATCCCTACTATATGGAGGGTATGCACATGATGTCACAGTAGGCGGAGTCACTGCGGTTACACCCTCTGAGTGGCAGCATTGGTGCTCAATTGCACAAAAACACATCTAAAAATGGGAAAGAGCTTTTGACAACATCTCTGACTTTTATTTCTCTCAACATGGAGAGCTGTCAGTCAATAAATGTGAAAAAGTAACCAATATTTTGTTGTAAATTGAGAAAGTAATGCGTTACTTTACTTAGTTACTTGAAAAAAGTAATCTGATTATGTAACTCAAGTTACTTGTAATGCATTACCCACAACACTGGTCATAATATTCAAAAAGTAAAAAGTAGCCAGATGACATACTACTTCCCCCGAGATTCCAAAGTGCGCATCCAGTGGACACTTTACTATCCCATGAGGCCGTAGGAGAGGAGTTGAAGTGACGCAACTTGTAGATCGTCCAGATTTCTTTCATACTACACACATTCACACTATATTGAACATGCTTTCTGACCATTAAAAAAGTAAGTTCTTCATCAAATGTATTATCTATTCGGACAGTGTGCGATTTTGGATGCAGCTTGAAGTGTCATGAAACCCCCATTTTAGCATTGGTCGTTCACACCTCGGATTTGAAAAGATGCAAAAAACGGGCATGTAAAGATGTGGAAAAGTGTGTGTGCGGAGGAGGGGGCAGTTTAACACTTAAAGAATAAAGGCATAGTTGCTTTTTTATTTGAAATTTTTGTCTACATCATTGTCTTTTCTGTGTATCATGATCAGATGTACCGCTTTATCAGTGTCCTTATTTGCAGATATATACTGTATGCGCAAACATTTACTTTATAAATCAGTTCAACTCACTGACTCAATGAATCTTGAATAATGACTATTCAAGTCTATTCATCAAACATTCATTGTGTGGCTTCAGGAATATTATATGCTCTAGTGTCCTCTTCCAGTCCTCTTGCACTGTATTGCATTGAAAAGAGTGACCAGTTCTGTACATTATTCAAAATTTCTCCTTTTGCCTTCCACAATGGAGGACGTGCAGGTTCAGAGCGATATGATGTGAAGTAAATCAAATGAAAAAGCAATGTGTTTTGTGATGTAATGTGATGCACAGATGTACCTCGAGCAGCTCTGATACTACAGGCAGAACTTCAGGATTGCAGATGTCAATGGAGTCATCCCGGTAAATCTTCTTCTTGTATCGGATATTTCCTAAATGAAGGATAGCTGACAGCAGAGAGAAAATCCTGTAAGGAGGGGAAAAAGAATCAGACGTTCCTGAGTGAGAGATACAAACGGGTTGTTGGCAAATATCATGTTCATACCTTTTTTATGCTGGTCACCTATTTCATAATTTTTATTTTTAATGCTGTTTTAGTAAGGGATGCATGACATATAGGCTACCATATCAGTATCGGCCGATATATGTTTGTTTTTAATGTTATCGTTATCAGCCCAATAGATGCGCTAAAAAAATGTAAAACTAAAAAAATTTGGATCTAGATTTATCGGCCAATATATCGGTTATCTGCTTTCAAATATAAAGAATTATCGGTTATCGGCCAAAATTTTCATATCAGTGCATCCCTAGTTTTAGTTCACTTAAATAGTACATATTAAAATAAAAAATTAAAATTTTTAAACTTTCAAGAGGGCCTCAAGGTGACAAATTATTTTAAATTAGACAAAACAAGCATGAAAAGAAGCTGAAACAATGAAAAACCAAGATATTTCTTATTATTTTGGTTATTTTTATAACGAATTTACTCATTTTTAGTTATGCTAAGCTTTAAAAGTTTAGAAAATGTGTGTAAATAATGCTGTGGACAATGAAGTTTGAAATCCAGTGTTTTAAAGCGATAGTCATCATCATTCACTCAATTGATATGTGGTTCCAAATCTGTATGACTTTCTAATTCTCAATGAAATACAAAAAGAGAAATATTGATATATTGTAGTTGTCATTCAATTCCAAGCAATGAATGGGGATTAAAGCTTTCGCTTTAAAAACAACAGCATCATAAAAATACCAAAGTAGTCCATACAACTTGCTATAATCGCAATTCTTCTAAAGCTACATGTTTGTGATGAACAGACATTAAGTTTTTTTTTTTACTGAAAATCTTCCCAACTAATGGTACAGTATGACAACTAGGGATGCACGATATATCGGCAACCATATCGGTATCAGCTGATATATGTTCATTTTTAATCAAATTTGGCCGATATATTAGGCTGATAAATAAAGAATTATTTCCTTTAGCTGATACACTTCAGATGTGTACTGTTCACCATGATGGTTCTGAATTACTTGAAATATGATTGGAGTCACTTCAAAAAGTGCAACATGTGCAGCGGAAGTCTGTTATATAGACTACATAAAATTATAATTGTGTGCTTGGGACACGGCATTTAATGGTGAGACTTTTTGTAATCTGGCTCTCAAAAACTATATAAAAATTTTGATTTTGATTTATCGGCTAATATATCGGTTATTGGCTTTCAAATACAAAGAATGATCAGTTATCGGTATCGGCCAAAATTTTCATATGGGTGCATCCCTAATGTTAACCATTATGTTTAAAACACTACTTCTCTCACAAACTCTCATGAAGGAGAGCTAGGGTGGATGTCAAGACTTGATATTCAAAAATAAAAGGTTGTAATAAAGACAAAAAAAATTGGTGTAAACTATCCATTTAAGAGAATAATATTTAAAGCATGCTCATAACTAATGAAGAAATTAAACAATTGCATGCAAAGTTTGTGTTAGTTGACCAGAGTTTTGGACAAACTCACTGTTTACGTGTGGTGGGAAGGAAGCCCACCATCTCCATAGCCAGCTGCAAGCGCTCAAAGTCGTGCTTAAGATCCTCCCCTTCGACTGTGAAGCAATCCTGCTGGTGGCAACAAGAAAAGAAGGGTTACCAGCACTTCAAATCAATTAAACACCATTTCACACCACAGTCACAGCCTGAGGTTTGTTCATGGGTGGTGTGCTATGCAATAATTTAATTTAATTACTCCTTAGAATCTGTTCAAAAAGCTCATAAACCTTACGCACTATTGATGTTTCCAAAATGCTACAGCACTTCAATGCATAATAAGCTAATAGCATGTTGCGTTTCAGCCGCTCGTATGCATTCAAACACAAATGTGGACAGCAGAGCTGCTTTTGGGGGCTGCCAGCGCTCCAAACTGTCATGGTTTGGTTGATTGACTTAAAGCACCATGTCATTATGAAGTTTGGTCAAAAAAGCAAGAGCTGCCACATTTTTCTGGTTGAAAATGAGGGCCCTGGTGAATGTTTGCATATGCATGTTCTGCCCATGCAGTGGAAAATCCAGAGCGATTTGCCTTTTTTACACACACACTGGAAATCTGGCACACCAGCAATGGTAATAAGAAAAGTAGCAATTTATGACCAGATTCACTGCATCAAACGGACCTGAACAAGTTCATGAGTTTCAGTGAAGAAACAAGCTGCATATGTGCATCATCCCACTAAGTAAATCTGGTTTAGAAATAACAGCTAATGGCCCAAAAGATGATTTTCAATCTGCAAGATCTGTGTTTCTCAATGTAGAGTTAGAAACATACACATTATATTGTGACCATGTCATTATTGGTCAAAATTACAGGAAATAATGTATTATATTAGGTAACAGATAATATCAGAGTATATTTTACCCAACTCCAACAGTATACCATTATTTATTGCTTTCTGATATCTAAATTTTACTTTACCTCACTGATTTTACACTTTAGCTTTTTAAAAAAAGCCAACAGTTTATGTATTTATTTATTGTTATATTATATTTATAATGTTAGCCATCATATTTATCAGTCTATATATATATATATATATATATATATATATATTTTTTTTTTTTTTTCATTACTTATATATATACACTACTGTACTATAAAATAATAAAATATAATGATGTTTTGATGGCTGTTGTTCATTAAAGGCTGAACAGTAAATAAAAGCAATTAAAAAGAAATATTATAATAAAAAATGTATACTGTATCAGCCAACATTATGGATTAAAAAAAAAGCTATTCAATGTATTAGGTCAACATTGATAACGAGGGTTTTTATATATATTTTTTAAAGTCCAAAAGTACTAACATTTCATTTAAATGTGCAAATTTGTTTTAAAAGTGTAGATTGGATAATATCTGTTTTGATGGTAACACTTTAGATAAGGGAACACATATTGACTATTAACTAGGAGTTTTGCCTCAAACTCCTAATTACTGCTTATTAAAAGATGCACCGATATATCGGCCAATAATCGGTATCGGCCGATAAAAGCAAATTTTCACACTATCGGCTATCAGCTAAATCGGCTAAACAGCCGTTAGTCAGGGCCGATATATCCTGTCAATCAAAAGAGGGCAGGAAAATGCATGTCATTTGGGATTTGTGTAAAGAAAATGCTAAACCAGTTTGATGTTCAATATTAATAGCAATTATATGAATTAAAGTTAAGAAATATTAATTTAATCTTCAGAATTTAGTTAATGTGTGTTAATATTAATCTGAGTAATGTTTGTTCATAACTGATACCAGTTACTTTGAAAGTTGATGAAATGGAGAGAATAAAGTTTTTATTTGCATTTCTTTCCAAATTTAATAATTACAAATATAATATTAATCATTAATTATAATGAAATTATCATTAATTTAAAAGGAGGTATAAAAGGCAGAACCCCCAACCTACTGGTATCGGCAGATATCACTCTGAATAATCGGTATCGGTGGAGAAATTTAGTATGCTTTCTTATTGATAATAAGTAAGGTAATTGTTGTAGTGGTTATGTTTAAGATGTTTTAGATCTAGAATATGGTCATGCAGAATAAGGCATTAATATGTGCTTCATAAGTACTAATAAACAGCCAATATCCTAGTAATATACATGCCAATAAGCAGCTATTTAGTGAATATATGTTCCCTAATCTAAAGTGTTAATGTATTGATTTATTATATCAGCTGTCATATTGCCGCATCCCTAGTCTCTTTCACTATAGTCGTGCAAAGTGTTGAGAAGGAGATTTCTGTCATCCAGCATGGTCGGCTCCAGCTGGCAGAGCAACTGCTTCCTGCTCACAACAACAGTCAAATTTACACACATATGTCGTCCTCGCCTTAATGAGACGGTGTCTCCTTCATCGCCTCGCTTCATTACTGATGCCAAAATTATAGCATACCAGAGCGCTGGAAACAGTGCTGAAACTCCGTAAGCTTTATGGTTTAACCCAAATCCTGCCTATTTGTTTTCTCTCATTCACATTTCCAGGGTAGGGAATGTAAAAAGAAGGCTTTTTCTCATGTTAAACATAGTAAGACTTCTCAACCAAACAGACCTGAGGAAACAAAACGATACATTACGCTGTGGGTTTGATATGGAGAGAACTAAATAGTTTTATACATACAGTTTCTTGTTTTTGTCTTGTGCACTGTAACACATCATGATCACTTACCTTCTGATTACTGTTTATTTGAACAATCACTCATGGTAACGTGCAGTGTGAACTGAAAGACGGCACAGGAAGTCCAAAACCAGCATGAACAGCAGGGGTCTCAAACTCAAATCACCTGGGGGCCACTATCTGAGGCCAGTTACAACAAATGTGTTTTTAAGGGTGTGTTCACACTTGGCATATTTGGTTGGATTAAAACGAACTCTGGTCGCTGACGACATCATTAATGAACAAATAAGCTTGAACCTCAAGATGAGACTCGAGCTATGGCATATGACCGTGCTGCCCACAAGGCTACTGTCCTACATAACAGCGTATTTTATCAGTTCTTTTGTCTTTGGGTTGTTATATTTCTCAAATATTTCTGCTTGTTCTTAATAAGATACCAGTAAAGTCGGACAATAAAGATGACATTTATTTGAATGCATTAGTGAGAGAGCGATTGCATGTGTGAATTAATTCTACATGGCAGCATCTCTCTACTAACAGTGAAGCTGTGGGTTTTAGTTGCTAAGAAATATATGCTAGATCTATTCAGTTTCTAAGCTATTTTATTGATAAATTTCTGCGCTACTAAATGTTTCTGCACGTGATGCGAGCGCTACTGTCTTTCTTTACGTGTGCATTACAAAGCAGAACGGCAATTAACCTACATGTACAAAAACATGTGCTGTTTAAAATGTGCATTCATTCAATCAATATTTATAAATTTATTTGTCATTAACTGTTGGATATGGAGCGTAAATGTGGACTTCAAGGATTTCTTATCCTGCTGCGTCCTCTATAGGCCATGATCAGTGACTAGTCAACATCAAGGATTAGTTCACTTCAGAATTTCCTGATAATTTACTCGCCCCCATTTTGAGGAAAAAATTCCAGGATTTTCTGCATATAGTGGACTTAACTGGGGTTCAACAGGTTGAAGGTTCAAATGTCAGTTTCAGTGCAGCTTCAAAGAGCTTCTTATGTAGAGAAACCATCTGTCATTTTATAAAAATATATATACTTTTAACCACAAATGCTGCTCTGTGATGTGCCACGCATTACGTAATCACGTTGGAAAGGTCACGCGTGACGTAGGCAGAAGTATCGCGGTAGGGCGAAGAACTCCATCTCCATTTTCTCCTCCAACTTCAAAATCACTCGACATCATTGTTATACCTTTTCTTTTTTCGTAAAGGCCTTTTGACTTGATTTCTAATTGTAGACAATGTATCGCGTAACCTTTCCGACATGATAACGTAACGTGGCGCATCTCAGAGCAAGTGCAAGACAAGCATTTGTGGTTAAAAAGTACACAAACAAAGTACTTTTTAAAAATTTTTTTAAATGAGTGATGGTTTCTCTAGATAAGACTCTTATTCCTCGTCTGGGATCATGTAGAGCTCTTTGAAGCTGCACTGAAACTGACATTTGGACCTTCAACCCGTTGAACCCCAGTGAAGTCCACTATATGGAGAAAAATCCTGGAATGTTTTCCTAAGAAATCTTCATTTCTTTTTGACTGAAGAAGAAAGACAAACATCTTGGAGGACATGGAGGTGAGTAAATTATCAGGAAATTTTAATACTGAAGTGAACTAATAATTTAAAGCATCATGGCTAGTCTGTGCAACCCCTAGTAAAAATACCATCACATGTATACGCGCATACAATGAGCGCGTTTAGCCTAGCACACAGCATTGTTTTGGATGTTCAGCAAATTCCGTCACAAAATATGTCACAAAATATGTCACAAAAGCCTTTTTTTTTTAATTTTGTTTCTTTAGGGGTAATTGTTAAAATTGGCAGTGTGAATGCTAAGTGAACCAGGACTAAATGTATTGATTTCTTTTGTGGTCCAGACCAAAAGAACCAAGTGAACCGAACTACAAGTGTGAACACACTTTAGGATCATGAATTTTAACTATATAGTGTACTAAGGCTGTCAATTAATTAATTAATTAAATTAGTTGCATGATATGGCAATTCGTAATTTTAGCTAAAACAATTACTTGCATCTCAAAATTAGTGGAGTCCTACAATTATGTTCATTCGAAGACATGGCAGACGAGTAAAGCACTTTTAGTCATTATAAAAATAATTATTAATATATTGTTTATGCTCTTTAGCATCAAAAATTAGATGTCTGTCGACTTAAAGGTCCAGTGTAAAGAACTGTGTTTATTATAACAGGAGTGATGTAGTGTTGTTGCACTTTTAGGAGCCCTATCCAGGGTGCAACAGTTTGAGACCCCTGATAGAGAGCATGAAGACAATCAGGAAATACCACAACCAAAAACAACAATCACACCAACATACTCATGTTGATTTGGTCATTGATTTGTGCGCATTGTTTCCTTGTAGATTGTCAAAGTTGACCTCTGAAAATCATGCTTGATCTAAAGTATGTTTGCATGATTTCAATGGCATGAAAAAAACTGTTTACAGCATTAAACCACAATCAGATCTCCATCAGAAGTCTACAGTCACGGCATCACATGGCAGAAATGGGGAGCAGGAAATAGAACTATTAAAAAAGGGATATTCTATGTTTTTTGGTACTAAACGTGGTACAGAGAACCAATGAGAAGTAATGGTAATGATACTGATAACTGATATTGATACTGATATTGATATTGATACTGATATTGATAACTACTGAAATGTCAAAAGCCTTGTAGCAGTTCTCTTTATCATAGCAGGTCTGAGATCTCAAGTTTACATTTGTAGCACCCTCCCAATGCAAATAAACCTTGTTTGCACTGTTGCTTATCACTCTCATCCAATCGACTGTAGTGTTTACTTGCCAATAGAGATCTGACCGAGTTGCCCAGAGTTCATCCTATTTATAGAAGCAGAAGAATTGCATGACGCCAGACCAGGGAACACCTCAAAAACACAATGACCAAACAAAATGTACAGCCTAAGAGAAGCCAGAAATATGCAGTGAGCGCACTAATTACATCCCAAGCCACACACACACACAAACACACACACACTGAGGATGGGAGTGGTGTGTTGTGTGAAGGGAAAGCTATGGAAAGTGATTTGTGGAGCCAGTGACTCATCTTTGTACAGCAACGAAACACTATTTTTTAATACTGACCGGTTCGTTCTCATAGTAATTTTCCCAGTGCAGCCTTTGAGGTTTCTTTGTCATCTGGAAGTAAGGTAGATGGGGTTAGAGCGACAATGTCTGCTAAACACATGCTGTTTTTAAATGGGAGAATAAAAGCATTATGGAATATTAGACACATGCTACAGTTTAGAGAGACAAAGGCTATGTTCGGAGTGGAATACTGACATACTACTCATACTATATTTTCAGTTATGTATACAAAATTACAGATGGAATACCCAGATGACCTTCCGAAGAGTGCAGTATACAACAGGACACACTGTCTGATATCCCACAATGCAATGGACTTAATGCATTGTCTAACTTAGTATATGACTGGAGTTTCAAAAGTTGACATTTTTGCAAAACTGTCTATTTACAAAGAGCAAATATGATTTGAAACGTTTATTGTTGCACACTACAAACAATGTTTTGCATAGTCTACTGTTAAAAATATATATTTTTGATTAAATACTGAATAGTGTCAAGTACGCAGTATGCTGGTATTCCATTCCCACAAGGCGAAGATATAAAAAGACATGTACAACAGATAGATTATGACAAAAGATGGCACACAAGGAGGTGAAGACACGGTTTGTGTGAAGATTAGATGAATTTTTATATCCAGGAGAAATGATTCATCTTTAAGCAGACTTTGTATGTTAACAGTACTTAATTCAATAGCTAACATGAAATAATGAACAATCATTTTAAAAGGCATTTATAAATCTCAGTTAATTTTAATTTATAAATTACATTAATAAATGTTGTAAAATAACGCCATATCTTAAGCATTACCGAAAATCTAATAAACATTTAGTATTTGCTCTTTCATAACCAGTTTTCAAAACAGTTTTGACCATTAGCAAAGCAAAATAACTGGCTAGATTGAATCTGGAAACCACAGACAAAACTTGGCATTGATTTCTGTGGATGTTTTTTCGAAGTGAATTCTCCACATTTTTTGAGGCCTTAAGACATTAGAGACGGAAGTTAAGAAAGAGCCACTATAATGGTATTTGGGGGAAAAGTGGCAAGAATTCACACCTCTAAAGTTTCTTCCTTATTAAGTTCCTCAGCTCACTAAGGAACAAAATATCTTGATATTTCTGTTTTACCCTGCTGAATATGTAACCGTACAGGGGGGTTTGTGTGTCCAGTCAGCAGCCAGATGGATGCACGAGCTCAAGGACAAAAAGAGGGACAATTGGTTGGAGACGACAGACACTTCTCTAGAGATCTGCACTAGTGACTATCATATGCTGGTCGGATCTAGTGAGTAGGAATGGGTCACGATGACGGTCAGGTCATTCAACAACTGACTAGTGGATCTGATATTTTAGTGCTGAAGCTGTAATTAGTGTGATGTGAAAGCTATCCAATCAGACTGGAGCTTGCTAGAGCATGAGATTCACAAACGCAGAATTAGACAAATGAAAACGTACACATCCAACAACACATGCAATGTTATTATTCCTGAACTTCTAAAAGGATATTCCACCCAAAAATGAATATTCTCTCATCATTTATTCAATCTAATGTCATCCCAGATGTATATGACTTTCTTCTGTGGAACGCAAACAAGAGGTTTTTATTAACAAAAAAAAAAATCCTTCTCTTTTAGTACATACAAGTATTGGTTGCCACTTCAAAAACCAAACATGATGGTAATCCAAGTGACTAAAGTTGATGTATCAATGTATTTTAAAGCAAAACAATAGGTTTGTGTGAGAAAATACTATTTAACAACACTTTTTTTTTTTCTTTTTTATAATAAACCACCACTTCCATAAACACAGGTTTGTGAGTTCACGCTTGACAAACATCAGCACATTGTGAAGTAGAACTGCATGATTATTCGTTAAAAGATTGTGATCTCGATTCAAACACACGCAATCTTTTTCCTAATTTACAGCAATTCATCCATGTCTATTTAACCTAGAGAGAGCAGTTGTCATGAAACAGCTTCACAAGCAGTCTTTTCAACCACACAGTATCATTATTTCTGTCTTACAATAATTCAAATCAGCACAGAAGTACTGGGATAAAAGTTTATAGCTCAGATATAAACACTGATGTCTACGGTAGTGATCAAACTAGAGTAAATTACCTTTTGAAAGTAATTTGATGCTTCAAATAACGATTGTATAGATTATATTGTTACACCAGTAGGTGGCGACAAGTGACTTAAAAAATGTATTTGTCATTGAATCATTCATTCAAGAGATTCATTCAAAAATGCTGATTCATCTAGTTATGAAACATGTGAAGTCTTTATGAGTGAGTCATTGAATCATTCACTCAACCCGATTTAAAAAAGAAATCGAATTAAATATTTTTTAGCATTTTAAACAATCCAAATCACTTCTCAAGCTTGAACTTGTGAAGACACCGATTCATCAACTAGGGTCGTATGTATTACCATCATGTGGTTTTTGAAGTATCAGCTTTGAGAGACCTTTACACTTGTATTATATGGATTCACAGAAAGAAATTATTCATCTAAAAATCTGTTTGTGCTCCACAGAAGAAAGTCATATACATTTGGGACGACATGAGTGTGGGTAAATGATGAGGGAATTTTCATTTTTGGGGGGAATATACCCTATTAACATTTCATTAGACAAAAATACATTTACACACATACTAAAGACTGTCTGCATGCAACAGCTATTCACGAAGAAACAAAAGCATGAGGCAGGTGTGTGTTATGGAAATGAGGGGCATGTTGGGAGCACAGGCCTGCTTTCTGTGGGGGGATTAGGTTTTAAAGTGTCTCTGTGTGCGAGAGCACTGGGCCAGCTGAAAGGAATGAACTGGAATCTGTTTCCTCCATGTTCCCCCTCCTTCCTGTTTGCCTAGTGAGAGTGAATCCGTCAATGGGTCTGTTACGGCCTCCGAGAGCAGCTGCCTGACACGCACTCACGACAAAAACTGACTCTACAAGGGCATACCACAACAGAACTGCTGCCATACAAAGCTTTTTTACAGCAGAGGCTATGCACCAATGGTCCTGACTAGGGGTGTCACAATATACTGTTATTGATGATAACAGTGATATTTAAATATAGATATCATCACTACAAATATGATAATAAGTAAGAGATAATCCACGGCTAGCTGTGCATTAAATGATTTCAAAGCACAATGTGGAGATGAAGAACCACCCGGATTATCCCGCTTATAACATGGTCATTTGCCAGCACTGACAAGTTAAAGCAGTTTTTTATGTTTGCAAAACAATACTAGACCATACTACGGTTATTTCCATCAATTACGGCATTAGATCTTAATGAATAAATAATAAACTCTCTCCGCCTCCCTACATTCGTACTTTGACCGTGATCGATTGACCAAAAAAAGAGAAAACAAAAAGTTATTGTTGAATTTGACTGCCTTATTATTTTAAATCATCTATACACTCTAAAAATGCTGAGTTGAAAACAACCCAAGTTGGGTTGAAAATGGACAAACCCAGTGGTTGGGTTTAATATTTGCCCAACATGCTGGGTATAGTTTTATTTAACTCAACTGTTGTATAAAAATTACTGTTTTGTTTGCTTAAAATGAACCCAAAATATGTTGGAAATTAACATTTATTAATAGCTTTAATAAAGAATACATTTATTATCAAGTTTAAAGAATAATAACTAATAAACATTTATTAAATTGCTTATTAATAAATGTTCACCTTTTGATTATTATTGTTGCCTCTAGTAATTATGTGTCTGATTTTTAATTTCCAACATATTTTGGGTTCATTTTAAGCCAGACATACAGTCATTTTTAATCAGTAGTTGGGTTAAATAAAACTACCCAGCACATTGAGCAAACATTTAACCCAACCGCTGGGTTAAAACAACCCAATCGCTGTCCATTTTCAACCCAACTTTGGTTGTTTATAACCCAGCATTTTATTTATTTATTTATTTATAGTCCTGACACACTGAAATCCACGGCCTTTTGTCTGAGCAAGCCATTGACTTAGCTCACTGACCCAGTGTACACCTGGTATTAAAGAAGGATTAACAGTAGAGTGTTTGCTGTTATCAAGTAATACGGACACCGCCTGGGCAAAATCCACTTTAATTGTTGGAAAAGAGCAGCATGAACATTCTCCAAAATCTCTCCTTTTGTGTTCCATGGAAGAAAGTTTATGACAGGAGTTTCTTTTTATCCTTTTAAAAACCATCCCAGGATATTCAGTCATATGTGGACAGCTCCAGTTGTAAACAGGGATCACTTGAACCACCTTTCGGGATATATCGCTTGCACTTATGTGTCTTGATGCACAGGTCAATGAAAAACCTGCAATCGTTCCAGCAAAGAATTTTTTTTTTTTTTAAAACGTTGTCAGCAAGGCTTGAAGAGAAAACATTCAACCAATTGGAAAATTTGGAAATGCCCACACATAAATGTGCACAAGACTTCATGGAACATCTTCCGTAAGCCTGACGTCAACATGCAATGACACACTGACGGAGTAAGTGATGTAAGTGGTCATAAAAACAGAGGCCTTCCTCTCAAGGAAATTCGATCGCAAGTGGTCACAGGAGATCTATGTTATTAGCAGGTGTAAACAGCGCTGTGTCTCAACTGACCACTTGTGATGGGATCTTCTGAGAGGGATGTTAACATATGCATGCAGTGGGATGAGGCCGTACCTGATTGAGGTAATGGTACTCTTCCGGCTTTTTGAGGTGGAACGCTGTCCTCTCCTCCTCACTCGCTCCAGCCAACAGGTAGTAAAACACATGGTAATTCCTGGTAGAACAAACACATATTTCACCTGGATATATATTATAATAATAGAGAAGAAGAGACAAATCACAGTTTCCATTTCATGCCACTTTAAGGTGTTCAGGTTGATGTTTGGAGCATCTGGTTTGTTTGCTGCATGTCTGAGGTGGTTTACTAGCTTGACCAAAACATTGTACCATTTTGGACCAGACAGGAGCAGCTTGGATCACTTGCAACCAACTACCACCTTAACAAAGCTTCTGTACCAGCCATGTCAGGTTTCAAGCGAGTCTATCTGTGTAAAAATACTGTACTGTGCACAATTAAAACCACTGGAGACATTTTTTGATGGTTAAACGTGCAGACAATGCTTCATTAAAGGAGAGGTGCAATCAAGTCAATGTATTTGAACTAGGGTTGCATGATATTGGGAAAAAATGACATTGCGATATATACTGCAATATGAAGAAATACAGGAATGTTCACCAGATTACTTAAATAGACTGTATGTGGAAAGAATTAATAAATTTAAACTGAGTGGTGTGGTATTGTTGGGGATTGCAAAATAAAAATGATTTAAAAAGCTGGAAAATGATTTACGATTTTAACATTATTATTCATTTATTTATTATTTATTTATTTATTTATTTATTTGTTAGATTTTTTACTCCTGAAGACTTTGTGTGCAAACCATATTTTCAGGGCTGAACAATTTGGGAATTTCTTATTATTTATTTATTTTTATTTGGGTGTTCACACTTTGGTTGTCTCTTTACAAAAACTCACACAAACCTCTTTCATACAGTGAATGGAGTTTAAAAATATCTCTCCACTTGAGTTTGCATAGGCCACATTCCCACAGTTATTGATCAATTCAGTATATAATAATAATAATAATAGTGATTTTTATAGTGATTATTATTAAATAGTATATTAAAATAAGAAATATATTGTAATATAGTATAAAATCAGAAATCAAGTATTTAATAAAAAATAATTTTATTTTACATTACAACTATAAAATGACATACTAATATTTACAACTTAATTTCTTAAAATTTCAACTGTTAAACCACCTAGCTTTGACAGCATGCTGGTAAATGGACAAATTTGTATTGCAATATTGATTTACACAATAGTGCAGCACTATTGTGAACATCAGTTTTAGTGTGCCATGTCTTTGACACAACCTGAAATTGACATAAAGAGAAAGCTTTATCATATGATTTTGAGCTGGTTTCAGCTGGATAATGCACTGCCCCGAAGTATGACTGCTTTGATTTATACCAAACTCGCAAGAACAAGGAAATTATGGTTGGTTTCCCTTCATAAACCCTCATGTCATGAATCCAGTGAGACCGGTAGTGACAGCCAGCAGATAAAGCTGAGATTCACATATATAAACTCAACTATTACTCAACAACACTGAACACTGTGGAGAAATGATTCCCACATGTTCACTACTGGATTCATTTCCTTCTACCAAATCTCCTCAGTTTAAATAAACTGCAGTCCAGCCTAGTATAATGTTGATTTAATTACAAAATACTTCAATTCAGTAGCTGACATCATTGAAATGAATAAACAAAACACATCATCATAGCACATTCAATATCTCCTACCTTTCATTGTGTTCCTGATAGACGAGCCGGGACTTCTCCAGCAGGTATTTCTCCACATATGCCCTGGAGAAGAACAAACAACACATTAGACAGGGGTTCAAAACCGCTCAACAGCACTGCAGATGGACACGTGTAGCTCTTACCCTCTAACGGTGCCACTTTCCTGGTAGTTCACCTGGATGAACTTCCCAAAACGGCTGGAGTTGTTATTGTGGGCTGTTTTAGCATTGCCAAAAGCCTGTGAACACAGGAAAAACAAACAGCATAAGAGAGGTGACAATTACCAATGTGTGGAATGAATGAATGACAGAAATTCAACACATTCAGCTGCATTTTCAACTGAAGCCCACTTTGAGTAAAAGTTGATTTAAAAGTTTGCATATTATTTAAATTAAAGGCAATGAAAAATAAAATATTATGGCAATATAAATGCTTTAAATTTTAAATAACAGGCCTATATCATAACTTTTCCATATTGCCATGATTACAATTATCTTTTTTGTCAAAAAAAAATAATAATAAATTGTCACAAAAATAATTTAAGTAAAGCAATGCAGGCTTTTAACACTAGTTCTCGACATGAATAACCAGAATAAGGTAAGGCTATTAAATAACAGTCCTAAACTAGTTTTTAATAATTCCATAAAGTTAGTAAGATGTATGAGCCACCAGAGTCATCAAAAATACAGAAAATAACACAAAGTGAAAATAAAGTGATATTTTGGGTTAAGCAAACTTCAGTGGTAAATACGCAATACTAACATGAATTGCATATGGAAAACTAATCCTGATGAACAGAATGAACATCATACCTGCATGCAAATCCTTCCTAACTAACACATGAAGTACAGTTATGTAATTTATTGGTACTTTTTGACAATTGACAACGTAACTCTGAAGTTGCATGAAAAAAAGCGCTAGAGCTGCATGATTCTGGATAAATTGCTAATCACGTGATCGTGATTTTCCCATGATGTTGAAACAATAACAATTTACTAGAGGTTCTGATCAAATTTTTATTTGCTGCAGTCTATTTAAAATATTAATTTTATTTAAATTCTTTTTTTTTTATTGGGTTGAGTGAATGATTCAATGACTCACTCATAAAGACTTCCCTTTTTAATTACTGGATGGATCAGTGTTTTTGAACAAATATCTTAAATGAACGAATCAATGACAAATACATTTTTAACAGTCACTTGTTGCCACCTACTGGTGTAACGATGTAATGATACAATCTTTATTTGTAGCGTCAAGTTACTTTCAAAAGGAGATTTACTCTATTTTGATCGCTACCGTAGACATCAGTGTTTATATCCAAACTATAAACTTTTACCCCAATACTTCTGTGATAACTTAAATATTTGTAACAGAAATAACAATAAGGTGTGTTTCATTTCTATATACACATGACAAAGGCTCTCTCTGGCTCAGCGCAAACATAGATCTGAATGTTCGCTGTGATCATACTTCTCAAAGATGTAATAGACGCAGGCGAATCGTTGTCATTTAGGAATGAGATAACATGGGTGTATAATTGAGATCTTTTTCAACAATTAATCGTGCAGCTCGCTAAAGCAAGAGTGTGCAGCGCGAGCACAGTATAACGGCTGACAGGACAGGAAAATTAACTTTTCTGAGGTGAGATTTTTTATTTAGCTATAAAAACAACATTAGAATAATGACACTGACATATAGTCTGACAACATCTAATCTGACCGCAGATACTGAATCAGGACAAAGCGTTTTTCTCAGGCACTTCTGACAGAAGAGTCAACAGCATTCATACACGTATTTCAAAGTAAGCCTCACATCAGAAAACATTTAGAAGTATATTTTTTTTGTTGTTTCTTTGACTACACACTCCGCGACCCACTCAAAACAGTCTTGCGATCCACTTACCGGTTGAGAAATTCTACTTTACAAGATGCTTATTTGAAACAGGGCAGCACAAACTATGTTTGACCGGCCAACAAACCCATAAGCTTTAAAAATGTGTGTGGCCAATCATAACAGTGCATTCACATAGATGTTATACAAATTGTAAGGGTCAGTGAGAGGGTGAAAATTGTTATGAAAAACTCAATTACAAAAAGCCTGGTGCAAGACACCTTGGACCGCAACAAGAACAAAAATAAATCTGTTGTAAGTGTCCACTTCATCCCCTTTTGGCCTGTTTTGGTTATGTGCCTGCCTGGAGAGCAGGAAGTTATTCAGTTGTACACAAGCGCTCTCATTATTTGTAGCTCCACCACAAGTAAACAAATTCCTCTGTGGAACGAGCAGCCGAGGTCCGTCTGGAGGGACAGCGCTCGCTCCCGGCACACAAGGCCGCTCCAGAGGTCAATCTCACAGCCAAGCCGGCCAGACGCACACCGCCCTGTTGTGACTCAGACTTTCAGAGTGGGTTTTACGGCTCTCAGGGGAAGCAAGGACAAATGGAATTCTGGGTAGGGCGGCACCGCCGACACACAGCTGACAGCCATGAGCTACTGTAACAGTCTGTGTGCTCACAGCCATCGTGACGCATCGAACAATCTATGTTAAGTAATTGAATTGTCTAGGAAAGGTTATGTCAAACACACAGATATCTTTACAAATGGCCCCTGGAACCCGTGTTGGAAAAGTCCATTTAGCCCTTCACAATGAACAGCACTTGCCAAACATCAAGTGGATGTTGCACAGTCACTCCTCTGACATATTAATGAACAGTACTTCAGAAATTCGTCATGCGCTACGCACATTAAATGGAAGAGACCTGGGCGCTCTAGGAAAAGAGGTCAGATGAGGACAAAAATGAGCCGCCTCAAGTCTTTCAGTGTAATCTGAAGACACAGCAATGCTTGACGGCTATCATAGGCCTTCTGGAGACAAACAAAAACTTTAAACAGACCTGGAGAAGGATGTGGCAGGCCAATTCCACACCAAAACACGCCAAACTTCTTTATACTCAACATTCCTGTTACTGCAGGAAACAACTGCCATTAAAATCTGCTGAGATTTACATATGATTGCGTTTCCAAAAGCTTTGGTATCAACCGTTATCCCAAAACCATTGCAAAATTGTGTGGTTAGAAGCACTGTGTCTGGTTACTATGTCACGTGGACTTCAACAGATCATGCTTTTGAGCAAAATAAGCCAGCTAACATGCACCTATATTTTTCATTCCATATTTATTGCACATCAAATTGCATTTGCAATTTGATGTGCAATAAATGTGTGATTAATTAGATTAATTAATCGCCACATTGTGTAATAAATTAGATTAAAAATTTTAAATCACTTGACAGCCCTAATATGTTAATTAATCAAACTAATCGCAAATTTATTGCACAGCAAATTTGGCTGAGAAATTACCCCCCAAAAGATAATTTAAAGTCATTATTGTGTTAAATGAGAAAAGCATCAAACAGACATTTCAAAAAGTAACTTTAGAAAGAGTCATTCATTCATTCGATTCATTCAAACAGCTGATTTATTCAGGAATGACGTAAATGGCTCTTTTTATGGATGGGCCAATGAATCATTGGTTTTATTCGAAACGAATCAGCATTCGTGTAATATTCTGCTCATCACTTGTGAGACATTGCTTATCATATGATATAAATATGAGACAAAAAAAATCATTCAGGGGTATCTTTGCCCTGATATCTTGAATTTTAAGGGCACATAACTGCGTTCTATAGGCTCCATCATGCAGTGAGTTGTTGCAATGAAATATATACATTTCACTCTACGTCTTTTAGTTTGACAAGATAAAAGCGGCATGTTTAAAGAGTATGCATGTGCTCTAGTATGATGCAAGAGGGAATCGCCATTGAATCAAACATCTGAACATAACGTAAAAAAAAGAGAAGTATTTACAGCAATAATCTGACATTAATTCAATCTCAAACCGATTAATGAGCAGAAGTTATTACTGTACCACCTGCATGACGATGTCATTAACAACAGTGGTTTGAACAATGGATGGGCAACAAAGTTAATACAGTTTAATTTACATACGAATGCTTTTATTAAAGATTGCTCGCTTTTTTGGTTTCGTAAATGTGGGTCTTTGAAATTAGAAACATAAATGCATGATATAATTTAGGCTTTGTAACATTTTTATTTATTTATTTAAATAATAATAATAATAATAATAATAATTATGTACTTTTTAATTGCCTTTTTGATCTACCACTAATAAGGTGTCAATTCACTTTCCGTTCACACTGTTTGACATTTCAGTATTAGCCTTAATTTATTTATTTTAATGGTAGTAAGTGGTTGCGGATATTAGCTCAAACGATCAGGTTATGGTAAATGTTGCGAAAGGCCTGCTATGAAAGGCTTGTGCATGATATCCCATCACGCTTAGCTGCTTACTGGCAGCGGCAAATCCTTCACAAATGAAACAAAAACAAAAAGGGCTTTTATCTTGAGTTAGAGGTCTTGATCTCATAGAAGAAGTTGAGAGAGTGAATAAACTACTGAGTAGCCAAATTCATCATAATTACCGGAATCCACTCAGACACATATGAACAGAATAAAATGACATCAAATGCAGGAATGAGAAGTTTGTGGCTGTTCCCAGCACAAGACACAGGGGAACATTCAACAAACGCATTTTGGATGAGGTCCACAGAGTATGTTCAGTGTAAGAGCCTGTGAATTGATCTCAGGGGTTGAGAACTGAAACCATTAGAGCATTCTGTCAGTCACACAAACACACAACAACCCGCTCTGATCACACGCCACGTCTTCTAATGGACCGCATCAGGTAAATATTATTGCTTGGCCAGAGAGCTGTCACAGGGGAATTACTCTCAAAACAGTTTCAGCGTGATAAGACCATAATTCTCTAGTGTGTTCATGATTTACACGCGTCTGACCACGAACAGCAAAAATGAACC
Organism: Chanodichthys erythropterus; assembly: GCF_024489055.1. NCBI lineage: Eukaryota > Metazoa > Chordata > Actinopteri > Cypriniformes > Xenocyprididae > Chanodichthys > Chanodichthys erythropterus. The sequence continues at coordinate 57,808,366 of NC_090231.1, forward strand.
AAAGAAAATTTCCACAACAAAGAAGGCGGAGCCTCAGAGCCAGACCCACCTATTACATCATCACCACAGATCAATGGTAGTTCGAAGGTGTTTACCAGACAGAACAAACTTCAAGAAAGTTCACTTTGGCAAGCGGTTTTAAACTCCAAGCGAACTTTGTTTTGGCCTGATTTTGTTCGAAATGACGTCACAGTAGATTGTTCTTTGATTTCGCTTGAAGTATATCGGGGCCTTTACACCACGTCTTAACCTTTGGTGTAACATATGACATCAGTCAGTCTGTACGTTTCTACAGATGAGGTATTCCCAAACTTTTTGTCAGCCAAATCCCTATGGCCTAAAATATTCACTTGAGTTGGCACGATAGCCTCGTGGGCAGCACCAACATATTGTGCTTCGGGCGACCCGAGTTCGAGTCCCCACTTGTGGACCTTTCCCGATCCCGTACCTCTCTCTCTCTCTCTCTCTCTCCCAATTCGCTTCCTGTCTGCTTACTACTGTTTGCAGTGCCCTTAGAACTGAACCTGTTTGCTCCCTTCGGATTGGAAATTCCACTTAAATGGCAAAATACCCTGTGAAGTCCACTTCGCAGTCCACTTACAGTCGAATGGAACGCACTTCTGGTCACTTCACGCGTTGTTACTCGTTGGGTAGCTATCCGATTTGTTAAAACTGTTCCATTCCAGTTTACATCAAAGAAACTGGGTTAATTTCAAAATGAAATACCCTGGAGTTGTATGAATTACTTTTATGATGGATGGATGCGCTTTTTGGGCTTCAAACTCTTGGTTACCATTCACTCCCATTATAAAGCTTGGAAGAGTCATATTTTTTAAATGTAACTCTGATTGTGTTTGACTGAAAAAAGAAAGTCATACACATCTAGAACATCATTTTTGAGTGAACTAACGCTTTAACATCAACAGCAACTAGTTGTGCTCATTGCTGCACTTTGACTCTTTAAAACTGTGTGAAGCCAGCCAAGCAGATTGAAGTTGGCAGTTTTGAGAAAATTCTTGACATTTTTGTGTGCAATGAGCATCAGATGGTACATGATGGGTCAGTGGGTGGGTCGTCTAACTAATTCACAGGTAAACACAAAAAAAAACAGAATATCTGTGATGTTTTATTGCACTTTATAAATCAGACTCAATATGAATGAGCCCGACTCCAAACGTTTTGGCACTCTGCCATCACCTTTATGCCATATGGACTGTGTCAAGAAAATTACAACAGCATTCATTTTCTCCATTTCCTCTTTCGGTTTCAGACTCATGTCCTGCAGTGTTAAGTGACTCACCGCTTGGCCTACTCCAGAAATAGGACATTTTTCCTGGATTACAGCGCAAAGACTCAAAAGGAAGCCCTGAACGGCTGAGCTACAGAGCTGAGGTACGTGTCAGAGTGTTTTGAGCGGTCGAAATGGAGTCAATCCTCCTGAGTGTCTTTAGATTATCTGTGGGATGCAGTCAGCTGTTGTAATGGGAGCGGCAGCTGTATGTGACCTCACCAATTTAACACCACAACTCAACCCAACACACACCACAAGAGTTTTCATTGCACAAGGTCAACTAGTTAATTAGTAAATGAATTCAATAAAACGTATCAATGGTGGATTAAGCAAGGTCATCATTAAAATTAAGCAAGCACGCCTCAGTCTAAGTCATTAGCAGGCTAGCTGTTTATTTTAAACATGGGTTCAAAAACCCTCCAAACAAGTGATTGTATTGAACATAAGAACTACTTACTTGTGTAAACGCCACAATAAAAGTACATAGAATAAACGAGTAATAAGATCCTGGTTGATGAGTGATGATCTTCCAGAGCCGTTTCAGCGGTGGCTCCTATTCTATGGCTCATGGTAAATCATGACCTGATCCAAATCACAGCGTGCTCTAGCTGTAAAACAGTGTCCGACTGGTTTCTACACATCATCCCTATGGTGCTTTTTCATGCACACACTTGGTATAGTTTGGTCTCTAACTGAAAATTATACTTCTTGTACTCTGCTAGTTGAGACTTTTTAATGCACAGATCACATTTTCATGTAAAGCAGTTATTATTTCACACTATGAAAATGGAGCACTTCTAATACGGCAGCAAATTTAAAAGCACTTGTTAAGTCCTATTCCCTATATTCACTCACTGTGAAGTCACTCTTCTAAGCTTAAACAACACCTATTTTGTGTTGTTTAACAAGTGGTTAAATAATGTGATAACTAGCGCCCCCCTTAAGAGGTTAAGGTTAACGATGAATCGATTCATTGATCGTAAATTTAAACAACGATCAATTATGTGAATTTATGAAAACTGACATCCCTAATTATAACTAATACAAATACAGGGATTTTAAAGGTCCAGTATTTCTGATCATTTTCAACCTATTTTGAAATAAATTATCAATAAATGTTTTGCACCATATGCCACCATTTTCTAGAAAATGAAATGAATTTATATCTGTACAAAGTAGGGTTGTCATGATACCATAAAAATGTCTTACGATACTATACCAGCTGAAGTATCACGATACCAAGTAGTATCGCGATACCATACAGTATACAAAATTAACCAAACTTTCATAAAAACATGAAAACAGACCAGATTACTTCATTAATGAGAATGAATAACATGCTTTTATTACCAATCAAATGAATCATTGTAAACAAAATTCATCTTAGCACTGCACAGAAGCTGTATGAACTGACATCACGATGTAGCATTTATGCATTTACACTTCAATTACAATTGCATAAATAATGTTATGATATTAATGTTTCAAATATACAAATCTGAATATAGAAATAAAAATGTTGGCGGAAAAAAAATGATAGAATAGACCTACTTTTAGATGGAAGACTAAAGTCGCCAGTAGGTGGCAGCAAGTGTTAATGATTAAGTCAATGAATCATTCAACCGATTCGTTCAAAACGGCTGATTCATTCAGGAACGAAGCAAATGACTGTCTTAATGAATCGATTAGTGAGTCAGTGACTCGCCCAATTTGTTCAAAAACAGATTCATTTAGAAACGAAACAAAAACAGTGCTCTTGCTCGTGTCACGAACTATCAGGAGCATTTTTGCCAGCCTATCTTGAAATATCCAACCCTGACTGGAGAGCAGTATGTATATTAAAACATATTATACATTTATAATTATAAAATCACGATTGATATGATTGATAAGAACCGAGAGCAAACCCGCTATAACTTATTGATGAATGGAATTGCATTTGTCTGAATCGTGTTTGCAAAGATGTTTCTAGAAACAAACTATTTAATCTTTTCCAGAAGTGGCCAAGTGAGCAACTGCGAGAATTCAGTCTTATATAAAGATTTTATGATGTTAATTAAGTGAATTTCAGACCCTTCCTCCAGATAAAATGCACTGCGAACAACAACGTGCAAGCGCAACTTTATCTCATTGCAAAATTAACTGAAGCATCAGGAAACAATAAGGCGCTAATTCTATAGAGCATTTACTGGCACAGCAGACAGTCAACGGCAGTCTCTTGTAATGTTTTTGCAGGCACGCATGTTCAATTGAAGTGTACATGCCGCACATACAACATTCCTTACGGTACTGACGATACTACCGTTTAAAAAATACAATGGCATCGTCAGTATTTTGAAGCTTTAGTATCGCGATACTACCGTAGTACCGGTACACCGTGCAACCCTAGTACAAAGAAATGAAAAGTTTATTTTTAATTGCCAAAATGTTGGTGTATAACTTAATTATTGTGTGTGTGTGAATATGCTAATGATTTATTTTTCTCCATAATTTTTTTTTATTTTTTATCATGGCATAGTTCACTTAAATGTAAATTTTGCCATCATTTAACCACCCTCATATCTATTTTTAAACCAATAAAACTTTTGTTCATCTTCTAAACACAAATTGGACATGGAATTGCATCCATGTAAACTGTGAGAGAAGTTTAATTTTTGGGAGAAAAGTTTATTTTTCCTTTAAATACAGTAGCTGGATGCATTTAAACTGAATTCACTAGAGTTTTGGAAGACATATATTATGCACTACAGTGAGAAATGGCAAAGAAATAATTCAATCAAATTTCTGGAGCAATAGATCGGAATGTGTCTTCCAGAGAAAACGCTGAGTTTTATAAACAAACCCTACACATGAGAGAGCACAGCACCTGTGTTTCTCTCCAGATATCTGCCAGCAACATGGAGAGGGTCTTTGAGACCATTAGAGTTGGGACACAACCCAGACGTCTGCACTGCAGAAACCCTGGCATCTACGTCTGCTACATAATTATATAACCCCCACCAAAGCTCCCAGTGTAACAGCGACTCTGGATGCAATTAAAACCTCTGCAGAGAGTTAAACCTTCACACATCTGACATCAGCCAGCATTAAGTATTTATGTGATGCTCTTGGCACGCAAATACATCTGTGCATCCAGATTAGTCATCTGCAAAACTGGCCAAAAACAGGAAGCAACAGCAAGTCTAATTAGAAACCTCGATGAAATGCAATGCTCCTGGACTCTAATGTACAACACAACTTCTCCGAGTTTTTAATCCCACATATCAAAATAAAGCAATTAGTCATGCATTAGAGGCCATGCATTACAGGGATTTCACCACGGATAAGAGTTGTTGTTAGGCAAGACACAAAGCAGAGTATTGGGATACTTTGGCTTATTAAAGAGCCTACAAGACTCAAAACTGAACATAATTGCAGGCTGTCAGTCAGTGCAGTTACATTGTTATGCCAGCAGGTGGCGGTAAGGGACTGTTTTTGTGAGCGAGTCATTAAAGGTGCCCTAGAATTAAAAATTGAATTTACCTCGACATACAGTGAGTCTCAAACTCCATTGTTTCCTCCTCCTCATATAAATCTCATTTGTTTAAAAGACCTCCGGAGAACAGGCGAATCTCAACATTACACTGACTGTTACGTAACAGTCGGGACCATTAAAATGTACGCCCCCAATATTTGCATATGCCAGCTCATGTTCAAGGCATTACACAAGGGCAGCCAGTATTAACGTCTGGATCAGTGCACAGCTGAATCATCAGACTAGGTAAGCAAGCAAGAACAATAGCGAAAAATGGCAGATGGAGCAATAATAACTGACATAATGATATTTTCAGTGATATTTGTAAATTGTCTTTCTAAATGTTTCCTTAGCATGTTGCTAATGTACTGTTAAATGTGGTTAAAGTTACCATCGTTTCTTACTGTATTTACGGAGACAAGAGCCGTCACCATTTTCATTTTTAAACACTTGCAGTCTGTATAATTCATAACTTCATTCTTTATAAATCTCTCCAACAGTGTGTAATGTTAGTTTTAGCCATGAAGCACTATCAAACTCATTCAGAATCACATGCAAACATCCAAATAAATACTATACTTACGCGATTAGACATGCTGCATGATGAACATCTTGTAAAGATCCATTTTAAGGGGTTATATTAGCTGTGTGAACTTTGTTAATGCTGTTTAAGGCAGTCGCAAGCTCGGGGGGCGGGGAGCGCGAGGATTTAAAGGGGCCGCAGCCTGAATCTGTGCATATTTAATGATGCCCCAAAATAGGCAGTTAAATAATGAATAATAAAAATCTATGGGGTATTTTGAGCTGAAACTTCACAGACACATTCAGGGGACACCTTAGACTTATATTACATCTTTTGAAAACACATTCTACGGCACCTTTAAACCATTAATACGCTTAAAAACGCAGATTCATTCATGAATAAAACAAGGTATTAAAATGTATTTAACTTTACAAGGCTCAATCAATGTGCAACGCACCACCTGGGTAAAGATGAAGCTGACGTTTCACTTAGAGGTCAATGGAATTGATTCAATGCATTGAACAGCGCTGACGCCAGTCATGGGAAATCCCCTTGAATGTTGAAATTATACTACGACAAAGATATCGCTTTCATCTTCTAAGAACTGGTGGCAAACAGATTTTTTCACAAAATATATGTAATATTACATGAATGTACATTCTTTAGAACATGACAGGTGTCTGTGGTGCTAAAGTTCGATGTCATATCGTGTTATGACAAATTGGGGTCAGTTCGTGAGATCGGCAAAATTTTGTGACTACCGATCAAGTTATAGAATGTGATTATCTGCCGATACTGATTTGCGGCTAGGACTTTCCCACTTCCAAGGACGAAAGGAACGCACCATAAATACAGAGATGATGTACTTAATTAACTGGGGGGTAGTTTTTCTGCGATAGTCTGTGTTGATGGTGAAAAATAATTTTGTTCAGTTAGAAAACAGACACTACAATTAAAAATTAACATCTGCACAACGAGAGTCACAGCACAGACCAGCAGCAGGAGTCAGATTTCATATATCACGAGAGTGAGGAGCTGACTGACAATACGATGGCGGAAGATTTGGTTTCAAAGTGAAATGTAAAAGCGCCTATTCACACAGGCATTCATAATGGCGCGTGTCGACTGACGTGGAATGTTTTTAGTTCATTAGCTGAAAACGCTCGCTATGCTCTGCACTGTTATGAATGCCTGTGCGGCCGTGCGCATTTTACTTTCACTTTTGAATTAGCCATTTAAAAGCAAGGTGCAAAAGAGGGATGATTTAACTGTTCTTTTAAGGGTTAACCTAAAACTTCAATGATGATACATCAACTCCTTTATTACAGAATTCAATCACTGCAAGTATATCCGCTATTTTACAATGGCTTTGAAAGTGCTTCATCTAATACAGTTTTAGAGTCTGAACTATCCATTTATAGTGAATATATGAACAAATGTTGGGAGAGGATGGGGTTAACATGAGACGGAAAGAGAGACTTATGATGCCTCATGACAGTGCTAGAGGGGACGGATTACTCAACTTTCAATAGCGGTCCATGTTTAAGCAGTTGTGCCTTGCAGCAATTAGTCAAGGATGTGAAACGAGAGTCTGTACTCATGTGAGTCTTGTGTGCTTGAGTCACATATTCCATTTAATGCAAACTGTTCAGTAATAGAGCACAGAGAGTGGAAAATGAGCATGGAATCCAATCTTTAAAAAAATAAATAAATAAATTACAGTTGGGCGCGGAATGTCATGAAATCCTGCAAATTTTAGACTTCTAGTCAAATGGCGACATGATGTCTGTAAATATTAGAAAATAATAAATGTCCAAAAAATATGTGCAAAAAGAGTCTGCATATTCTGTGTGAATGACTGGCACGGTTTCATTTATGAACAACTTGTTTTTTTGTTCTTTTTTCATTTAAGTAAAACTATCGTCATGTCATATACACAAAGAAACTCAAAGTTGTTAACGACAACCCATCAAAATAATGGAAAATTGTGACAAATCTATTGTTTTATATATATATATATATATATATATATATATATATATATATATATATATATATATATATATATATATATATATATATACTGTTGCACAGTAATGCACTTTTTAAAGTAATAATAATAAAATTAAAACTTAATTTTAAGGATTATCACAATTTTTTCATGTATTCATTTTTGACAGAAAAACTGTTGTGCAGCACTCTGTTTGCCAAAAATAAATAAAATGTTTTTTGATTACATTTTAGGATTAATTAAATTGTTAGTGTTTTTGATAATAAATTTGCATTAAATCATAAAGAAAAATTAAAAGAAAACAGAATTTCTTACAAACAAAAACATTTCAAAGGACCCTGTTGTTGTAAATATTGTAATAAAATAATAAAATGAATTAAATTTAATTAAAAAAAAAAATTAAAATGCATTTCAAACGGCCCTTTTTTTAACGAAAATTTTAAATTTTATATAAATTGTTGAAAGACACTCAGAACAGTTGTCGGAATTATCACTGGGCCGATAAAATTTAGTAAAGTATTTGGAGGGGAAAAAAGGACTCTAATAATAGAGGAGCTGTTCGGTCTATAACGGCATCCCTCATTCAGCACACACAGGAAAGTTTAGTCTCTTATCTTTCAGTGGTCTGTGAGTGACGGATCAAACTCGCCTGCTTTCCTTCAACTCCGAGCTGAAAGCTACATCCTTCCCTCATCCTGTCACAGACTGCTCTTCCTCTTACAATTACGCTACAGAATGAGAAAGTGTGCCTATCAGAGTTTTCTTTAAATACCTCATACGCCTAAACATACACATAGAAAAACAAACACACTTCCCTGTGATAGTAGTCTATTCAGAGTTAATTGGCGTGGCTGGTATTTTAAACACAGCACTCTGACATGCCCTTCCAAAGCCAAGTCTCAGTTCCTGCTCGACGCCGGTACTCCAATGAGCGAGCGTGCACCAGAATTGTCACTTGTTCTTTTGCATTTATAGGGTATGTGTACCTTCTGGTCACTTGATTTTCTACTACCAAGAGAGAGAGAGAGAAATGTGAAACTTTTTTTTCAAGTGCCCCTATTATGCTATTTTAAAGGTTCCTAATTTTGTTTTGAAGGTCTTCTACGATAGGTTTATATCCAAGGTCAAAAAACTTTCATTATCTCATAATATACACTGCAGCATCACCTCTTTTCTCAGAGTGTCTGATTGGTCAGATGGCCCAGTCTGTTGTGTTTTGTCTACCGTAGGGGTTTTCAAAGTCAAAGACAGTGGGCCTCCTACTCATTTTCAATAGCGATTAGTGCGCAGAGAGCACCGCACTCTCATAGTTTGTTTGCACATCAATAATAATTAACTCATCTCGTTTGACTAATGTGTGACTCCTGTATTCCAGTGTATTCGTCTTTACCTTGATTTCAATCGTCATCCATCTAAACTTTACTAGCATGACACTGGTTTGCTTTATCCAACTAAGAGATGTAGCTGGCCTATCATTACGCTCATGTAGCGGTTGGGTGTTTTGAGACACTGGTCAGTATGGAAGTACTTTAATGCCAAATGTTTTTGAAATAAAAAGCTTGTGAAAGCTTATGAAATTCGACTAGCAATTTTCCGCCCATTTTATTTCGCTTTACAAATTAGCTTCCAAAATACAGTGGTTCAAAATTCAACATTTCACATACAGGGAACTGCAGGAAAAGCAGTAGAGTGCCGATGCATGATCTCCATCTGCTGTTAGTCGACTTCACCACCAGGTGCCGCTAGCAGCTGTATAAGACCAGAACAACGGCTAGTAAGTCATCATTCATTCATAAAAAGGATTTACAGAAATGGAGCAAACGTAAATGAACATGTGATGATTATCAGGGCCAGTATAAATGCAGAAAAGCTGATAAAGACACAAAAGATGCAGTTATGTTTAATTCAGTGCCTTTATGGTTACTTTCCCTGTGTGGGCTACAGCTTTCTCACCAGTGAACGAGATTTTAACGTTATTGCTCGATGCTGGTGTAAGATCAAACGTTAAATCTGAGGTAGACATTTCTCTCTGTTGTTAAGTTTCCTTAACTTTATATCACGGCGCTGTGTTGTAATACTAGGGTTTCCCTCATACTCGCATTGTAATCGTCTTTACCTTGATTTCAATCGTCATCCATTTAAACTTTACTAGCATGACATTGGTTTGCTTTATCCAACTAAGAGATGTAGCTGGCCTATCATTACGCTCATGTAGAGGTTGGGTGTTTTGAGACGCCGGTCAGTCTGTATTTCACAGCACGTTGAAAAAACGGCTTGGGCTACTCCGAAACAATCACAGAAAAGGAGAGTGATCGAGCTTTGAAGCCAAATACACTATTCTCTCTACCATCTCTGATGAAATCAGATGAGTTTTCTCTGCATTAGGGCTGTTTTGGCCTGACTGTTTGAATGCATTCGCTTGCTGGATCCTTGGACTTAAACTTTCCAGGAGTTTAAGGTTTAAAACGATCTAATCAAAAACAGAGTAGCGGAAACATAACGATGTCTCTTGTCCAAAAATCCGCTTTTTGTTTTTTAAAGTATCATTTCCGCCCCCTGACATGCCCTGATAAGCCCACTAAGCTAAGAACCCATTGAGCCTCATATAAATAGCCACTATTATAGAATGGAAAATCTTTTATGGTACCATTTTCTTTTTAATTCCTTTAGAGCACTTGTCCAAATACTTTCTAAAGGCTCAGTATCCCAAAATTACAATAACACATACCACAGATACTAATGTGTTTGTGTCATTCTAACAGCTACGAAACTGTGTAAACAAAGTGAGAAGAGGCCAGAGTATCTAGCCCCTCATTCAGGTGTACTTCATACGAAGAGCTTGAATGCTTTGTTGAGGATTTACAGAAGGATTCTTTCAAAGCAGGTGAACAGAGGATCTAAGAAATGCTTAATATATGGTTTGCTTGGTTTGTTTTTAAGCTTTGGGTGGAAACTGATGTCATCAAGGTCTCTGTGTTGAAAGGCCTGCAGGTTTACCATTCCTCCTGACATGCAAAGAGCCTAAAATTAGCGCAGCTGATGACCGAGCCGGGATGTGGGTGGCCACAAACAGCTGCTGTCACCACACGAGAGCCATACGAGTCCAATGGCAATTTACAGAGATTCTCAAATGTCAAGTGTAATATGTTGATCATATTTAGCTGGTCTATTTGACAGGGGTGATGGCCTAAAAACTGTAGCATTATGCAACATTTTTGTTATCCAAAAGGGGGTGGAACGTAAATCTATTTATCCTTTTTTTACTTTGTCAGCCTAAAAAATTTACAGTATGAATATATTGCTTTTTAAACGTATTTTAAACGAAGTCTACTTTGCACATCTTAACATTTTTCCCAGGAGTAGAAGTATGCATGTATATCTACAAAGATCATTTCCTAATTCCAGCTGCACTGAAGCATCTCAACTGAGTCATGTGAGGAAAACAGCCACCAAAAAAAAAAAAAAAAAAAAAACTCCCACAATCCAAGTCTGATTTAAAACTGAACTTTTGACTCATGTTATGTAAGTGTATTTTGTTTCCTAAGTGGGTGAGAGTTAGGATTTCATGCGTATGGAGCCATTATTCTCGAAGGCCAAATTTTCAAAGTGTGATCCTCCCAAAATTAAAGTTTTGTCTTGATGCAAAATAGCATTTATAACCCACAAAACAAGGTAAACATGATGAAATGTGGATAATAAACAATGGAGGGGTCCAGTTGAAGCTAAGCCTCTTTTTTTGGACACAAAATTCCCTGTGAATTCCGCAGCAAACAATGGCGTACTGTTTTCTCAAGGCGATGTAACAGGAGCGAGCTGCGCTCTTCAGCTTCAGAGGCCACAGGAAAACTCACCGAGGGAGCCGTCTCACTTCATGAGCGTTCTTGGAAAGATTTCCTCAATGATGAGGAAATTACATTTTCCTAGTTGAATGTTGTTAAAAACTGGATGCGTGTCCTTTAGAGGCTAAAACTGCAATAATAACTGAGCTTAGATCAAATCATCACGCTACACACAGCAAGTACCTTCAGGGAACAAGAGAGGGACATTCAGAGAGTCAAGAAAGACAGAGCCGTCCATTTCCTGTTGTCGTTGTCGACTACACTACTATACAGTGGCCGTTCTATGAATGAATCTTCAAATTTGGAAGATTTTAAATCAGACAGATTTATAGAGCTACACAATTGGTAAAAGATGGCGATCTTGATTCACACACGCAATCTTATTCCTAAATGACAGCAATTTGTCTATTTCTATTTAACCTTTGACAAGTACGATCACAGCGAACATTAAGATCTGCGTTCTGGTCCAGAGAGAGCTGTTGTCATGTATAGATATGAAACAGCATCACAAACAGTCTTTTACAATAATTTAGATCATCACAGAAGTACTGGGATAAAAGTTTATAGTTCGGACATAAACACTGATGTCTACGGTAGTGATCCAAATAGAGTAAATCACCTTTTGAAGGTAACTTGATGCTTCAAAAAATATGTTATCAATTACACTGTTACACCAGTAGGTGACGACAAGTGACTAAAAATGTATTGGTCATTGAATCATTTATTCAAGAGATTCGTTCAAAAATGCTGAATCATCCAAGAATCATCCAGTAATGAAACTCACTTTATGAGTGAGTCATTGAATCATTCTCAAAATATATATATTTTATAAATGTTGACTGCAGTGATTACATTTTGTCAGAACCATTTTGTTGTCTATTCATAACTGTGGGAGAATATTGATCTCTATTTTAAACAAAAACAAAAATCGTGATTCTCAATTAATCGTGCAGCTCTAGAGAACACCATTCCACTGGCTCATACAAGCCCAAAATCAATGCTAATGTTTTTTTATGGGTGCTTTGCAAACTGTAATAGAACAGATAGCAGTGTGACTGATAAAGCTCTGGCTTCTAACGATCCATTAATCAGAAATGAGGGGTGCTGCCTTTTCAGACAGGAAGATGGAGGCTATTAGGACTGTGTTCTCTGCTAATGCATCAATAAACCCATCCGTTATTGACAGCTGAACAGCATGACCCAAACCACCGTTCAGACCTCACTGCCCTACGGTCTCTTCTAAACCGACACTAATGGTTTATGGTGCTCAATGTTACATCTGACATTACAAAAGTTGTTGGTTTGACAGTATAGATTCATAATATTGGCCATGTATCTGTTAAAGGCCAAAACAAGAAATAAATTATTCCCGCATAATATCAGCCGGAATTTCAATATTGGTGGCTGCTTACTGGCCCAATCCAAATAAACCCACCCGCAAGACTATGAGATTCTCATCCCAAGACACCTGTAGATCAATCATTACAAACACCATATGACTGTAAATGGCTCACGTTCAGAATAACGCTGTGCTGAGTTGGAGCTGGGGGGAATATCAGGATGAGTACAGGTCATTGCTTAATGCACAGTCACGGCGGGAGGAAGTGAAAGAGGAGGACAGGGGTGAGTGCTTATCTGGAAGCTGTTTCCAAAGCTGTGAAGTGCAGTGGTCCAGATAAATCACTGATCCAATGTTCAGAGGCAGTTAACCAGCCCATGAGCACTGACTCACTCACACAGTGCTTATTCCATTCCTTCAGTCACCCACCATGAGAAACAAGAGCACATTGTCCTGCACACTGACCCCATCTGACCGACACTATTCTTCCTCCTGCTGTGCAGCTGATAGCACAAAATGATGCAGATTTGGATAATGTTGCAAGGGGACTGGATCCAAGAGTGGCTATGCGTTAACACTGAGCTTTTGTCACACAGAGGGACTACAGCATTGTGGGCGTTAGTCGTGAAATGCTATGCATAAAAAAATGGAAATATATAGATATATTTTAATCATTTTCAACAGTGCAAAGCCTCCAACCTAACAAAACAGGTATGAATGTCAGAATATTGGTCAATATTCATCATTTTTCAATGCCATGTCCATTAATGCTTGTATTATTCTCAAGCTTCACTCATTCAGAGGGTTCTCTACTGCAGATCTCTGAAGCTCTACAGAACAAACATGACCTTGCCCCTGGAAACAGCTGCAGCGTGTCAGACGGCATCCACTGCATTGATTATGAAGCTGGCAGGGTTGGATGAGGCTAAACGATCGGTGACGGTGTGCATGTGTGAGTGCTGAACCCAAGCAGCAGCTGTTCCAAAACAAAACTAGCGCTGCATGGTTTGGTCTACAGTACATTGTGATTTTAACAAATACTTTGTCTATTACTGTATATTACAGTAGTCAGACACAAATAGCCATTTCTTAGATATCAAAGATAAGCATAAAACCAAGCATTTCTCACAATAAACAGGTTGGGAACAATTTGCAAACCAGGGAGAAGGGTTTTCACGCTACCAAAATTTCAGTAGTTGGTAGGCCTGTCATGATAACTAATTTTTGTTGTTGGCAATATATTGTCCCAGAAATAATTGCGATATGCGGTATTATTGTCATTTAAAGACCATTTTATGCCACTTATAATCATAATATAACAGCATAATAATGCAAGTAGGCCTACACACTTTCAAATGACAATAAACTAAATTCTTAAGAATATTTAGACTGGAATTTGAAGTGTCAAAAAATAATAATGTTGCAGCATTTCACACTGTCACATTTATTTGCACTGGAACTTATTCTTCCAAACTGTCTGAAGTTTTCAGGAAAACACTATAATGCCTCGAATGACGCCTTCTGTGTATGTCGATGTCCGCTGTGTGTATGAAGGAGCTGCCTGAGCCCCGCTATCGCCTCTGACATGGAGAGCATGATGACAGGCAGTGCGATTGGCAAAATGTTGGTTAAATTCATTTTTGTGTAAACATAATGCATCACCAAGGTCATGTCCATATATTGTGTCAATACATTGATTATCGTGACAGGCCTAGTAGTGGGTACAATACCAGTAGAACTTTGCAGTTCTCTGTACCAGTTTTGGTAACAAAAGCAAAAACTGTTGAATTGAATACTTTAAAAATGTTTTGTCTAGTCTGATGGTTATGACTGTCAATCATTGCAATTTCCACTTCAATCAAGCATTTAAAGAGCGTGCATATCGCGTTGAACAAAACAAAACCTTGTGTGTTTTCAGCGGTGATAAGCGGATTCTAACTAACTTACTGAATAGCACCTCTGAGAGGCCACTGTGTTCACGAGCTCAAAAGATATGATTGTGATTGACTACAGAGCTCAACACCTGTAAAAGCACACTGTAAATAGAAACCTTTGATGCTCTGAGAGCTCACAGAGAGCTCACAAAAACAAATGAGGTCAAACTTACACAAAAGTTAAGTCAAAATGCAGAGTTTTCAAATACACTAGAGCTGCACGATATTGGAAAAAAATGACATTGCAATATTTTGTTTTTCTGCGATATATATTGAATACAGAATTGAGTTCTCTTTCGTGTCCTTGTGCGCTCAAATGGTTTAAAATCTCTTGAGCGTTTAAACTGACAGGACCTAAAACACGTTCAGATGATAAACTTTCATTGTATGATGGTCAAACCTTGCAATTAATCAGAGAATCACCTGCGTTTTGAACCATGGTGTCTGTTCCGTACGGATTAACGATCCCTATACTAGACATCGCACATCCTGTGATGTGACTATTGCGGATGTGCACATCGCAATTTCGATGCTAAAACGATATATCGTGCAGCCCTAAAACAGACAGTCGCATAAACAGTTGTGAGATAATGGGATGATGTGAGAAAATCTGTGCATCATATAAAGAAATTGAGTCTCTTCAGATGACTTGAATTAAATGTCTCGTTCATATGTATTACATTTGCAATCTCTTTTTGAAACATCAACGTTTTGGTGGAATGGATTTCCAATGGAGGGGGACAGGGTTTGTAAAAAGTTTCTTTATTTGTGCTTCATTGATGAACAAAACTCTTTGGATCAGCATGAGGGTGAGTAATAGATGACAGAATTTCCATCCCTTTAATTTTTGTGTTGCAACACTTCCCTTGACCGACTTCAAACAGGAGGGTCCAGCTTTACTCTGTTAGTGTCATAGTTCAGAGACATTCTTTCATACCAGCAGACAGACATGACCTGTAGAGTCCTCCAAGTGTGTCTGAGTTACGTGTGTTTGTGTTCTTGAACGAGGCTCTGGCACTGTGCCGATGGAGTGGCATCTTGGAGCATGCGGTGTTGGTTTGGTGCCAGGACAAGCCTAACCCCAATGAACCCATTACACACTCCACTTCTGTTTCTGGCTGCCGTTGCATCACTCAGACTCTGACTCTGACACCACAGAAGAAGACGCAAACCAGCTACAGTTAGGTGGTTCAGATTTCACAAACTGTTTGAAACCCAGTGTTCAGCTGCTCATGTGAAGCAGCTTAGAAACGTTAAAAGATATTCAAGAGTTTTGTTTGAGGCACTTAAGAAATGTTTTTGCATGTTTACTATACAACAAGTTTGAACTTCAATAACCAATCAGGTCAGGTCAGTATGATCATCTGATTGATCAGGCCACATATGTAAGCTTTACTTCCAACCAGGACTACAGCAACATATGGACATTTGGGAGCACTACAATCCATGATCAAGGATGAGATGCATGGATGGAGCAACTGGGTCAAAAAAAGCATATTTTGCATGAAGCTTGGATATCTGATTTGCATACGTTATATTTATGTGGCCAAGTGTAAATAGAAAGCTCAAACTCCATGCCGATCAATCTAAACAAATGGAGTGACCAAGAGTGTTCTGGGTCACCTTAGATTCAAGTTTTAGGTCAATTTGCTTCTTCGTAATCAGGCCTATCTCTGAATAAACAGATAACAACCCTTTTTATCATGCACATACACAAAGTTGTGTAAATACAAGTCAGGCCTAGTGATATTGATCCAAAACAAAGATTAAATGAAATCCATTTAAATAAATTATATAGTCCTAAAAGAGATTTTGCCATGAAATATGTCATTTCAAATATTGACTCAGTGGAAAATGGAACATATTTTGAACATATTTTCAGTGCACTGTAAAAAAATTATTTACAGCTACGAAAAAATCAGTTATTGTACATTTTACAAGAAAAAATCTCAGTTGGCGCCGGTAGCCTCGTGGGCAGCACTCCGACATATAGTGATGTTTGCACTTCGGGAGATCCGAGTTGGATGGACCTTTCCGGATCCCGTCCCACTCTCTCTCTCCCACTTTGCTTCCTGTCTGCTTACTGTTCTATCACAATAAAAGGCAACATTTACTAGCAATATCTGAGCAAAAATTGTTTCTACACCATTGGGGTTTTTTTTCCTCCATGCATACAACGAAAGTCATTGGGGTCCAATGTTGTTTGGACCTCAACGTTCTTCAAAAGATCTTTTGTGTTCCACAGAAGAAAGCCATCCAGGATTGAAACAACATAAAGATGATTAAATGACAATTTTATTTTTTGAGTGAACTACCCCAACGTGAAAGTGATAAAATATTAGCGTCAAACACATCAGGTAGACCGTTTAGAAGAATTGAGATATTTCCATGCTAGTGAACTGCGTGCCATTCCCACCCTGTGTAAGTGTGTGGGTGTGTTGGTAAATGAGAGCTGGGTGTGTTGTTAATACTGTGTTGGTGGGTGTAAATGTGAGTTTTAAAGAACTCTGTTCTATTGCTCATCTATTAGTCAGCAGCACATTAAGCAACTGTGAGCTCTTCCGCTGATGGCAACAGTCTTAAAACTGCACACGCCCTCAGCCTGTTTAAACGATACCCGTAGCCAAGACCTAAGGATGCTGACAGGCTGTGGGAGCGGGAAGAGGAAAGCCAGAACAGACTGCAGCAGAATGTGAAGAGGAGCTTCCCAAACGCTACCAGGAATGTGGCACACAGACCCTAACGGACAGGAGATGAAAAATAAACCACAGCTCCCCATAAACTGTCTACCTGACACGTCTCAAATTGAGGGCAGTTGACCAGGAAGGAAGACTCCCACAACTTCCCTCAACTTTTAAAAAATGGTCAAAAAGGGAGCTATAAAGGAAAAAGCTATATCTTTCAGTAGCTGCATTTACATGGTCCCTAATAATCCAATCGTCATCAGACTTGTAGAACAGTCGGAATAAATTCACATGTAACCATGTCTGACCAAATCTGATTAAAGTTTCATTCTGGTTGTAAAGGGTGGTTTAAACTTTTCAAATACAATCGAAAGGACATGTAAACACTTGACTGGATTGAAAAATGAAACTGGAAAGTACTGCGCATGAGCAATGACGTACAAATTGCGTAATGTGGAACAAGCTGTTGAATAAAGTGTCATAAATGACTGTCGTTTCATTCTAGAATTCTCCTTCCACTCTTCATCTGTGAAGTGGAGCAGGACAACGGCCCATCAGTCCTCGTTTCAGACTCTTGGACACTCATCCACAGACGTCATGTTTTGGGTTCGGGAATCAGCGTTTTTACTTGGGCTGGGTAGAAAATATTGATTTCTCGATTTTAATTGATTCTCATTTTTACGAAATGATATCGATTCTTAAATCCCAAGGATCGATTAGTCTAGTCTGTTTTCAGTTGATGAATGAGCAGAATATGTAGCGCCTCCAATCAAATAATTCGCAATAATTTTCATGCTTTGTTACTTTTCATATGAAGCAAAGTCTCAGATTTCAAATGACATCTATTTTATTATGAGTTTCAAAGAATAAATACCGCTTTGGTGCTGTTTAATGTGGCGTGACAGATCGCTTTAGCGACTCAGCTAAAGAGAAGCATGTGATCATCCTCTCCTCCGCTTTAATACCAGTTACAGCGAAATAAACATGCATGAACATCTGAAGGTATGTTAAAATATACAGTACAACTTAATGAAATCTGTATCATGTCTTGTGTAATCGCTCAATCAGTGCTTCAACCTCGGAAAGACGTCAATAAAACAGCTTGTAAACGATGTCACATGACGTCACATTTACCTCAGAAAAACATTTTCAGTGACCATAAACTCATTAGTCAGCTAGAAAAGTGACATTCTGATAAATATAGCTATGCACCGTTACATATTCATTATAATTTTTAATGTTCTTCAATATTTAATGCATTTTTGAATAAATCAGTTATGACAGCCACAATTTAAATGTTCATAATCCAAAAAATAAAACAAAAATTGGAGTAGAAATATGTAATTCTAAACTTTATTTATTATTTAAAAAAACATAATTGAGTGTAAATTAAGTGTTTGTATATAAGTTAATTTTAACCTTCAATATTATTATAGTAGTACCGACTCCCATGTATATAGTTTACAGCATTAGTTGATTGTTTTTCTCTAGAAAATTTGCCATGTACTGTAACTGATATACTACATCCAAAATAATCGATATCGAACCGAAATCGAATCGCAAGCATGTGAACAGAAATCAAATCGAATCAAATAGTGAAAATTGTGTCAATACCCAGCCCTAGTTTTTACTGTTTGATAAATAAGCAGCACGACACAACGGTTCATGTGCTCATCAACTCCTAATTAGGACCAGAAATAGATAAATATTAAATATCAAAGTCTGCTCTTTAAAACAAAGAAAAGAAGGAATGTAGGAGAATGGTTAGTAAGTGCAAACAGCGGGAAAGTCTGTATATTTGCACAGTATGTCAAAAAAAAAAATCAATTCCCATTTGAAGCTTGTGACATATAAATGAACACATCAACCCCGATCACTTTAGTGTTCATGTAAACACTATGTTCAGGTTTCAGAAATGGTTATAAATGCGTTTCATTCAGTAGCCAAAAAAGTTTTTAAAAAGCATCATTCTATATAAAAATGATGTGCTTTGCACAAAATGAGTGAATTGTGTATTTTTTACACTTATTATATTGTGGTGCCTCTGTAACCACTCCTGTTCGAACTGTCCTTTATGTTTCGAAGCACTTGCAAGTTTTTAAAGTGCAGCTAAAAGCACTTTCAGTTTTCTATAAAAAAGATGTAATGTGGTAACATTTTTTTGGGTTGGTTGTTGTGCATATCGCATCAGTTTTCAAATTAAATGTCCGATGCCTCTGTAATCATAATTTGTTTAAAAATTAATAAAATTGGTTGGTGTTTCATTGCCACTAGTGTTCATTTCAGTTGGAAACTGTGGTGAATTACATGTACAGGTAGTTTTGCATAAACATAAGTAGAGGCGTGTTTATCAATGTTGTTAAAATGTAATTATTTATGAGGATTGTTTAAGTGTGCATGCTGTCTTAGAAGTCCGCTGCTTATATAGGAAGTAGACAGAAAGTGAGCTCACTAGGGTTTGCAGCAGAGAACGAACCAAGGCTGAGGTACAAAAACAGGGAAGTTGACCTACAGAAGCTTTTATGGACATAACTTTTATGGAATGAGTGATATCAGGAAACTGACTGCTTTCCCACAGTAATGGGTGTTATCTTTGTAAAGCAAACACTTTAGTTTGTGCCAAAAATGAACTGCAATGTGGACCAGGCATATTCGAAAGTCTGTCTATGCAAGACTAATGTGAACTGCCAGTCTACACAACTGACCTGTCGTTCATGTCTCATAAGATTTTCCTTTGAGACACCAAAAGGCTAAAAACTGTATCAGTCTAAAAATAATCCCATGATTAATCGGCTGAATTTGATAAAATTAGCAAAATTTCTTCTTTATCAGATACAACTTAATCTTCAATGTGACTTAAAGTCTAGAGAAAACAGCTACTGTATCTCTATAAGGCCTTAAATATCTTAGAAATCCAAAGAAGCCATGTTATCAGGGCAGGGCTGGATCATGTCCACAAACTTCTGTCCATCTCCACAGATCAGCATGATTTAGACTGAAGCATTTCCCAATCAGATACGTAACTATTTACCCAGAACAGCCGTACACTATCTTCACAATTCAATCTGGTGAGGTGCACACATTTGTATTAAAGTAATTATTAAAGAGTACATTCGATTTTCTTCATTCAATAATAGTCAGTGGTGTCCAAAACAACATGGACCCCCACTGACTTTCAGTGTATGGATATAAAAATAAAAAATAAAGACAACAAAGAAAGCCATGCATGTTTGAGATGAAATTAGGGTGAGTAAATTATAACAAATTTTGTGTCACTCATGTAATGAAAATTCTGCTATTTAAACATTCGTCATGTCATTCCAAAGCCATATTTTCTTGCTTCTGTGGAACAAGTTCTTTCATAGAATTTTATTTGGTTAACATTGGGTTAAATGTTTGAACCAACCTGCTGGGTAGTTTTATTTAACTCAACTATTGTTTAAAAATGACTATATGTCTGGCTTAAAATGAACCCAAAATATGTTGGAAATTAAAAATCAGACACATAATTACTAGAGACAACAATAATAATCAAAAGGTGAACATTTATTAATAAGCAATTTAATGTTTATTGTTTCATTATTATTCATTAAACTTTTAAATAAATGTTAATTTATTAAACATATCAATAAACGTTAATTTCAAACATACTTTAGGTTCATTTTAAGCAAACAATACAGTACTTGTTAAACAATAGTTGAGTTAAATAAAACAACCCAGCAGGTTGGGCAAACATTTAACTCAACCATTGGGTTTGTTCATTTTCGACCCATTTTTTAGAGTGTTCAATAAACATAAATGGTGCATTTGGTCAGTTTTAGTAGAAAAAATATATACAGTATATGGCACTGGAACAACATTAGGGTCAGATTTTGTTTTTGGGTGCACAATCCCTCTGAAGTCAGCATGAAACAGAAGTTGTGACAGTCTTTGTGATGGTCGCTGATAGAGGGAGGGGAAGTTATTTTGATTAAAGATTATGAGGCGCATTAATTAAAAATAGATGTTTTAACAGATAAACCAGTTCATGTGAGTACAGTGGTTCAATATTAATATTATAAAATGACAAGAATATTTTGATGTGCAAGCCTCACTGAGCCATCGGATTTCATCAAAACTATCTTAATTCGTGTTCTGAAGATGAACGAAGGTCTTAGGGGTGTAGAACAACATGACAGTGAGTAATAAATTACATTATTTTCAGTTTTGGGTGAACTAACCCTTTAAATACACATGGTCGCCCACGCATTGCATAAATGCGGTCTAAAACTGTAAACAGCTAAGCTTTAGGGCTGCATTGCAGTTCTGCGCTATTGCTTGCTAAGAAACAGGTGGTGACCAGAAACACAGCCCACATTAATCACAAGGGGCCGGCTGGCTGCTGGGGGAGGGAAAACCAACATACTTTAGTAAAGCATCCCACTTGGAGCTCTGAGAAATGTGGCCAATCTGATTAGCTGTGAGGACGAGACAAACACAGGGATTCCCTCCAGAGTCCTGCTGAGCGTTACAGGTATCTGCCTAGTGCACTCTGAACCCTCAGTGAGCAGCACAGAAACACCTGATGGCAGCCGCCAATGCAAACAAAGCAATATACAACTATATAGCACTGTAAAAATCCTTCATTCATGACTACGAAACATCACTGCAGGTCACTTATACTTTCATGTATAAAGAATTTAGGGAAAGAATTTATGTTTTTGAAAAAAGTCTCACCAAGACTGCAGTAATTTGTTTAAAAATAGTAAAAATACATTGTTTGTTTAAAAATACAGTAAAAATACCTCATTTGCTTACAAACAGTAAAAATATTGCATTTGTTTAAAAATACAGTAAAAATGCCTCATTTAAAAAATAAATAAATAAAATACCTCATTTGTTTACAAGTGCAGTAAAATACCTCATTTAAAAAAAAAAAACCTAGGATGTTTAAAAAAAAAAACAGTAAAAATACCTAATTTGTTTAAAAATAAACTAAAATACCTAATTTGTTTAAAAATAAAGTAAAAAAATACCTATTTTGTTTACAAATACAGTAAAAATACCTCATTTGTTTACAAATACAGTAAAAATGCCTCATTTAAAAAATAAATAAATAAAATACCTCATTTGTTTACAAATGCAGTAAAATACCTCATTTAAAAAAAGAAAACCTAGGATGTTTTAAAAAAACATTAAAAATACCTCAGTTGTTAAAAATAAAGTAAAAATGCATAATTTGTTTAAGAATTCAGTAAAAAATACCTAATTTGTTTAAAAATAAAGTAAAAAATACCTATTTTGTTTACAAATACAGTACAAAATACCTAATTTGTTTACAAATACAGTAAAAATACCTTGTTAAAAAAATAAAGTAAAAAATACATATTTTTTTTAAAAACACAGTAAAAAATACCTCATTTGTTTAAAAATAAAGAAAAAATAACTAATTTGTTTAAAAATACAGTAAAAATACCTCATTTGTTTAAAAAAATACAGTACGAATTTAAAATAACTTTTCTTTTTTTATATGTTAAAATGTAAATGTATTCCTGTGATCAAAGCAGAATTTTCAGAATTATTACTTCAGTCTTCAGTTTCACATGATCAGAAGTCATTCTGATACGATGGTTTGCTGCTTTAAAAACAGCTGGGTGGTCTAATATTTCTGTGGAATCTTTGATACATATTTTTTCTGGATTCTTTGATGAATTGATAGTTCAAAAGAATAGCATTTATTCAAAAGAGACTTTTTATTTTGTAACAATGTAAAACTCTTTACTTTTACATTTGAACAGTTTAATGCATCCTTGCTGAATAAAAGTATTAAAGTGATAATGCAAAAATTTTAATGGTCCCAAAACAGGCATAATTTTATGTAAGATCTGATGTAAGATTATGCAAAATTTAATTTAATATTCATTTTTTTAAGTGAATTATGAGTAATGGCTATATTTATCCAATACAAAAGCTTAAATTCATTTTATTTCTTAACGTAAAACATCAAACCAGTGTGGATATTTTATGTGTTCAGAACAATATAGTAAAATATGAAAACTGTACAAGAAATGATTCACGGTTTGGGTGGACACAGTCTTGGGTCTTGATCCACATATGTTGACCGCTGCATTAGACTGTTAAACATCAAAACAACCTGCAGTAAGAGTAAAACGCCTATAAAATGTAAGCCACAACACACTAGAAGAGTGTCTGACCAACACAAAGCCACTGCCGTCTCTTTAATGACTGTTGTGGACAGTTCAAAAGTCACAGCAGTTACACCACAGGCAGCATTCCTTCGTGACAAGAGCTTTATTCTTAGAAGGATGGTAATGCTGATCCGCTTCCTAACAGTGTGCTTCATATAGTTAGAGGCCATAAATTCACAGGAAATGACATGACAAGTGTCACACAAGAGCTGGTTAGAGGTGACATGGAACAGCATTTAAAAAGGAATATTATTACATCTTAAACCATGTCCTAAGCAGACAAGAAGTCATTTTTCTGTTTTCAATGAAAGCAAAAATGCTATGTATGTAGTGGCAAAACCACAGCCAATCACAACTGCATTACATTTTTCTCGGAAATTCTGATTTTCCTACTTGGAAAAAAATTGCAATGTAATTGAACGATGCCAAAACTTCCAACTTGTCCAGAAGTGATGGTTTATAGTTTAAACAAAAAGTTAAAATATTAGTATTTTTCTTTCACTCACTTATTTCTTCAGAAGACATTGACTAGGTTTTCAAAATAGATTCAGTTCTCTTTCACGGCTTACTGCGCTTGAATGGTCAAATTCACACACAATTATGTCAAAATGCACATTGTAAAGAATATTCACGCAAACAGTCTATGATGTCCTACCCGAACTTTAACAGTTAGGAGAAAACCGAATGTGTAACAGTATATTAGACCCGTGCATTCGTTCTTAAAGGGACAGCAGCCTCATAAACTGTGCTGTAATTGACTAAAATGGGATGAAAAACAAAATAAATTTCAAGGTTTACATTGTCTTCCAGTTAAATAGGGAAAATTAACACAAAACAGTGAACTAGAGTCAAATCTATGCATATATCGAATCAAATCGTCTTTGGTGTTTCCAAGGTTTCTACTAAACAAAACCGGAAATCGAGGGTAAAGTGGGTATCATGTCCTAGTTAAAATTGCTTATTTCTCTGGATTTAACAATTCTTGGAAACATCTGGGATAATGTAAGTACACAAGTCAACAAAGTATATAAACACTGTTCTAGTGGTATTTGAATATTTTAATCCAATTGTGCCTTTAAGGCAGCTGTTCTGTGTGGAGGTGCTGAGGAATGATGTCGTGGCTTTCACAAACAACATGCATTATGTGTGAATGGACGAGAAGAACATCTGCGTCCGACTAAAACACTCCAGCATCACCAACACATCATCTAAATTACAGAAACTGTACAGTACAGACTTCTTAAGCTATAGCTATATGCAAACATTTGTGTCGTAACTTTTATTTTCGACATGTTGAAAAGGATGGAATGTGGATGTAACCGCCCTAAATGGCATGAGTAGAATTTACAACTTCCTGTGGCTACAAAACAGCTTAAAATGAGACTTTGTTCAATCTTTTACCTAGATTTATCTCTTGTAGCTTGCTTTTTAGAAAGAAGTAAACTCTATTTGACCGATATTACGAGAACCAGTTCCACACCAGCCTTCACCACCATTCACAATATCTAAACTACCAGTCATGCTGTCTTCACTACAAGACATGGTGTAAAAAGCTTGATTGATTTGTATAAATAAGGCACAGCTGTAAGAAGAAAGCTATTCATTGGCATGGACAGTGCGTTTACTGTGTAATGTTCAGCAATGCAATGTCTGAACATCTAGATGAACTAAGTCAACAGTCAGGCCTTTACAACAATAATAAACCATGAGCTTAATGATTGGCAATCTTCTTTGTTACACCTACTACGAGCAATTCAGGTTATAAAGGTCAGTGTTCCCATTCTTTCTTTGCCTGCATGCAAGCAAAAGTGCATCACAATGTTTAAAAGCAAGAAAGCAAAGTTTTCTAAAAGAAAGTTTGGCACAGTCCACACAAAGTGTTACCGCAGTGACGGGCAATGACAGTTTCTGGTGTTGGAGTGAAACCAGACGTTGGACAGATTCAAACCGATTTTTAATTGAGATTCAGTATAAAACAGCTGGCTTAACCCTCGCTCTTACCACTGAAGATCCCTAAAATACCCTATATGACAAATCAAAGAGTTGTAACAGTGTTTGAGAGAAGTGGAATTGTACATCACTGTACTCAAATCACATGTGTGGAGGTTCAGGCAAAAATGTTGATCAGAATTATATAAAAAATGTATATAATAAGAGTGTATAAAAAAAAAAAAAAATATTGACAAAGACTTTGTCTGGTTGAAACGTTGCATATCATCATACTTTTATGGGAGCAGAAATAGCACTGGACATAAATCCAGTGGGCCTCAACATTACTTCACTATAAAGTTCACCCAAAATTGACTTTTTACATAAAAACCAAATGATCAAGACAGCATTGGCTTTAATACATTCCAGAACATCTCTGCCAGGATAATGAATACTAACATACAGTAAATCCCCCAAACTCTGCCGCCCCACCCAGCGCATGCAGTAATTCACAATAATCCCAGTAGCGCATTAAGACTAATGACAGTAGGTATTAAAGATTCATTATAGTCTGCTGAGGAGGAACGGCCATGCTGTGACCCGGGCTGACTCTCATATGGCTCTAGCTGGAATGTTTCTGTTGGACTGAAATACATCAAACCTCACTTAGGCCTGGAAACGAACCCAAGCAACCTGCCAAAATCCCAGAGACCCTTACCTCACACACACCATCACATGATCACATGAATACCTTCAAACCCACCAAATCGCTGAAGTAAACTGCAGTGCACCATGCCAAGGTTTGGAGATGGTGAAAACGAAACCATAGGAAATGACGACATAAAGGCCAAAGATGAACGAAGGAAAAAGGAAACCTTTTTAATAATGTACTATTATGAAAATATGAACATAAGAAATGAGGAAAAAGTCTTTTGGACACTTTTAAACATATTTTGTACCATTTTTTGATTCTGAACTGCTGGTGGTCAAGTTGATTCAGATAAGGTTTGTCCAAGAAGTTGCTAAATTTGTCCCTAAACTTTTGAAAAAAAGTCTCAAAAGGGGCGGGGAAGTCACTAAATATATAGCCTGACTTCGTCATACTCATATTCTAGGCAGAATGTGAGTCTGATACTGCTCCATTGCACTTGAATTATGGGGCGTGTCTTAACCGAACCAGTTAAAAAAAACAACTCTGCACTCAATTGGATAGACCTACAACCAATCAGAGCAACGCAGCAAGTGACGTTTGCTGAACTTGTACTTAAACGTTTGCCGAATCCCGTTGGAAGGACGGCAAACATCTTTCCCATCAAAAAATGCCTTGATTGCGGTTCTTTGTTCGTCTTTTAAAATTAATGCGCTGTCGATTTCTTTTATTACAGGCGTGATAGCGGAATCTAAACATCTTACTTCTCCAGCTGCAGTCATCGTTGGTGAAAACCAATTCAACCCAAGCGCTCTTTGATGACGTAACCGTAGATAGCCTGTCCATCATCGATTAAAGCCCGCCCTGGCAATTTGATTGGCTCGGCCTTCTGGGAGCAGAGCATAATTAGTTCACAATGGATCGAGTCCAGACCGAACTTCCCGACCAAAAAATGTTGTGGGCGGGGTTGGGGCTGGCACCCAAGCTACTAAATATAGTGACAAAATCACTAAATTGGCAACACTGATCGTGAGGTACCAAATGATTCTCACCCCTAATAGCTGGATGTAATATTTCGGAGAGTGAGGAAATGATGGGAGAATTTTCATTTTTGGGTGGAGTATCCCTTTAAAGGCACAATATGTAATTTTCGCCACTAGAGGTCGCTTGTTCAAAACAAAGGCGCAGCTTGATGTCACCTTGATCTAGGATGTGTTGTCTTCATGTCTACACTCGGTGGAAAAGAATCGGGCAGTTTCCGTGGGAGCGGGACGAGGCCGCTGGAGCGATTGCCAATGAGAGACGAGCACGACACATGACTCGAGAGCAGCTGAACTTTTATTATGCCGCAGTCACCGTTTCCACTTCTTCCGGTCAAGCTTATGTGGGGTAATGCAGCGCTGTTTATCATATTAGATACATTTTCGTGTTTAAAGTTGTTATAATGCTACTATTCCTGTAGCTCAGCTGGTTAGAGCATGGCACTAGCAATGCCAAGGTCATGGGTTTGATCCCAGGGATTGCTCACACTCAAGATACAAATTTATAGTATAATGCAATGTAAGTTGCTTTGGATAAATGCCAAATGCGTCTGCCAAATGCATAAATGTAAATGTAAAATGAACTCTGCGTTCGTTCGGCGGCTAAATAATAAAGGAAACCTTTTCAAAAATTCACCATTATGAAAAAGAAATGAGGAAAAAGTCTTTCAGATGCTTTTAAACATATTTTGTACCATTTTTTGATTCTGAACAGTTGGTGGTCAAGTTGATTCTGCCAATTAACTCAAATCTCATGATTTGCTTCACCAAAAAGATCGCTCGGATTCGTTCACTGAATTATTCTGTAGGGTAAATAATTAAACTAGGTGGCGACAAGTGAATCTTATTTTTCTATTATTCGAGATTCAAAAACAGAGCCAATCACAAACAAACCACAATGACAGCAGTCATTTTTAAAAAACAGATACAACAGCTGAGCATATATTGTATAACATTCATTTTATTAATCACAACATACTTTATAATACACTGTTCATTATGATTGCTCTGTTTGCCATTTCCCCCCCAACGAATCTTGAAATCGACTCCAATTCCAAAAACTGATATTGGAGGCAACACACAAATTCTGGAAACAAACTGGGCAGCGTTTCCCAAAAGCATCGTAAGCTTAAGTTGATCGTAGCTCCATTGAAACCAATGGAGCTACGATCAACTTAGGCTTACGATGCTTTTGGGAAACGCTGCCCTGCCCTATGCTTAAGTTCTGCAAAGCATCAAACACAACAAAGGATATAGAGGGCCATTTAAGAGGCACAATGTGTGGCTACAACTTACATTTCTAGACAACGAGACTGATCTGTGCTGAGTTACACGGCAACACTGCTATGACTGAAGATACCAGCAGCACGCACACACCCAAAGCACTGAGTCAACAACTCTTTAAATATGACAGCAGAAGGTTTGTTGGATGAATAATCCTCACTACATATTAGCCAACTCATAACACAGACTCCCAACTATCATCGCTACTGCTCTGGCAGAACGCCAGAGATGAATCTTTGAAACTGATATTCTCACTCAAGCAGAAACTTTAAGCTTCAGAGAAGATTAAACCAATGCAAACACATCAACTTCTTGAACTTCTCTTACAGGCTGCATCACATCAATGAGCTTGAAGGAAAGGTTCACAATTTTCCTTGTTTAAATGGTGGTTGACTATGATTTCACTTTTTTAGCTTTAGTTAGTGTGTAATGTTGCGGTTTGAGCAGAAACAACATCTGCAAAGTTACGACGCTCAAAGTTCAATGCAAAGAGAGATATTCTCTGCTTAAGGACTACACCAAACGACTGGACAACGCAAAACCCAAAATTTACATAAACCCCGCCCCCGAGAACACTCAACAAAGGGGGTGTGGCCATGAGTTGTTGTAGTAGAGTTGTTGTCATGCCGTCATTTTACACCGGACTGCTTCACAAACGAGGATCAATTCAACACAAAAGATGAACATGACGGCACATACTAGAGGATGAGTTGAATCAACTCCACAGCAACTACATCAATTTATCCACTAACCATTCAGAAACGTCTAAAAGTTGTAACTTCTTCCTGAGTCGACTCCGGTTTGAACAATGTAAGGCTGAACACCGTTACTGACAATCCTCATTTTGGCTGCGTGAGATTCTCCAGCTTTGTTGTTGCTAAAATAAATGATCCGTGGGGTATTTTGAGCTGAAACTTCACCGACACATTCTGGGGACACCAGATTACACAAAATTACATCTTGTAAAAGGGGTATTTTAAGTCCCCTTTAACCCATTAAACTAACCCAGCACTAAGGGCAAATTCTCATTAATACTACACATTTGTACACCAGCTTCAACACACTTCCTCTCAAAGAGCAAAGTGTGTGTGTAAACTGGAAGGAGGAGGAGTGACAGATGTGTCACCTCCATGTGAGTAAAGAGGAAGAGACGTCTGTGTGCTCGGCCACTCCACACGCTCCGCATTAATCAGTAATGAGCAGATCCACAATCTCACTCTACAAACAATTAAAGGCCGTCCTCTCCACTCAAGAGCCATTCAGTCGTGCCAGATGGTTGGACATTAATCCATATGCTTAAACATTAGCCTTTTGTAAGCATGTGGACGGCAAGTCAAAAAGTCAGAGATTATATTGAGATTATTAGATTGAAATTTGATGGACTTTTAATGGGCTATTTTTGGACTCATATTAATCAGTGACATCCCTAATAGTAACTATATTAATGAAGCTACATATCTTCATTGTTGTAAAATAATCAACTATATTACTTGGCAGAAGACATTTGAGTTTTGTGTGATTAATATTAATAAAAAAATGGACTTAGTGTCTTAAGAGGCTCGCAACAACATGACAAAGCAATAGGTAACGAGAGGCAAGTTGCATTGATTTTATCATGGCCTCTTACGGTTTAGGTAAGCTTTAATAAATTAAAATTAAATTATTATCTTTTTTAACTTTAAAATTAAAATTTAAAAAACAAATTCGTCCAGTAACAAAATCCCCTTCCAGTAAACTATACACAGAAAAGCCACGGTAACTTCAATAATGTTATCAAAACAAGATCATGTGCTTCTTGGTGACAAAAGGCAAGTGGAATTACCGGCATCGCTGGAATCCACAAGAGCAGCTTTAAAACGCGTTCTTTCATGATGGCTGTAACATTGTATCACATGACCTAGTGTATGCCTTTCTAAACTATCATCACTCAAAGGCTTATCTAGCTCGCTAAGCACGCGAAACTGGAAGCAAATCAAAGAATGTGGCAATTGCACACAACACAATAACTTGGTTTATTGAAGGTGTGACGCTGAGCATTTCAAACAGAGGCCCGAGAGCGGGTGACTCTCAGACCTCAAAATGTCACGCCTCAGGACGCACAGAGACAAATGACCAGTCTTTCTGTTCACTCTGAAACTGAAAGTGCTGCTTGGAGACAAAAATCACAGCCTGAACACGTTTAGTGTTTAATTTACAGGTACCAAGCGTGACACGGAATAGCAACCAACAAAATGTCTTGTCACATGTCGCAGTGGTTTAGGACGAGGGTCAGGAATTAACTTTTCCATTAAGGGGCGAATAGATGTATTTTTAACCTATTTTTATAATTACCTTATTAATTGTATTTGTGTAAAATAAGTATTTCAGTCAAACAGAATACTTTAAACTGTTACCAACAAAATGTTATCAACATCTTTAAACTGCAACAGAAGCTGCATCTGACATGGCATTTATATTTCACACAGACTGGTTAATGCTGCTCAAAAGTGGCAAAATGTAGATACCAAAAATCTAAATATACATGAAGTATATAAATTATAAAACTAAACTGAAAAGTTTGTGTAAAGCTGTAATAAAATCTGAAAGTTATAATAGCTTTAAATTTAGTGGAGTGGAAAGAGAAAGACATTGCTAGTGTTAGATGTTGCTAGAATTAATAAACATATTGCTAGCATGTTTTAGCACTTTGCTAGCATGAATTAACATCTTTTTAGCATGTTTTAACAAATTGCTAGCATGAATTAACATGTTGCAAGCATTTTAAACAGGTTGCTAGCATGTTTTGCACATTGTTAACATGAATTAACATTTTTTACTAACATGTTTTAACACATTGCTCATGTTTTATCACATAGCTAAGATGAATTAACATGTTAGCATTTTTAACCACATTACTAACATGATTTATCACTTTGATTTAACATGAATTAACATGTTAGCATGTTTTAACACATTGCTAGCATGAATTAACATTTTGAAAGCATTTTTAAACTGGTTGCTAGCATGTTTTTTCACACTATTAACATGAATTAGCATGTTTTGGTAACATGTTTTAACAGGTTGATAGCAAAAACATTTTAGCACAGTGTTTCCCATACTTTTTAGAGTGGAATATTTGCTCCATAAATTGACTTTCCAGTGCATTTATTATCTTTATAAATACCTTTACATCATTAATGTTTTAAATAAAATAAAAAGTTCAATAGTAAAATATGCAATGATGATAAAAACGTGAATGAATTATCGTTCATTTAATTCTTCCCCATTTAAAAATAACATTAAATCCGAGCATGTATTTCATGGCACAATGCTCGGATTTAATGTTATTTTTAAATGGGGAAGAATTAAATGAACGGAAAATCTCACGTACCCCCTGTCTCAGTTTGGGAACCACTGCTTTAGCACATTTATTAATTAACATATTGTTAGCATGTTTTATCATGTTGCTAAGATGAATTAGCATGCTTTACAACATTGCTGACATGATTTATTACTTTGCTAGCATGAATTAGCATGTCGACAGCATGATTTAACATGTCGCTAGCATGTTTTAATACATTTCGAGCATGATTTAGTATAATGCTAGCATGATTTAGCATGAATTAACAGTTGCGTCCCAAATGACACACTATGTAGTGCGTAAATTGTATAAGGTTATTTTGTCATTTAACAACGGAGTCTGATACCCCCTCCTCTACGTAATTAAAGCTGCGACAGTTGAATGCATGAAGTGTAAACATTCCACACTTCGTTTTTTCCGTTAATTTAGTGCATCATCCGGGTATTTAAAGTGCACTTTTTCTTTTTTGGATTTTCAGTGTGAACGCACTACTCACACTATTTGTACTTAAAAACGTTATATAATAGTGCATAAGTACGCAAATTGGGACGCACCTAACATGTTGCTAGCGGGATTTTGCATGTTGTTAGCATGAATTAGCATGTTGCTAGCATGATTTTTCTCATGTTGCTAACATGTTTTACCATGGGCTGCCAACACTATGACAAGAACATTACTGTTGATTATTGCCCTTGATATTTTGATAAAGTTTGTTAATTTTAATACATTAAAAAAAAAAAATACTTCTGTGTTGGAGAAAATGTGGCCTATTCTGGCTAAACACAGACAAAAGAAGTTAGAACACAGCTCTAAATGTAATATTGCAATAAACACTTTCATTTTTCACATTTCACTTTAATCCTGACAGCCATTTTTGTTCATTCTGAGGGTATTTTTGTCCCCGTTCATTTCCGACCCTGGTTAGGACAGAATGTAAGGCTTAATAAAGATCAGCGCAAACCTATAAAACGTGACCTATAAAAACCACTGCCAACAACCTTGTGATATTATTAATGAACATAATCAGCTCTTACCTCCAGCACTGGTCCGGCTCCCAGAATGATCTGCTCCACTCCACTAGCAAAGCCCTTCTGACTGAGAGCCGTGAGGTGGTGGATCAGGAAGTTGGTGCTTTGGGTCTTGCCCGATCCACTCTCCCCAGAAATAACTATGCATTGATTCTGCTTACTTTGCAGCATAGCATGGTAGGCCACGTCCGCCACCGCATAGATGTGCGGCTCCAGCTTACCCAGCTGGTGATTATCGTACATCTTAACATATTTGGGATTATAGATAGGCAGGAACTTGAAGGGGTTAATGACTATGAGGATGCTGCCCACGTACGTGTAGATCTTCTCCTGCTTGAAGCGACTGCGCAGGTTGTCCAGCAGGGTCTTCTCGTTGAGATTCGGCAGGTTACAGAGGTCATCGAAGTCCTTCGGCAAGGGCTGCGGCAGGAAGCCCCGCTCCACCATGCGCCGCCGCTCTTCCGTGATCTGCAGCCACATCTGCAAGTTGCCGTAGTGGATGGAGCCGTCGAGGTTCTTCTCCCGCAGCAGGAAGCGGTAGTCCTCGCCGCTGAAGCGGTTCTCCAGGGCCATGCGAGGCCACAGCATCATGCGCTGGACGGGACAGTCGGTGGGGTTGAGGATCCATTCTTCCCCACCAAACTCCTTCACTTCCGCCAGGACGTAGCATTTTGTCCGATCTAGCTGCAGCCGGTCAATGATTTGCTCGATGACCTCGGCGGCCGAAGTGACCTTGCGGGCGGTGATGGGGCAGTAGATAGTGCCCTCGGCGATGACCCCTGGGTAG
The DNA here is from genome assembly GCF_024489055.1 of Chanodichthys erythropterus. Classification (NCBI taxonomy): domain Eukaryota; kingdom Metazoa; phylum Chordata; class Actinopteri; order Cypriniformes; family Xenocyprididae; genus Chanodichthys; species Chanodichthys erythropterus. The sequence goes on from NC_090231.1 coordinate 57,841,746, forward strand.
ATGCGCAGGGTGAACTCGGAGTCCTCAAAGCGTCGTCTCCCGCCAACATCATGAACACTCATATTGGAGCAGCAGTTTCCATCAGCACTCGCTGTACATCCTTCAAAAGGGCCGGGAACTGCTTCAAGACATTACAACTGCAAAAAAAACAAAAAAACAACGAGAATATGAGTGAAAGTAAAAATTAGTGTTCAACTGGGTTTTTCAGTGGTTGCTACCAATTCCTTGATGCGCATCAAAAAAGTCATGTAGCTGCGTCCGAAATCGAAATTCAAAGAATTCGAAAAGCAGTAGGTGAATAGTCCCCCGATGACCAACTACTTCCGGCATGATTCTGAAGTGTGCATTCGATGGACACTTACTATCCCATGAGGCCTCGGGGGACGATTTGTGAATGGAGGTGAAGCGACACAACTGACGCCGGTAGATCATGTGATAATGACAACGGATATAGTATGTCCAGATTACATTCATCCTAGGGCTGGACTATTAATCAGAGAGTAATCGAAACCGAAATTCAGAACCTCTAACCAACGTAATTTTCCCATGTCGGTTATTTCGGGGTTTTTTTAAATCCGGTTAATACTTCCCACTTAAAAATATACTACCACATGTGTAGCTACGTGACTCTGCCGGTAAAAGCAGAGTCAACACACAGAGACGGCGCGAGAGCGGTGAGCCTTGCATCTTCACTAAACTGTCAGTTGTATGTGTTTTAAGGTTTGTCAGTTTAACGATTTAGACGATCGGATGTGCATTATTATTATCGAGCTACCGTGCTCGCGCAGCTGCATTGTGGCACGAACACTCATGCAAACAGTAGCTGCACAAACGTGAAAAACGTGCATTGAGGAGTAGAAACTAGTTGTCAGCGCTGTCCTGTGATTTATCACTAAAGTAGCTTAGAAACTCAAAAGTTATTATAGCATATATTTTCTACATTTGAAGGAACTATTTATAACCCACAGCTTCACAATTAATCGAGAGACAGTATGACTAATTCACACACGCAATCGCTCTCATTACATACTTGTATTGTGGCAATTTATATTTATCTGATTTGCAACGAGCAGAAATCTGTAAGAAATGTTACGAACATAGATAAAATAACTGCTGAAAGCAAGCCATGTCAGATCACTCTTTTAAAAGGAAAAAATATCCCACCTTTAATAGTCAAGTAAATTTACAGAACAAACCTTGTAAGTGAATTACGAGGGTAAAAAACAAACAAACTAAATAATCGAGGTAAAATGTTGGATTAATCAAGGTTTTGATTTTAGGTCATAATCGTCCAGCCCTAATTCAACTTACCCCCATTCATACTATATTAGAACACTTTTGTATCGGTCGAAAAGTAATTTCACATTCAAATGCAGTACCTACTCAGTACACGATTTCAGACGTAGCAAGGTGACACTGTGCGATGAGATGCTATAACTAGACTAACCAGCGGACCGATCTCATCGCACATCATCTGAAATGCCTGAGCAAAGTCTGTCGTCAAAGTGCTTCGCTATTATTACCTTCCAGAACCATCTGGAAAAAAAACAGCAGGAATCTTCTTCCAAAATGTGTTTAATGCTTTTCATCTGCGCTCTCTGTGCACAAGTAACTTAATATAAACGAACATTATTATATACAGTGGTTTCTCCTACTTTTTTTAGTGATATTTGGCACCAGTTTACCCTAACTCTATCCCACCCTAACCCTAACCCTTTATTTGCAAATGTTTTATGCGATATTCCTATTTTGCTCCAAAGTTATATTAGCAACTTTGGATGAAAACATAGCCAATGTTTATTTTGCAAGCTGGACAATGTCTAAATCCGATTTGAATATTATATGAGACAACAACATTTTGAAAAGTAGATGAACTGTAGTAGTAATTTTGTATAAATCATATTTGATACCCATTGACCAATCTCTTTAAATTGGTAACTAACATTGCTGTTAAACAGGTTCATCAAGTAGGCACATTTATCAGCTGATGACAAAATACTGGAAAATTAATTTGTGTGGGCAGCATTTCCCAAAAACTAGTTAGCCTAAGTAGATTGTAGACCAGTGTTTTTGTAGCATCACTGAGATACTGTTATAGTTTTTATTAATATTTTGAATCAGTTTTTTATTTTTATATTTTCTGTTTTCATTTTAATTTTCAAGTTTTAGTAATTCTGTTGTGTTTTTGTCATTTGTAAAAGCCTGTTTACACCAAAGACGATAACTATAACGATAACCATAAAGATATTGATTTAAAAATCATTCTACATGCAAAATAAGAACAGATTTCACACCGATTTCCTCTTTCCAGATGAATGAACGATAAAAACATTGACAGCCAATCAGAATCCATCCTGCTTTGTAATTTTATTATTTTTTTTCCCCCTCAGATACTCATAATCTGAAAAAAGTTTTGGTTCCGCATAACAATTCAGGTTCCATTAAAATACGTTCATATTCAAACTCATACCCAACCGCAAGAAATTTTTCGATTCTGGTTCCATTAAAATTATCAAACAAATAATAAAAAATAGTGGTAAAGAATAGGGTTGGATATTGTTTGAATAGTATTTCCGATTCTGCTTATCGATTACGATTCTTATCGATTCCTAATTTTGATTCCAGCAAGGTAAAAAAAAAAAAAAAAAAAAAAAAAAAACTTCGATAACATTCACATTTATTTTACGTCTCATTACAAAACGTCTCATGAACAGAAATCCATTGGCTAAAAACACTTACACAAGGAACCTATGGTACCATAGCAAAAACAACTTAAACTTGAATAAACTTTAACTTTATTAAAGACAAGTAAACGCTCAGTAATGAACAAATAAAAAATTAGCAAAACGCAACAGATACAACTGAACAAATATACGAAATATGAAAGATTTTTTTAGTTATTCAGGTTCAGAAACTAATCAAATGTAAAACAACACTGCACTTTATAAATTAAATTTTCAATAGAAATATATAGTTACAAAAGTGATTCAGCCAAGAACAGATGTCTTTGTCTTTTGTTGTTTGATTAGTGTTATTATAGAGACGGCAGCAGGAATGTTAGGCTGCTGTCACTTTAAGAGCTGCACATATCCATTCAAGCGTGAGGCGACTCGGTTTTCATGAGTAACAGTATAGAATAACATTAAAATCAGATTTTCTGTGAGTACGTTTTGAATGTGTGTGTAGCATGGAAAACAGCGCACAAGTCATTTGCCCTTGAATGGTTTAATTCGTATTAAAATGCACACAGGAACCGATAAGCAGAATCTAAATGCGCGTTTCTTATCGAAACAACGGTTCTTGTTAATTTAGAACCGGTTTTCGATACCCTTCCCCACTCATACCAGAGTTCATTTGGATCAAGAACCAAATTTCTTTCTTGTTTGTTGCGCACCAGGGTATTCACACTTAATCAAATGAACCACACTAACAGAGCAATCGCACCAGAGTTCGTTTGAACACACCCTAAGAGATTAAAACAGACTGATTTATCGAGAATGGACAGATCTGTGTCTCAGTACACACTGGGTCACTATCTGCTCTCAACAGAGCACAGAAAATAAACCCGCTGCCAAAATCACCAGCTGCCACCTTCTCCAACAGACACACAATAACTTGATTCACAACCGTCCACTTAATAATGCCTGAATAGTCTCCAAGGGTTACTATTCATGACAGAAGGACTGTGTATACTGAAGCAAAGAAAAAACATGGCAATTACTTTGTTAAATTGCTATAAACATTACATAAATGTTGGTGTTTAACATAAAACATCTGATTTAGCTACTGAAATTACTCCCACAGACCTGCATTTGTTTGAAGTTAACATATCAAAACTCTTTCAGTCTTGATATGTTAACTGAGGGCAGAGGCTATCTTTAAAACAACAACTCAACGACTAACAGCCTTCGGTGGTTCAATACAGGCGTCCGTTTAGTAGCAGGGCTTTATTTATTTGTGCTTGTGAGGTCAATGTGGCCCCTGTCCACTGGTGCCCGTCTCTCATCAGGAACTAATGAGGCTGATATCTGGAGTCCAGCCAGCGCTCTCAGGTGCAGGGACAGGTCTCACTGAGGTCCCTGTTCACTTCTCTATAGTAATGTTATTGATTCAACAGACACATGAATCCACACAGGGACATTTGAACACACAGAATCGTGTTGGACGAGCGAGAAGCTCGTATTTAGACATCTTTTAAACATCAGGATTGTTTTAGAGCCTTACTGCAGTCCAAGACTTGTTCAAGTAGAATATTTGGACACCATTTGTGGAAAAACAGCTGTTAAGAAAATGAAGACCAGAGAGTGTCAAAACTAACAGATCCTGTCATCCTGTAGCTGGTTTTCAGTACACTGCACGATATTGAAGAAAAATGCGATATGCAATAACGCGTTAAATAATGCAATATTCAATATTTCGATACGATAATGTGTGTGAAATAAATTTAAATTATATTTAAATGTGCTGTCAATTAATAAAAAAATAATAATTAATCGTGATTAATCGCACCTAACATAGTATTTAATATATTGTAATAATTTCACATTTAATCTCTAAATTAATGTAGAAACAACAGACAGTATATTATCTGATCTAACAGGTAGGAAATATACAGAAATTAAATAGTTATGAAACACTTCATTGTATTAATTATAAATTAAATATTGATTAATCCTTATTAAAGCTTATTAAAGCTAAGTTAAACTTTGATTAACATTAATGCAGTTTATTAGGCTGCTGTCACTAAGATCTGATGCACATGACGCGGAACTGACATACATCTAGGGCCCTATAAAATCAGTTTTATTTTTTCCCAAATTCCGTTTTTTCCGTTAAAATTTTTCTGGATTCCGTTTTCTTCCATTTTATTTATTTTTTGACTCCATTTTAATGGTTAAAATAAATTTTAGTAATCAAAAAGCATGTCTAATTTATTGAAATAATGAATCTTGTCCAATTTACCAACAATTTAATAAAAGTTTAACAAAAAAATACATTTTTTTAGGGCTCTACGTTTTATTCTTTCCCCTCAAATTGTTTTTTTTTACCAAATTCTGTTTTCTGGATTCCATTTTAATGGTTTAACTCCATTTTAATAATCAAAAAGCATGTCTAATTAATTTAATTCTTAAAAACTTAATTAAAAAAATATATTTTTATGATTTTTTTTTTCTCCAGAAGTTCTGTTGTGTATTGAAATTTTTCTGGCAATCAAATGAACACATACCATTTAATTTATTTTAATCATGAAATTAAACTTTTGTCAAACAATGTGCTGCACAACAGAGCTTTACTGTTCAAATTAAAACATGGAAGAAACACTTAGATTATTGTTTTAAATATATTGTAATAATTTATTGTTAAATTAATTTATCTAAATTCTACTGTACAACAGTAATATGTTTCTGTCAAGTTAAATCGAACATTTATTTTGACGGTTTGCCTAGAGCTTTGACTGTTTCTGACGGTAGTTTTCTCAAATGCTGATGAAGTGACTTTCAGAGCAGCTCTGGAGATGAATTTGTGCGTTCATATAGTGAGGCAACAGAGGACGAAAACACCGTGAGCGTCGCACGTGCTTCAGCGTGCGTGCGCCCCCCGTGATTGTGTGTGAGGTAAATGAACTGCACTTCAACATCATTCATTTCAGAGGTACACAGGCATGCAGGATTCATGTTTTTTTGTGGTTTAATATTCAGTCACTAGTCTATATCATGATTTAATTGATCGCGGAAATTATAGGGCCCTATACATCCAATGTCCTCACAACTCTTTACAGTCATTTAAGAGTTTATTTTAATACTGTGCCTGTGACAAAGCAGACATTTTTGGCATAATTTTGTGCGTTTTTGTCCGTTCAAGCACAAAAGAGAATTCAACGCAGCTGGCGCGCTAGTTTTGCCATCTTATTGCACTTGAAGGATTTAATAGCACTTGAATGAATGACAGCATGATCATATAATGTAACATTAGCTAAAAGATGACAGATAAAAACCATGCTGCGTTAATTGCATTAAATATTTTAAACACGTTAAACTGAAAAAAATAATCGTATGCGTTAACACGGTAATTTTGACAGCCCTAAAGTTTTACTGTAGCTTTACATAAAAAGTAAAGCTTTAGTGCTTTATACTGATATAAAAATGTAATTTTAACGGTAGTGTAAAGCAGGGGGGTTTAGGGTTTCAGGTAGGTCTACATGAGGTTTATTTGACAACAAATTGAACAATGAAATGTAAAAATAAAACACTGCTTAGTCTTCATTGTTTGAACTAAATATATACTGATCTTATTAATACTACAAAAGTCATGATTTTCTCTTTGTCTTTTGTTGTTTGATTAACATTAATGCAGTTTATTAGGCTGCTGTCACTTTAAGAGCTGCACGGATCCAATATATTGTGACAAGCACACTTTCTTTCTCAACTGTTATGTGAATACTCACCAAGACGGGCATTTTGACATAATTTAGTGTGTATTTGGATGTATAAGCTGCGGAAGAGAACTGAATTAGGGATCATGCGCTGTCCGAGAGGCGGCTTTCTGGGCGTGTGAGTACTTCACTTATTGTATTTAATAACATTATGCATGTCACACGTATATAACAGTCATGTGTCCAGTCTGCCATCTGTGTCAACCTAAAACTTGGACTTTTTGTAATCTTTTGGAGTATTATCGCAAGCCATTGCAATTATAGCAATATGTACATTTGCAGTATTTTGATCATTTTGATATTTCATGCAGCTCTACTGGCTACATTTATAAACATGCAGCCTTTTGTACACTGTGCCGCATACAATGCATAATATTCTTTTAACCGTATGTGAAACAGCATCAAACTGTAATATCTTGTCACATGACCTCATTACATTGCATGTTCAATTCAGTGAGAAGTGTCCAGCCATCATCATCTAGCAAATAAATCCTATTACTTGACATTTATAATCCAATTTTCAAGATGTTAAAAATCAGTGTTGATTTCTAGGGATGCATTATATATTGGTATCATATTTCATGCATATATACATGTGCACTCAGATATGAATACACAAACACATTAACATCCACACACACACAAATACATCTGATATTTAAGCATGCTTGCTCATTTACACCTATATTTACATTAATAATAATAATAATTTAACCTTTCTGCATCAATTTCAAGTTACTCTAAGGACCCTTAAGGAAACTTAAGTTTGGTCTCATTTTAAAGAAGACCACTGGCAGATTAAAATGGTGCCAACTGGTTAAAAGCTTTGCCAAACAGTGCTAAGTGTAATGCATTATTAAGTAATTAATTACTGTAATTCAATTACTTGTCCCTTGAAAAAGTATAGGGATTACTCTTAATCTTTCTGTAATTTAATCACTTACTTCTGAAGTAATTGCATTAAATACTGAACAACTCCATATAAAACAATAGTGGATTTAACATCAAAATTTAAAATCTAATGTTAAAATGTTTTTTAATGTTAGCCTCTGGCTAACACTTTATTTTGACGGACAACTTTAGACATTCGCCCAACTATAAGTAACTTTGCAACTACATGTGAATTTGTACATTATAATGTTGTGACACCTAAACTCACTTTAAATCTATTAATTTCTAAGTTTTATTTGTTTAGAGAATATGGAATAGAATTTTAACATTAGCTATTCATCAGTCATTGACCAATATGCATTGGATTGTGGGACACACAAAAAAAATGTGTATACTTTATAGTGTGCATATTACATTCTGATAAAAGCAGTATGCCATATAATATTGTAAACATTATTTTATAAATTGTAATATAATTACATAATAATACAGTAATTAACATAATATTATATATATATCCATACATGGTAGTATCACTTTGTGATTTTTGGCTCACAGCACAGCATAAAATGCACAAACAAACACTTCAGTGCACTCTGTAATGCCTAACCAGATTGCATAGGGAGCCATAAGGAGAGTATTAGAGGCGCACTTCGCTGAGCTCTCGGAGGATTTGGGGACCTCACAGCAGAGCAGATGGTCAGCACACTACTTAAAGGATAGCAACAGATTTAGAGGAAGATTCTTCTCCCGGGTCCATACTGCCCCTTATTTACCATATCAGCTCAATCAACTAATGGCTACAGCCTGAGGACGGACATCAGGAACTTCACACTTAACTTGAACTAGTCAAAAAGAAACCACATATTTGAGAAATTCTCAGAAAGGAAAGGATATTCTCTTTTTTCCATACAAATACAGGTTGGGTCACATAGTAGACGTACCAGACATTATGAGGCTGATAAACTTGGCAAAGTTGTTCTATAATCTTTCTTTAGCATCAGCAGGGCATTCTTGAACAAAAAAAACATGTGGGACAGTGAGGTTTCGGCTTGTGAGCAAGAGTGTGAATCTCTCAGCAGGAATCTTGTAACCAATCTTTATCACATGTGAAATACTGAGGGCTTTCTGTAGCACGTCCTTGTGGATGCATGAGAGGTGATGTAACTGTCATGGACAGTGGGTGAGTTTGGCTGGTAAAGCTGGGGGCAAGAACTTTGCAAAAAACTCCACAATTCTGCAGAAATATGAAAGGCCTGCATTTAAACAACTAGGGATGCACGATATATCAGCCACCATATCGGTTTTGGCTGATACATATTCAATTTTAATGTTATCGTTATCAGCCCAATAAGAAAATATGGCCGATATATCAAAGCCGATAAATAATGGATTATTTCCTTCCGCTGAGACACTTCAGATATGCACCGTTCACCATGATGGTTTTTAATTACTTGAAATATGATTGAAATCACTTCAAAAAGATCAGCTCAAGTCTGTCATATAGACTACATAAAATTACAATGAGAAGATTAGAATTGTGTGCTTGGGACATGACTTTAATGGTGAAACTTTTGTTTTTGTAATCAGCCTCTCAAAAACTATATAAAAATTTGGATTTAAATTTATCAGCCAATATATCAGTTATCGGCTTTCAAATATAAAAGAATGATCCGTTATTATATCGCCAAAATTTTCAAATCGGTGCATCCCTAAATATAACACATGCAACTTCTCCTGCAAGCTTAAAAGCATTTAAATAAACATTAAATAAGCATATTTCACCCCTAAATCTAAAATAAAAAGTATTTTAAAGAAATTTGAGCTGATTTTTGTATCATTAAGATTTAAAAAAAAAAAAAAAAAAAAACACTATTGCGCTCATTTTCTACTGCTGTAAGTTATTGAAATGTGTTTTTATTAATCTTGATTTCTCACAACTTGTGTGTTATTCTGGGCATTTTTTTTTTTTTTTTTGCCGACAGCTTACATCTTTTAAAAGTGACCTATATCTGCATTCACACAATATATACTTGGCGAAACAACCCAAGGTAAAGGTACTGACCCGGAAAAGCATAAGCCGAAAAGGTAGGATAATACAAGCTTTAGAGGTCAGAAAAATATTGGGTTGCGCCTTCGTCCTCCATTGTGTAACTGAAAAGAGTCATGTGATAACGGATGGTGTCCACCTGAGTTGGCGCCATTCACCACCTTCGCCATACGTCTTGCATTGACGGGAATATCCGATCTGTCCGCTTTAGGGGTCGACCGATTATCGGCACCCATATTAAGCTATTTTTATGGTTATCGGTATTTTTAAAAACCGATTTCCCAATAAAATTTATTTTGAAATGCTCTATTTAGTTCTGATGCAGCCACCTCTGTCAGATCTCACCACTCTGTGGCCTAGAACAAGCTCCGCCCACCGCGCATCTGATTTGCTGGGAATCACGAGTACAGCCAATCAAGGTGGAAGGCTGAAGGCACTGAAAGTTTTCACTCTCACACCGAGAGCACTTGCTAACTGGAGCCAAGGATCATGTATTGTAAATGCAGCCATAGAGTCAAGGTCAGGATTTGTGTTAAATCATACTTACAATTTTGGTTTGTTTTTCACCAAAACCTAAACTCCTAACACCTGGAATATACAACATGTGCGATACTTTTGAGTCTTTTTTTAAAAGCTCAATGCTGGTCACTGTTCACTGCCTTTATATGGATGAGCGTGAATGGAACGATTTTTTTAAAATTCTTCATCTTTTGTGGTCTGAAAAAGGCCATACAGCATTAGAACACCACCAGGGTGAGCAAATGATGACTTAATTTTCAATTTAGGGTGAACTAACCCTTTAAATGATTATGAGATTTACCAAAAGATAAGTCCGTATGGGCCTAGTTATGCTCTTAAAGTCCTGACGCTGTGTGGCGAACCCAGAAGAAACTCCAAACCCTCTCACCCCGACGACCAGCTCAGCCGCTCATTTGCCGGACACTTGGAGACAGAGATCCATTCAAACAGCACTGACGCGTCGACAGCACTGCGAGTGCAATGCCTTGAGTCAATTAGTCAAACAGGCTCTTTGTTCCAAAACCCAACGCTGCTGGAGATCTTTTGCATTGTAACAGTTCCTGGAGCGGCTATCCCTGATTATGGAGACAACAATGCCTATACACAAAGACCATATGATCGGAGCACTGGCCAATCAGCAGAGAGCACTGTGACCGAAGTATGTATGCAGTTGAAACAGGGATTAATGAGGCATGGAGGACCAAGCCTGAACATACAGGCTTAGAAGTCACTGTAAGAATCAATAATGCTCCGAGAGAGCAGGAAAGAGGAAATCACACTTTTAAACACACAATAACATTACTGGGACAAACCCTCAAAAAATGCAGAGGACAAACATCCATAATCTCTCTATGTTCACTGCCTCTGGGCTTGGGTTTATTATTGCTGGTAATAAGCAAAGATATACTGTTGCAAAACAAACATGTTTCAAAGTAAAGGAAGGGGACTGTTACATGGGACTACTGCCAAAAATAAAGACACAAGGGAAAATATGCTGAACATAAAGTGAGGGAAAACATGCATTACTTTAGAGAAGCTCTTACACGACATCCAAGACATATATACAATCTAGAAGTCAGTCTTTAAAGGGATAGTTTAGCTGGGGAAAAAAAGAAGAAAATTCCAAGAATGTAATCAAATATTTAAGAGTGAACAAGGGCAACAAAAGGTGAAAATTAGGGATACACTGATATGAATATTTTAGCTGATATTTTAACCGATAATACTTTATATTTGAAAGCCGATAATGGATATATTGGCCGATAACTATAAATCCAAATTTTTAGATAATATTTTGTAGGCTCTCAAAATATTATCGGCTTTAATACATTGGCCAAATTTTTTATCAGGCCGATAACATTAAAAATGAACATATATCAGCCGATACCGATATAGTGGCAGATATATGGTGATCCCCTATAGTGGAAATTTTAAAAATCAATTATTAAAATCTGAATAATCTGAATATCTGGGGTAATCTCACCCCTCTCAATGTCCATGTCATCACCTACTTACCATAAAGTCAATGAGAGTCGCAGGGATGATGTATTTTTGTAGGCCAACCTGGAAGTTTGCATCACCCTGGTTCCTTTCACAAAAACCCAAACCAAATTTTTCCACTGGCTTTTGAATTATTGCAGAAAATAGGGTCTGTGACCAACAAAAGCTTATGATTCTTACACATTTAGTTCATCATCATCACAAATGGTCACAACTTTTATGAATTTTGACGTTTAAATACAATCACCAGAATTAAAAAGCTAAACATAGGCTATAAATGAACTACAAATCAGTCACAACGTCATCACCATTAAAGGGATAGTTCACCAAAAATGAAAAATTACCCCATGATTTACTCACCCTCAAGCCATCCTTGGTGTATATGACTATATCCTGGCTCTTCCCAGCTTTATAATGGTGGTGAATAGGGTTTAAAACTTTATAAACTCGAATCACTGGCTTCAAGCAACGGCCGTACACGAGTCTAGTTCCGGCGGAAGAGTGACCTTTGACCCGACGCATGATGTATAGATGAACACGGAAGCGCAGAGGATAGAGCAAAACAAAACATTGATCACAAATTAAAAGTCTAAAACAACTACATCCTACGTCATGCAGCGGGTGAGAGGTCACTCTTCTGCCTGAACTCGACTGGCATACAGCCATTACGAGAAGCCAGTGATTACAGCTCATAAAAGTTATAAATATGGACATTTTTTCTTACAAAAACACATGGCTTCACTTCAGAAGGCCTTATTAACCCCCTCGAGCCGTATGAATGACTTTTGTGATGGATCAATGCGCTTTTTTGGGCTTCGAAATCTCGAGCCCCATTCACTACCATTATAAAGCTTGGAAGAGCCAGGATATTTTTAAATATAACTCTGATTGTGTTCAGCTGAAAGAAAGAAAGTCATATACACCTAGGATGAGTAAATCATGGGATAATTTTCATTTTTGGGTGATCTAACCCTTTAAGCTTCCAAAAAAAAGAAAAGAAAAAAAGAAAAACATTTTCCCTGAAAGTTTGGGTTTGCACTTATTTTAGCCACTTGTTAGTAATAGTCTTTTTCAAGAAGTAAAAAAAAAAAAGTAAAAAAAAAAGTTTTACTTTCATAAGGTGGTATTACTGATGCATTTTATGTTAAATGTGAAGATATCTTTAGCTTGTATTAACCACAGACCATATTTTAGGCATTTAACCATAAACCCGTTAAAAATTTAAAAAAACATTGACTTCAGAACGATTAAACTGGAAGTGCTAAAATTTCTTGGTTTTGACCTACAAGAATACACCATCCCTTTAGTGCTTTATTTGAGTCCAGTGGTTTGTTTGTTTTTTTTTGTTTGTTTTTTTTCCAAATTTAATCCTTTAACAAACTCTCTAATCCTATTCTTGTTTCTGCATGTTCAAACCTTCATCTCAACTCTATGCAATTAAAGGTGAGAGTACTGTGAATGTGCAGGTTTCAAAAGAAGAAAGTACATTTTTCAGTGAATAATGGCCTAATTTTCAGTCAGTTTATCACATAAAGCTATCATTCGCCATTTGAAGACTTATATTATAGAGCAATATTTTTAATTATGCTTTTTATGGTCACCATCCACTTTCACTGTGTGTAAAAGCAGCCTGGATGATCTGATGCATATCCTCTTTAACAAAATGAGCAGGGGGTAGGCATAGATCACAGAATGTTCATGTTGGAGGGATTTATCCCTTTACTAACAGTGGTCATACCAAAAACTCATTAAAATACCAATTAAAAACACTGATTATACATATCAGTGATGAAGGCAGGGCCATGCAGAGGCGCAGGATCAGAGGACCAGCTCATGCAGGGGTCTGTCTGGGAAAGGACGGGTGAGGGCAGTGAGGCCCAAGCTGTCTTAGAGATAAAGCAGGACGGCAGGATGAGATAATTACACAGATAATGAGCTGTTGGCAGCTGGCCCTTTGATTTATGACAGGGGTAGAGGGGTAAAAGAGGCCTGGGAGGGCATACCGGCTCAGGCACCAACTTGCCCCATGGTCATACTCCTCTCACAAGCGTCTGTGTAATTACAGGCCAGGCCTGCAGTCAAACAGCCACACATGTTCAGAGACAAGAGCTACTGCAGCCCTTGCCTACAGCGAGACACACGAAGAGACGGCAATGACCTTGTCAGGGCAATTTCTACAGAGCACATATTCTGCTTGCTTTAGAATAAAGGACACTGGCAGCCAAATGAGCACAGATGTAATTGACAGCTAGTACAAGTGGACAAGATTGGGGATTGGAAGTGAAGTTGGGATATGAAGTTGGGATATGAAGTGTTCCATTGCAAAAAGTAAATCTGACATTTTTTCTTTTAAATTAGTTTTTTTTTTTTTTCAGCCCCCTATGATAAGGTTCAATAATTTCACTTTAACGGCAATGAAAAGGTTGTTAGTCAGCTATTGAAATGCCTTATTTTAGGGCTGCACGATTAATCGTATTTTAAATCGCGATAATGGTAACGATTGATTAAAAATAATCGCCACGATATTGGCCCGCTCGTAATTTATCCTGAAAACGTGTTTGGAAAAACATTATTAAAACTTGCAGCTCGGCAATTGAAAGCCGGCTCACACGTACACCGACATTCATCTTGAAATCATAGGATTCGATTTGCGTCTTCCGATTGGTTCTTCTGTGGACTGACAAAGGGGTGTGGCGATTAGCGGTTTCTGCCAACGAACAAGTGAAGAGTTTGGTTCCAAAACGCAATAACTCCATTTTGATTAATTTGAGTAAAAAGGTGTTTTCTTTACCAAGAAAGTGGCAAGATGAAAACCACTATTTTCTGTTTCAAACTTTCACATAGCATCTTTTGGTTATAAAAACATTAAAAATTCAAATCTACATTTTGATTTAAAAAAGTTTATTATAAAAACTTATTATTTTTTCCCCAAAATGCAATAAATCCATGACATTTTTTTTTTCCCAAAATACAATTAATCCATCAACATAAAAGTTATTTTTCAAATTGAAAATACACAACAAAGCAAGTTAATTCACATATATGACTGAGTCTAAACTTTGCCAATATTTATTTTATATACAGGCATTTTACTAAAAATACATTCAGCCGTTGCTACCAAAATGAATTCAACGGATCATCTTGTTAATGTTATAAATTATTTGTCAACACCGATTAACGAGTATCTGGCGCCACCGCACGGTTAAATAAACACATTTGCCGAGCACATTGGTATTAAAACGGCTTTTTAAAAAAGCCTTCAATGTTTACAGTGGGTGGAATGGTGCGCTGTGATTGGTTGAGCGGATATATCACGTTCTGCAGAAAAAGGAGACTGGCGTTTGTCGCGTTTTGGAAAGAAAGGGAGAAAACATGACAGAATAACATGATGGGTATCGCATTTTGTGCAAAATTAATAAATGACTTTTCAATACTGACCAGATACAATACTGATTTTGGCGGAAACTCAATTTTTTTGAAAATGGCGTTTATCGCGTTTTGGAACCAAACTCTTCAAGTATTTCTGAATGGGCTGACGCTGGGATTTAGCACATTTGAAGCGAAAGTATTTGATGAACTTATACTGTGTGCGGAGAGCATTCGCTCAATATAATAATCTCATATTTGACGGAGGTTGCATTTAGCAGCTTTTGCATCTGAACTCTTCATATATTAGGAAAATTATCGAAATATTGCAAATGCAATCAAAACGACTTGCGATAACTGCATGATTTTAATACTCCAAAAAGTCCACGTTTTAGGAGAGTAGACCGAGCAGAGAGTTGACTGGACACATGACTGTTACATACGTGTGACATGCTTAAGCCCAAAGTATACTTCACTTTTTACACGTACGCGAGGGTTAGCGTACAACGTGTGTGGCGTGAATTTCGTCATCAGAAGAGTACGTGTGTACTGTGCGCACACCGCCGGTCGCACCTGCACATTTAATTTTTTTTTGCAGTAATTAGTTTATCCACAAGGTGGTAACCGTGCCCTGGGGGCGTCAATTCACAAAGTAGTCAAAGAAAAACTGCATAAACAAAACAGAGCGGAACACATGCAAGCTACAGCGACGATGGAGGCCTACATAGACGAGAGATTGTGTGAAAAGGTTAGAAAGTACCTTCATTTGTTCAACTCTAGCATGAAAGAATACAAAGATGTTTACATGAGCTGTAACTCATGGGGAGAGATTGTTCAAAACTGCCTGTGTACGCATACAAGTCAAATTAAGCATACTTTCCAAGGCTGTGCATTCGACTATGCGCATACGCTAATGTACGTGTAAAAAAAAGAAGGCCTTTAATGTTATTAATTGCAATAAGTGAAGTACTCACACGCACAGAAAGCCACCTCTCGGACAGCTCCTGATTAGGGCTGGGTATCGTTCAAAAATTTTCGATACCGAGACGATACGATACCTTGACTTCGATACCGATACCTAAACGATACCTTTTTCGATACCAATTTTATAAAATCTGTTTAAACAAGATTACATAACCTAAAAAAAAATCTTTGGTTTTATATTTTAACTTTGTTGACTTTTTTCAAAAAATTAATTATTATTAACAAGATCAAAGCGGAAGTAAGTGACGCAAGTTCGTTGCGTCTTACCGTGAAATAAGAGTTCTGTTAAAATCAACACATTAATGATTCATCTCTCATCCACCCGCAATTAATTTGAATGTTATTTTTTTTTAATAACTTGGCCCGACCCGCAGATTATCCGCAGTATCAGGAGGACGCTGATACCCCTTTTTCAGCAGAATTGTTCGCGTTCTGGAACCAGAGGCAGAGCCTGTGCTCGTGCAGGCGAACGAGCCTGTCACGAACCGGTCGCGTGTTTCCATAGAATTGAGCGAAGAACGCTGATGTAAAGCTGCTGTGTGTTGTACCTGTCCATAACTAGACTACAAAAACATTGCGCGTTCCGCTGTTTCTGCAGGCAGTGCAACACTTTTGTTTTCTGTTAACAGCATCTGTAGTGAACCGGCTGCTCACATAAACAGCCGTTTCTCACCCGTCCATTCGGAGATAAACGGAAAACGAAACCGTTGATTCACTCGCCCTCTCGCACATAGGGTCTCTCTCGCGCGTATAGTTTTATATAGTTAGATATAAATAATAATGTAGCGCAACGTTACTTGCTCCTCAACGAGACAGCGAAAGCATTTCTCCGCACCTCTCCTCTACTCGGCTCCATTCTGAGGTACCGAAATTTGGTACCGAATGACAAGACACTTTTCGATACTCGATAGTATCGAGGCAGTTCGATCGGTACCTAAAAAGTATCGAGTTCGGTACCCAGCCCTACTCCTGATCCCTGATTCAGTTTGCTTCCACAGCATATATGGCCAAATACACACAAAATTAAGTCAAAATGCCCGTCTTGGTGAGTATTCACATAAACAGTCAGTTAGTTACTTGTTAAGTGGAGTAAAAAGTTGAGAAAGAAAGCATGTGTGTAACAGTACATTGGATCCGTGCAGCTCTTAAAGTGACAGCAGCCTAATAAACCTGCTTCAGTCTGTGTGCTTAATGTTAATCAAACAATAGACAGAAAATCACTCACTGCTCTTGACTGAATAACTTCTGTAGCTTTAATAAGAATCAGTATTTAATTTATACAGTGAAGACTAAGCAGTGTATTCTTTTTACATTTTCATAATGACATTTTTATGTCAGTGTAAAAGCACTAAAGCTTTACTTTTTACAGTAAAACACTGCTGTTCACTTTCTGAAGTTGTAGGGATGCTTTCTTCCCACAAAGTGGATTTGAAACTATTAGGTACACCTTGCAGTATTGATATCTGCCTCAAATATCGGCATGGACCGCAGACACTGTAGATATTCCATATCTGCTTTACTAGATACTGACACTCAATTAAAAACAAATGTTGCCAAAATGTATTATGCATTTCACAGAGTACAAAAAACACATGCATATGTTGCTATATCAAGCTCAATTAACCCAGATGAGACTACTGGCATTAAAGAGAGTAGAGCAGCTGTACTGATAAGCATCCAAGTGAAACACAGAACAGAGCCGTGTGTGTAACACTGAAACCTGACTACAGGGCCTTACTTGTGTTCATAAGCTACAGATAGTACAATATTTCCGCAGGCCTCTGGGCAAATGATCATTAATTAAGGGGAACTAGAGGTTTCCTGAGCTGAAAATGAAAAACATGACCCACTTTCCACATACTATGCATAACACTTATAATATATAACCTTTCACATCAGAGGTAAAATCTCAATATGGGCCCAAAAAAAAAACGAGATGTTTATCTCAAAAGCCTGCTTCAGATTGTGAAGATGATACAAGAGGTTTGTTTATGACAATAAAGATTTTGGGGGTTTTGTTGTGAATTCCAAGAGCGCTCTACATGAAAATCAGTTTAGCAGAATTCAGGATCTTGCCCAGAGCTGCTGGTGTCCTGAAAGTAGTCCAGGAGATAAGACTTTATTTTCCACAGATGGAGCAATGGATAATGATCCAACCATCACACACAAATTCCTTGCACTGTAAAGGTGGTTGTTTTAAAGGCTAGATATTTTACCCGATTTGATTATGAAGGTTCACACTGAAAAATGTTTTAAAAGAAAGTCATTTGAGTTCAAAATAACTCGTGAGAAAAAGGGTCCTGGGTCTATCTAAGTCAAAATGAAACCAGGGATGCAAATAAATTGCCATATTGGTTATTGGACAATTAATAATTGGTAGACAAGTTCAAAATTTCACTGTGCATGCTATTCTTTTTTTGCCAATTTTTTTACATTTAGATTTGCCAACTTATAGCACTGACTTCAAGTGCATCTTTAATAACACCGTTAAATGTAATAGTTTATTTAGATTTAGAAACAAAATGAAGTCTTTCATGCTTTAAATTAATGTATAACTTCATTTGTAACATATAAAACTAGTGATTTTATTTTTAGTGTGTTTTATTTATTTTCATTTTCAACAAGGAAAAAAGTGTGTTTAAACCCTAACGCTCAAAATACTTAATTGGTTTGAGTAGGACAAACTTCTAAATGAAACAAATTAGTTCAGACAAATTAACTTTTATGAGTATTTAGCACTTTCTTTTTCTTTCAAGTTCACAGAACTGATTTTAAGTAAACTCATTGTTTCATTGTTTTGAGAAAGTATGTTAAATTTAAATTGCCAACTTATTCGGGTTTACAGCTCAAACAGAGATCGAAAGCTCTTCCAAGATGGACGAACAGCTGATCATACAGGGTTTTTTTATTTCTCATCTCCATAAGTAGTAATATAATCTAGTAGTAGAGCTAATGCAAGGTCTGGAAATCCATTTATCCTTTGCTGAAACTTCTTTGTCTTCATGGAGAACGCGGCTCATGATTGCTTGGCAATGAGCGCTTTTGAAAAGTAGGGGTGTAAGAAAATATCGATACACGAGAATATCGCTTTAAAACATACGCACCTAAAGAATCCTGCAGTCACTTAACTATTTTCCCTTTACTTAGATTGCACAAAATAGTGATTAATGATATAAATATAAAATAATAAAGTTGTTTGTAAGGTTTTATGCATATGGTGGTGTGTTCTTTATGCCCGTTTTTTTCTAAAATTACATAATTTTTCTAAAAAAAACAAGAAATATCGCAATATATCACAATATATCGTATCTTAACTCCTGTATCGTGATACGTATCGTATCGCCAGATTCTTTGGCAATACACAGCCCTTTTGAAAAGGAGAAAGTGGCGTTTTCCACACGTTTTTAGATGCAACATGTGAAAGGCCTCTAAATCGAATGTGGACGGTTTAAAAACAATAAAAGCAAAAATGAAAAATTTACACTTCAAATGCAAATTATTGGACGATACCAGTTTCTTGGAACAAAAATCAAAGAAAGAAAGGAGTGAATGGTCACAAAATAATGGAAGAATAAATTGAATTAAGATATCTTCTGTCATTTCAGGAGCTCCATTCAATATACTAGTTAAGCAACATATGGATGATGACAATAATTTGAACTGCCCAGCATATTGCTTTGGCTGGGAGTGTAAAGCTACTCCATGTGGACGGGTGTCACAACCGTTGAAGAGGATGACAGTAATCCGAGTGTTTAAAGCACAGACAGACAATCCCTCCTCTCACTCTCTACCACTCTGACACAATTTCCTGTGTTGGCTTGTGACATTTCACTCTAGAGAGCTTATCTACAAAAGCCACTCTTCAGAGCGAGCCAGCGACACGCAGGCTTGTTTAAAAAGAGAGATTCCCCCGTTTCCACTCACTGCCGCATCACAGCAGTACGTCTGCATTCTGTTTCCTGTCTGCTCGTCCCTCCCTGTCCTTTACTTTCCCTCTCTCTTTCACTGGACATGAGGCCGCTGGACGGAGGACTGTCATTTCCTGAAATCTCTACAAAGAGAAAGTAGGACTACTCCACCATTCACAAACTTCTACACTACAAATATGTACTTCACTGGTGATGGGAAAGTATATACTTTTGAAAACACAAGACGACAGTATGTCAATATACGGTATAATATACGTTTTTTAAAAGTGTAATTAATTTTGAAGACACAAATTTTTTTTAACACAAATTTTGTCCATCTTGTAAAAAATGACAAAAGCAGTTTCCAAAAAAGTCATACGGTTTAACCAAAATTTCGGTTTCACCGAATGACAATTATACCAAATGACACTGATATTTTCAAACAGTGCTAACAGGCTGATATCTAGCTAGCTAACAAAAGGACAATCAAACATTTTATATTTAGTACAAGTTTTTCAAATATTACAACATTTTCCATGTTTTTTAGCGGTTGCACCGAATGACCTGATGTTTCGGGACATGCGTATGAACAGGTATGAATTTTTCAGATAGTTAAGAGAGAGTTAGTTACTTTGCTTCACGACCACGTGGTCCTTTGCAGGTGTCTGAATGATGTCACATCCTGTCACATGATACTGATCCAAAATGGTCCCTTTATATTGGTTACTCAGAATGACATCAATGAAATTATTTTTTCCGGACACTGTTTCTCATAACAAAGCAACGACTTCTACACATAATCTTAATACAATTTTGCACTATGTTAATATATGATGTTATAAAATCATGCCAGAATAAAAAGTATATACATTTATTACATTTTAAGATATTTTAATCACAAATTAAATGGCTGTATTGGCGTTTGGACGGTTAAACCGAATGACCTTTTGACACTTCAAAATCTTTAAAATGCCTTTATATGTAGCAAAATATAATTAAAACCTTTTGGATTCAATATAAGTTATCTAGTTATACTACCTTACATACTTTGGATGTCATATCTTTGTTTTTTATTAAGGCCAAATTTATTGGATAAAAAAAAACCCTCACATCATTGACCCATACAAACTGAAGCCAAACAAAGTCTTTCCTGCATTAAAAATATTTTAGCGGCCGCCAAAATCAATCTTTTTCCCACCAAAGATGAGTGTTTGTGTAAGCGCTCTGTGAAGAGCATCAAAGGTTTCTATTTACAATGTGTTTTCACAGTGTTTAGCTTTCTAGCCAATCACAAAGATATCAGTTGAGCATGTGAACACAATGGCCAATCAGCTGTGTTTAAGTTAATCCGGATCTGCTCAACACGACTCAAAAAGGTGGAGTTTTGCTTTAGTCCTTCTGAAAGGTAATTATAATCATCCGGTCATCATTTAAGAGATGCTGAATTAAAAATCAAATTTTTCTCACATTCTTCTTCTTAAGTCATAAATTGCCAAAACCATTTGGCAAAATGTTTTATTGTCCGATAAAACCATATTTTTGGGATGTAATTTAAAAGGTAGACTTGGTGCAAACACCACCATACCCACAATGAATCGAGGCAGTGCAAGCAGTGCTGCTTCTGTTCAGCTGAGACTGGGGCAGCAGTCAAAATAGAGGGAATCGTGGATAGTGCCAAATACCAGACCATTCTGGCACAAAACCTGCAGGACTCCATTAAAAATCTGAAGATGAAGAGGAATTTCCTCTTTCAGCATGATGAGAATCTCAAACACAAATCTAAGTCAACAAAGCAGCGGTTTAAGAAAAAGAACATTTTGGAATGACCCAGTCAGAGCCCAGACCTAAATCCAATCAAACAAATGACTTGAAGAGGGCAGAACACAGGAGATCCCTATTCTACGAGGAGGAGAGGGGAAAATGGTCAAATCAAAATGATAGACTTAACTTTTGAAACTATTTAACTTTTATTTAAGTGAGTTAATTGGTAATGATAAAAAATAATAATTAAATAATACATTAAATCAGCATGCAGCCTTCAAATATTAAAGTAAACATTGTAAATGGGTCATATACAGACAGCGAACAAAGAGTGGTCTGTCGATAACCACTGAAGCTGTCAATCACTTCAGTTCGCACTCTCGTGAAAATCAATGAAGCCATATATTTACATTGTGTTTACGTTTCATTGGTTATAATCAAAGGATTCGCAAGCATGCAGAACTCCGTAAATAACCTGAAATGTGTGACTCACATTTAATCATAGGGCCTATTTTAAGTTTTTAGACGTTTTCGGAGATGCGAGCTCCAGGCCGTCAGCGGTCGTTCAGAGCTCGTGTACCCGCCGAGAACAGCTTCATCTCGGCAAGTGCTTCAGGGATTTGCTGCTGGCTCTTATAGTGATTAAACATGAGATATAATTTTTTTGGGTGCAATAAATCAAAAAGCAAATTGACTGAATTGTACACGTTTATTTCCTACGGTCATTTACAATGGCTATTGTTGTTAATTTAAATGTTGTTCAATAAATATTTTATATAAATAATATGTTGTATTTGGTATTGAGATTGAGTATGGATTGAGTGAAAGTTGCATTAAAATGCCATTAGATGGCGGCAAACTGTGTGAATGACTCAGTCGCAAGTAGGGCTGGGTACCGAACTCGATACTTTTTAGGTACCGAACGAACTGCCTCGATACTACCGAGTATCGAAAAGTGTCTTGTCATTCGGTACCAAATTTCGGTACCTCAGAATGGAGCCGATCGAGGAGAGGTGCGGAGAAATGCTTTCGCTGTCTCGTTGAGGAGCAAGTAACGTTGCGCTACATTGTTATTTATATCTAAATATATAAAACTATACGCGCGAGAGAGACCCTATGTGCGAGAGGGCGATTGAATCAACGGTTTCGTTTTCAGTTTATCTCCGAATGGACGGGTGAGAAACGGCTGTTTATGTGAGCAGCCGGTTCACTACAGATACTGTTAACAGAAAACAAAAGTGTAGCACTAACTGCAGAAACAGCGGAACGCGCAATGTTTTTTAGACTAGTTATGGACAGGTACAACACACAGCAGCTTTACATCAGCGTTCGTCCCTCAAGTCTATGGAAACACGCGACCGGTTCGTGACAGGCTCGTTCGCCTGCACGAGCACAGGCTCTGCCTCTGGCTCCAGAACGCGAACAATTCTGCTGAAAAAGGGGTATCAGCGTCCTCCTGATACTGCGGATAATTTGCGGGTTGGGCCAAGTAATAAAAAAAATAACATTCAAATTAATTGCGGGTGGATGAGAGATGAATCATTAATGTGTTGATTTTAATGAAGACACAGAACTCTTATTTCACGGTAAGACGCAACGAACTTGCGTCACTCTTACTTCCGCTTTGATCTTGTTAATAATAATACATTTTTTGAAGAACAATTGCTGAGTGATTTAAAAAGAGCCTCACATACTTAATTTTTTGCATTGAAAACTAAACTTTATTAAAACTATTTGCACTGATTTATTGTGTTGGGTAAATTTTGTTAATTTGTGCTTTTTTTGTTCCACGCAGTGGCTCAGGACAGGAGATGAGTCTTTGAGTCTGATAAAAAGTCAACAAAGTTAAAATATAAAACCAAAGATTTTTTTGAGGTTATGTAATCTTGTTTAAACAGATTTTTTAAAATTGGTACCGAAAAAGGTATCGTTTAGGTATCGGTATCGAAGTCAAGGTATCGGTATCGTCTCGGTATCGAAAATATTTGAACGATACCCAGCCCTAGTCGCAAGAGACTTTTAAATTGAAAGGCACTTTTGTAAACAAAGGACATTGTTTTAACGCTGTTATGGAAAATTCTCTTAACTGTAAAAAGGACAAATGCAAAGATCGCTTTTCTCAGCGTACATTCCAACGGATTTTTATAATATA
Organism: Chanodichthys erythropterus; assembly: GCF_024489055.1. Lineage (NCBI taxonomy): Eukaryota > Metazoa > Chordata > Actinopteri > Cypriniformes > Xenocyprididae > Chanodichthys > Chanodichthys erythropterus. The sequence goes on from NC_090231.1 coordinate 57,865,310, forward strand.
ATATTATGGACATCGACCTGAAGAATGAATGTTATATCAGACACAGGTAATGCTCGCTCAGGCAATCTCTCTCTCTCTCTCTCAATAATACACCACAAAATACAACACTCCATTATTAATTCTAATGTGACATTTAGAAATAGTAACAGAGTCTTGGTCAAACTTGAGATTTGAATCTGTGGCAGAAGGAAGTAGTTCTGCACAAAAGAGGGTTTTAAAGACACTTCGTTGTTATTTCTTATTTATTTAAACACTCGTGCAGTCGAACTGTTGTATAAATGCAGTATCACATGAGTAGCCATGCAATATGGTTCTATATTAGTAGAGATCGACCGATACATAGATTTACCGGCATTTTCCCCGATATTTAAGCATTTTACCCATAGACTGTAAAAAAAGATGGACGACGCAACTTCCTTCCATTGTATTAAATTGAAGCCAAAATGGCCCGATGAATGAGCGCTGACACGTTACGCATTACGTCAAAAAAAAGAAGTTTGGAGGCTGGGCATGCGCAGAAGGAATCGTCAGTGGAGCCCGGAGGCGGAGTTGCGATATCAAACTTCCGCCCAGACAACTGCGTCATCATTCATGTATTTTAAATAGACTATAAAAATTATACACAATTTAAAATTCTACCTATAAAATAATAGGCTATTCTGTTTCTAGAGCAATAATATTTTTGAGACAGCAAATTCAGTAGATAAACTCAATGTAATATGCCACTAGAAACAACTCTAAATCGCCAGAAACGGTCCTGCCATTTTAAATCAAGTTCAACTAACGTTACAGGAGATAGGCTACTCTAATTACAGCAATCTATCATTAGTTTTGTCCTGCTAATTATTATTTTATACCCATAAAAATAATAAGTAACTGCCAGATAATGATCACCTGCTTTTTCCCGACATGGTTAACATTAGGTGTGTTATCTTAACTAATAACATTTATTAATTAGCTTATAACGCCCACATTTGATGTTACAGAAAAAAGTTCAGTGATCCGTCAGATCCTGTAGGTCGGTTAGTACAGTTTACTGCTGAACAACTCATTTTGTCGGTGTTAAATAACAAAGAAATCGAAAATTAACAGTTAGTTAATACATCTTCAATCTCCCCTCGAAGCTCCGACAGTCCTCAGAGTAGCTGTCAATCAACTGCGAATCATGACGACACGCCCCGTTTTTATAGCATCAAATTGCTAGCTAAAATCTAAATCATCACAAAAACGAACTGAATATATATCAGCGTGATAACTACCTTAAATGACCAAAACCATCTTTCAGAAAGTTTATTTGAAGCAGAATGTATCTTTTAGTTTTCACTGAAGTTTCATTCGACTGCATTGAGAGGGCGGGGTTTATGATCTGTACTGCATCCAGCCTCCAGGGGGCGATCAAAGAGCCCGCAGCTTCACTTTTCAGGACATATGAGACACACCCGATTTTACCATAATCGTATATCGGTTTTGTAATATCGGATTTACCGATAAACGCCAGGATCACCATTACAGCGCATCTGAGGGGAGACGAGACAACGGCGTGCACAGGTAAAGTACACTTACCTGCTTTGCTGCAATTAGTAAAATATATTTAACATGAACATAATAATGTTAAATAACTGAATATTATTCAGTTATTTAACATTTATTCTTAACATTTAGTTTAAAATGAAGTATTACATTTCCGCAAAGTTGATATGACATTGACTCCTGTCTTTAATTTATTTTCTCCATTTGAAAGCATTAGACACATTTATTTTGCTTATTGTTAACATTAGTGTTGCTGCTGATGCTTTTTATAAATAAAATTATTTTTGGAATATGAAGATTAAAATTAACAAGATTTATTGGTGTATAAATAAGATTTGCTTTGTTTTCTATGCAAGGAGGGAGTGATTGTTATAAATAAAATGGTTTGTTCAGTTCAGTGGTGTTGTAATCGTGTCAAAAACAGAAGTATAACGGTAAATAAATATTGGTTATTGGGCACATAAAAACACAAATTATCAGTATCAGTTCTAAAATAAATAAATAAAAAAAATCAATATTGGTAGATCACTATATATTAGCCGTGATTACCTACAGCACTGATATACAGCCATACATTGGATTATCACTTAATTATTCCAACTACGATACCAAGATAAACTAATTGCAAATCTTGCAGACTACTTAGGAAGGTTAGAATGTGAATTTGGACACTTTCCAGGACTGAGAGAAAGGGAGGAAGAGAAGTAGATGGTAAAGAGTGTTGGGAGGATTCCAGGCTCTGTCTCTAATCATTCAGCAGCCTGTCAGGGAGTCAGTCTCCCATTCCACAGACGGACAGGAGGGATGACGTCAGACTGAGCCTCTGGATTTACAAAGCAAATGCATCACAGGCCTTGGGTTTTCTCGGACCGTTACAAACCACTATGAAAAGCATCTGGATATACCTGACCATGATGTTCTCTCAGGCACTCTAGGAATAAAGCCATAGGAAAACTGTTCTATACCAAGGAATATCCTCAGGCAACAAGATGGGGAATTTCCATGTGTTACATAACAAACAGGTTGATTCTGTCACTTGACTGCATTGTGTAGGGTAACTGAAGCCAAAATGAAATGCATTTAAACAGTTTCATCATAGTCAGGAGACAACACTGAAATATTTATGTTAGAAATAGAAGCAAAAGAGACACAAGCACTTCAACAAATCAGACTGGCTGACCCCACAAAACGCAGTTCAAGCTTGTATCAGCCTGAAGGGACTCAGGAAACATGCAAGTATACAAGCCAAAAACTGCAGAGAAACAGCATGTCCTTCAGTTTGTGTCAACATTTGGACACAATGCTATCAACATTGTTCTAAAAAAGAAAAAAATACTTTATTAGGAAAAGAACATGTTAAGATAAAGTCAGAGCCGTTAGACTGCTGTTACAAAATAAGATGTTTCAAGGAAGTGAATGAAGTAAAACCATTTTAAATTTCACCAGAATCCATAAGCAATTTTTTTCAGATTAGTTGTTTTTCTATTTATTAGACAAATGCGAACCAAAAAAAATCCCTGCTGTCCTCATAAAACAGTCACATAATCAATGCAAGTGAGCAAAAGGAGTAAATAAGACTTATTTTGTTGGAAGTGGAGCAAGGGTATACATGCAGGGTCTACTTTTTTTAATTGTTGTTGACATGGCATAGTGCTATCATTCTGGACAAGATATATAAATATATAAAAGCTTCTACAAAAAGTGACAATTTAACATAATAAGTAGCTTTGTGTAACAATGTTGTAACATGTTGCTTTTAAAATGTAATGTTCCACAACACTGGACTTTTTGTTCAAACATTTTGTCAGGCAAAGCAGCAAGTTTCCAAGTAATCCAGACAGAAAGAAAAAAATCCTGCAAAGCCACACAGACACGCAACACATTTAAATATAACATACAGATGTGTAGAGCATTACTTTGGAGCAATAAGATTTCACTCAATGCGGCAGAACCAAGAGAATATCAAAATGTCTTGTCGTGGCATGTTTTGTTGTGGTCGTAGTTGGTTAGAAAATCAAAGACCCAGTGTAAAGCAACACGTATATGACTTATAACGCTAAAATACTTGATTGGTTTGAGTCGGACAAACTTAATTAAACAATTTTAATTCAGGTGCTTGGTAAGTTAGTTACTTAGAAATGCGTTTTATTGTGTCCAAAAAGCATCTTCACCTTACTTAAAACATTATGTTGGATCAACTTAAATAGTTGCATTCATGTTGACAATTATTAAGTTCATGTTACTTAGAAATGTGTTTTTATTGTGGCAAAAAAAATTTCTTCACCTTACTTAAAACATTATGTTGGATCAATTCAAAATATTCCTTTGAATTAATGTAATTCTCCCAATAGAGTACCCCAGGGATGACGTGTTTTTGTAGGCCAACACGGAAGTTAGCGGCGCACGGGTTCCCTCAACTGAAAGCCTATTCATTTTTCCCATAGACTTTTGGAAAATCGCAGAAAATAAGCTCCGTGTTTAACAAAGGGTTATGACACTTACACGTTTTTTCTATCAAGATAATCTTTACAAGTGAACACAACATTTTGAAGGCTAAATAAAGTCGTCAGATATAAAAGGCTAACAGTAGGCTATAAACGGACTACAGCACACCATGGTCGCGGATCAACGTCGTCACCACCAAGCTTCCTCAAACTTTATTAAGAAAACAACTCTATTTAAAAACATGCTCGCTGATTATGATCTGCGCTGTTATGTTTTCCACTTTTTCATGAGAAATGCTGTCCAAATGTCCCATTTTTAATGATGACGTCTAAAGTCCCCACCAAAGGAAGTAGTCCCTTTTAGCAATTTGTTAGCAACCGCCGTGTTGAAGACGCAGTCAAAGTTTAAAAAATATCACAAGTGGGTTATAACTGGTGTGTTTTATGTCATAGATCAAAACGTGAAAGTATTTAGAGGCTTTGTTAACCCCTGACCTTATTTCAGGCGATTTAACAATATCCCATTCAAAAAACCCATAGACTTTACGGCGTTGGAACCGGAAGTCCTAAAATGCTAACTCGCTTCCAGGTTTTGCCTACAAAAACGCTTCATCCCTGGGGCACTCTATTGGCTTAAGTTAAAAATTCTAGTGGAAAACGTTAACATTTTTTTTTTTTTCCGATGAACCAATGTTTTATTTTTTAGAGTGCAGGTAAGTTACATGTTTTGGCATTTTCTGAATTAGCTTGTTATAGCTAGCAAAATATTTATGTTGAGATAACCTGATCCTTTTAAGTTAAATGCATAAATTGGTGTACTCAAATATTTCAAGTTGAGAAATTGTGTAAAAATGTATGTACTTAAACTTTGAATTTCTTAACTTAAAAAAATTATATTCAACTTTTTTGAGTTCTGACAACTTATTAGGGTTTACAGCAAAGTAAAAATCTGATTTGCAATAAAAAAGTAAATTAACTAAATATTAATTGCTATCAAAATGCATGAGTACTACAAACTCAAAACTTAATAGTTCTGCTTACTTAAAATTGGGAACATCATAAAAGATTACCTAGTTTTTTTTTAGTTAGCCCAACTTATTCGGGTTTACAGTGTTCTGTAGTATCATTTTTCCACATAAAAATGTCCACTAAATTATTAAATGTGATCCTAAAGAACAATTAGACCACAAGGGTTTTACCAGCAAAATATCAATACTGAAACTTTGACCTGTCTATTCATCAATCCAGTAAAACCGCCCCAGGGTGCACAAAGAGATGCAGAGCAATGCATCAGTACTATCGATCGGGCTCTGAATCAGAAACGAGGATTGTGAGTAAACAGTAAAATGCGTTTAGACAGGCCAGTGATGAGGGTAACAGATGTGGCGAGCAATCATGATGGCCTGACACTCGTAGTGCAGTCATCTTCAAGCTACACAAGAGCGCTGTGAATCAGGAACATACAGGGTGGTCTGGAGAGTCTTTGCAATGATATTTTGTGGAAATCTTCACCAAGGAGTGAATGAGTCATATCACAGAGCTATAAATCTTGGTCTGACCTCTTGTTCTGGAGAAATGAACATCATGAGTTGATTAAGGAAGCCAACTTGCACTATTACTCGTACATAAATCAATGTTTCTAATCAAATCTACAGACTATGCCTGGAGAAAATTCTCAATACTTTGCAATACTTTATCGTTCAATTTATTGTTCACGTGAGCTCTTCGCTCACAGAGATCTGTCACATCACATTAGCAAAAATGGTATTTATTGTTTGAATTCCATAATAAAATGGCCAGGATTTGACATTTGAGACTTTGCTTCATATCAAAAGTAACAAAGCACAAAGCTTACTGAGATTTATTGGATCAGAGGCATGCTACAAAGCCAAAGTTTTGATTTTGTTTTTGGGCTCTACTAGATTTTCATGCTTGAATGTTCATTATTTTCCCCATATTCTCCATTGTTGCTGCTCCTCTCTTCCCAGTCTGTCAGAAACGCTCTGTTTACTTCTTGTGTCTATGAAGCCCCTCCTTCTGAGAAGCACAAGGCACTTGTGGTCAGCTGGAGCAGTGTGTTGTGATTGGTCAACTGCTTTGAGTGCGTTTGGGCAATGTCCCTTACTATAACCGTGAGTTTCAACACACTACTAACTATCTCAACCAGGCCCCGCCCCTTTATTTTGCATATTATTTAAATAAGGGATATTGTTACATGTTCATTCCCAGAAGAAAACTCAAGACTACAATGGATTTTGGGCATTTGTCAGCGATTTCCAGAAAACTGTTGGCGTTAAGAATGTTGAAAATAAAAAATAATATGACCCCTTCAACGGTACTCAGTAAAAATTAGTAAATTGTCAGAAATGTCATGAAAATACAAGCAAATTCCATCATCTCCACAGACACTGTCTTCACAACAATGACACCGCATCTGGCTACATCAGACCTGTGCCCGCACACTCAAGTTGGAGCCGTTAGCCAATGGCAGTCCTGCATTCAGACACATGATCCATGCTGAGCGGCACTCCAGTGTGTCTGCTGACCTCGGCACATGTGCTCAGCCGGGCCTGACAGTCATCCAAACCTTGGCTCGAGCTCAAGCCCACGTCACAATCTTTACTGTAATTAAAGAAGACCTCTGGGTTTGAGACAGACCCATCTGATGACAGCACACAAACCTTCCCATGCTATAATACAGACATGCATGAGTAACACAAGATGCTGACAGGTGCATTCAGAGCCAGTGCTGACATCTACTGCAACGCAAG